>NW_016810977.1:700077-742386 GCF_001698545.2 Rhinopithecus bieti | reverse complement strand
GATGGGAAAATTCCCACCTAATAAATTGTGGTCAGACAGGTTATCTGCTCTCAAACCCTGTTTCCTGATAAGATGTTATCAATGACAATGTGTGCCCGAAACTTCATTAACAATTTTAATTTCACCTCATCCGGTGGTCCTGTGATCTCGCCCTGCCTCCGTTTGCTTTGTGATATTTTATTACCTTGTGAAGCATGTGATCTCTGTGACCCACACCCTATTCGTGCACTTCCTCCCCTTTTGAAAATCGCTATAAAAACTTGCTGGTTTTACGGCTTGGGGAACATCACGGATCCTGCCGACATGTGATGTCTCCCCCGGACACCCAGCTTTACATTTCTTTCTCTTGTGCTCTTTCCCTTTATTTCTCAACCCAGCCAACACACTTAGGAAATAGAAAAGAACCCACGTTAAACATCGGGAGCGGGTTCTCCCGATAATGTGTACAACGTGCAGGTTTGTTACATATGTATACATGTGCCACGTTGGTGTGCTGCATCCATTAACTCGTCATTTACATTAGGTATATCTCCTAATGCTATCCGTCCCCTCTCCTCCTACCCCACAACAGGCTCTGGTGTGTGATGTTCCCCTTCCTGTGTCCAAGTGATCTCATTGTTCAGTTCTCACCTGTGAGTGAGAACATGTGTTTGGTTTTCTGTCCTTGCGATATTTTGCTCAGAATGATGGTTTCTGGCTTCATCCATGTCCCTACAAAGGACGTGAACTCATCCTTTTTCTGGCTGCATAGTAGTCCATGGTGTACATGTGCCACATTTTCTTAATCCAGCCTATCATTGATGGACATTTGGGTTGGTTCCAAGTCTTTGCTATTGTGAATAGTGCTGCAATAAACATATGTGTGCATGTGTCTTTATAGCAGCATGATTTATAATCCTTTGTGTATATACCCAGTGATGGGATTGCTGGGTCAAATGGTATTTCTAGTTCTAGATCCTTGAGGAATCGCCACACTGTCTTCCACAATGGTTGAATTAGTTTACAGTCCCACCAACAGTGTAAAAGTGTCCCTATTTCTCCACATCCTCTCCAGCACCTGTTGTTTCCTGGCTTTTTAATGATCATCATTCTAATTGGTGTGAGATGGTATCTCATTTTGGTTTAGATTTGCATTTCTCTGATGGCCAGTGATGACAAGCATTTTTTCATGTGTCTGTTGGCTGCATAAATGTCTTCTTTTGAGAAGTGTCTGTTCATTTCCTTCACCCACTTTTTGATGAGGTTGTTTGATTTTTTTCTTGCAAATTTGTTTAAGTTCTTTGTAGATACTGGATATTAGCCCTTTGTCAGATAGGTAGATTGCAAAAATTTTCTCCCATTCTGTAGGTTGCCTGTTTGCTCTGATGGTAGTTTATTTTGCTGTGCAGAAGCTCTTTAGTTTAATTAGATCCCATTTGTCAATTTTGGCTTCGTTGCCATTGCTTTTGATGTTTTAGACATGAAGTCCTTGCCCATGCCTATATCCTGAATGGTATTGCCTAGGTTTTCTTCTAGGTTTTTTATGGTTTTAGGTCTGACATTTAAGTCTTGAATACATCTTGAATTAATTTTTGTATAAGGTGTTCACTGTTCTTTACCAAATATTCTGATTTCTTCCTGGCAATTCCCTCTCCTTGAGGGGCGATTTTACACTATTGCACCCTTTAACACCACAGTAGACAGGTGAACTTGCTTTGACTAAAGACACTTGGACAAAAGTGGTTTACATCATTTCCAGGAAGAAACCGCATCAGCTTGAACATGATTTGTCGTTTATTTCTATTCTCTCTACAACAAAAGGTAATTTCGAAGACTTTGAGAATGTTTTCTTTCAACTTTGAAACTCTTCCTCTTCTCTGTTACAATTAGGCCTCTGACTTGGTCTGTTTGATTTTTACTATTTAATGGGAGCATATCTAAGTTACTTAGCATCAGCTCATTCTACATGCCCTCAACTATTGAAACCTATCTTCGTCTTCACATTTTTCATGTAGAAGGGAAAAAGAATGTGCACAGCCCTTGCAATGAAAAGGAGAAAACTTGTCTGATAGGCAGAAAGTTGGCAGTATATATATATGTGTGTGTGTATATGCACACATATATGCACACATATACACACACATACATATGTGTATAAACACATGTGTATATATACACATATCTATATAGGAAGTAATGAAAGTATGGCAAGGTACACAAATAGTCTCTGTGTACACACTGATATGTATATATGTGTGTATATACACATATGTGTGTATATACACATGTTTATACATACATACGTATATGTATAACATACACACATACTTATATGTATACATATACATATGTATAACATCTGTTATATAGATATGTATATTATATACATGTATTTGTATATATACATGTGCATGTATGTACACATTTATATGTATGTGTATACAGATATATGTGTGTGTGTATATATTGTGTGTGTGTATATGTGTGTGTGTGTATATATATATATATATAGAGAGAGAGAGAGAGACACTATTTGTGTACCCTCAGAGGAAAAAGTTCGGGAGAACATGGCTGATGAGCACAGATTTTGAGATGTCTTGAGGATGATCCTAACTTATCTCCCCATTAACCAATAAGAAAGGCTTTCTTAGCCTTCAAGAACTTGAAACTTGGCATTCAAGTTTCAGTTGATCAGTTGGCACTGCCAACTTTGTACCTTTCAGACAAGTTTTCCTCTTTTCATTGCAAGGACTCTTCACATCCCCTTTCCCTCCTACTTGAAAAATGTGAAGACGAAGGTAGATTTCAATAGTTGAGGGCATGTAGAATGAGCTGATGCTAAGTAACTTAGATATGCTCCCATTGAATAGTAAAAATCAAACAGGCCAAGTCAGAGGCCTAATTATAACAGAGAAGAGGGAGAGTTTCAAAGTTGAAAGAAAACATTCTCAGTGTCTTGGAAATTACCTTTCGTTGTAGTAGAGAGAATAGAGATAAATGACAAATCATGTTCAAGCTGATGCGGTTTCTTCCTGGAAATGATGTAAACCACTTTTGCCCAAATGTCTTTAGTCAAAGCAAGTTCACCTGACTACTCTAGAGTTGACATGGATAAATATCCCTAAAAGTATAGATAATGTCTCTCTTTCTCTCTCTCTATATATGTATATATATAGAGAGATCTGTGTGTGTGTATATATATAGATATGTGTGTGTGTGTATATATATACACACACATGTATACATATGTGTATATATATAATATGTGGGTATAATACATATATGCATATATAATACATATGTAAATTAATATTATATGCATATGTTGCTATTGTTCCCTATGGGCTCATATTTTTCACTCTCATTAAAGTAGCCACTTTGCCAGGCTGTGGGGAATGAGTGAGGGAGATAACACCTCTTCCAGCCTACCCGGCTTCTTTTTCCATCCACAGCCAAAATAAGGTGTCAGCCTTTCCCTTTTCTTTTTCTCACTCCCTTATAAAACCCCTGCACAGGTAAACTGCTTTTCCAGATGCTAGTCCGGACACAGCCTTTTACTTCTTCTGCACTATGTAATGTTTATTTGTATTCAGCCTCATAGAAGAGTTCAATTCCCTTCTCCTCTGCAGCATCCCTAACAATTATGGTCGACAGTAAGTGCTTTCTGCAAATCTGCTGCTGGAGGCTGAAGTCTACACAATACGCAGTGAGGAAGGGAACTGAGGGTGAGGCAGGAGAGAGCAAACAGTAGCTGATAACCAAAGCAGAAGCTGGAGCCTGCCAGTTCTTCTGGCCTCTGACCTACGTGCAATGGGTATGCTACAGAAGCCAGGGCTCTTTGTCATAAAGCTAAACACACACACTTGGTCTCCAAGCTGGAGAAGCCAAAGTAGAATCCAGGGAAAGATGAAGCAGTTGCAGCCCTGGTTGTTTTTCATACCAGTGATGTGAAACAACAGATCAGCGACATTCTGTGTGAGCTGAAAAGCCTGGTGCTTCATGTCCACCCTCCAAATCTTGCATACAAATACATTTTGTGGCCCACTTTAACAGAAACATATGGTATTCATCAGAGGTCAACGAAAGACAGTCAACATCAAAACTTTTGCCTCACATCATCTCAAGGCTGAGTCCGGTTAATGGAAAATGGTAGACATTATCATAAAAAATAGGGATGACAAGAAGGACTGTGGTTTTAAGAGTAGTAGAAATTGATCAAGTGCCATTAGCCTTGGGTAGCTCTCCTGTGAAAACAGAGCTTGTAAAAGTCTGCTAAGTATTCATGATAGTTTCAGAAAGTACCTAAAATGTTATACCTTTTCAATAACTTCCAGACAGATCTACTCAGAAGCCCATGGATTTACCGCTATGCAACACAGCCTCACACACCTGTATGTGGTTGGAACTGTCAACTGACTGGTTGTAACAGAAACCAAACAACTTTATTTTTCACAAACTTCTCTATCAGGTCTTAGAGCCAAAGAATTCCAGAGATAAAGAGGAGATGAATGCTTTGTGAGGAAGCACAGCAATATTGCTGGAAATTCTAGCCTCATTGTTCATTAAGTTTTTTTTTTCCTCTAAGATGTTCACTAACACACAGGATTTTGCTAAAAAGAAAAAAAGAGAAGGAAGAAATGTTGACAGCATAACAAAAAATGTGAGACAAACAGTGTAAGAACAGAGTAAAAACTGTGCTTAAAACCTTAAAATTTCCTCTTTAACAAAATAAGCAATATTCCTTTTCAAATAAATATCAAAGATTATTTTGTGAATATTGTCTGTATTATTGGAAGACACCGTTTTGATTTAAGCTTCTGGTTCTGTACTTTCTATTTCTGAGTAACGAATTGCCACAAACTTAGCGTTTTAAAAAGGCAGACGTTTATTATCTCAAGTTCTGTAGGTCAGAAGGCCAGCCTTCCTCATACGGGTTCTTGTTTAGGGTCTCACAAGGGTAGCATTAGGAAGTTAGCTGTGCTGAACTCTGATTTGGAAGCTCTGGGGGGTTGGGGGGAACCTGCTTTCAAGCTCATTCAGCTTGTTGGCAGAATTTATTTCCTTGCAAATACAGGGTTGTGATCTCTGTTTCAGTGTTGGTAATCAGGTCAGAAGTTGCTCTCAGCTTCTGGAGATCACCAACTGGTCCTTGCACGTGGATTCCCTCCACCTCTAAGGTTAGAAACAATGTCTAGAGTTGTTCTTGTGCTTCCAGTCTCTATAAATTCCTCTTCTTCCCTCAGGCAGAGAAATCTCTGCTTTTAAAGGGCTTGTATGGTTAGATAAGGTTCACTAAGATAATCTCCTTTTTTGTCATATAAGGTGATACAGTTATAATTAGGAGTAACACCAAGGGCTGAAGGTCAAGGGATCATCTTAAAATTCTACCTACCACAGGTTTCAAAATCTATGGCCAGGTAGAAGGACTCAAGCTAAGTAGGTCTGGACAAATTTAGACGTGTACTTACCTCAATTTATTAAATGAAATATAGCAATGAGTAAGATTGCACTTAATGTGACCATTAAATGAAAATTTATCAACTCTTCCCTAAGAGGCTTGTCAGAATATATGACCTACTTTTGGAATTTGGTCAGGCACAAAATGAGTCATTCGAAATTCAGAAGGATGAAAATCTCTCAGTGTGATCTTTGATAAAATTTAATGGACTATACATCTATAAAACTTTCGCTTGGTATCTCACTGTGGTTTGCCTCTCATAGTGGCTTTCCTAATTTGCTTGACATGAATGAACTTGAGATAGAAGTACAAGTCTCCTTAAATCCTATAAACAGAAAATATTGCTGGAAATCTATGACTGAAAGATGGTGAACACAGAATGTATATCTATTTCTTTATTAAATGTATATTTAAAATTTAATCTTACATGAAGATGATGGGAGCTCAGAACTCAGAGGCATTTCTAAAGCTCCAGGAAGTTTAGAATACAGAGGCAGAGCTTACAGATGAAGCGTCACTATAATGAGACACCAGGTGTGGATAACATTAATAAAATAATGTCCCCTTTTCTTTAGGCACAATTTCCTCATCTTTGTATCTGTTTCCATGATAGCTCCAATGATTTTGAAATTGACAAAACCAAGAACACTGGCCATTTTATAGAGGATAGGATCCATAAAACATTTCACTGCAAAGTAGGATTCTGTCAGAGGTGTGTGAAACCAGAGCAACTCCATCTTGAACAGGAGTTGGGTAAAATGAGGCTGAGATCTACTGGGCTACTTTCTCAGATGGTTAAGGCATTCTAAGTCACAGGATGAGATAAGAAGTTGGCACAAGACGCAGGTCATAAAGACCTTGCTGATAAAACAGGTTGAAGTAAAGAAGCTGGCCAAAACCTGCCAAAACCCACGAAAACCAAGATGGCCATGAGACTGACCTCTGGTCGTCCTCACTGCTACACTCTCTCACCAGCACCATGACAGTTTATAAATGTCATGGCAATGTCAGGGAGTTCCTCTATATGGTCTAAAAATGGGAGGCATGAATAATCCACCCCTTGAATAGCACATCATCGAAAAATAACCATAAAATGGGCAACCAGCAGCCCTTCGGGCTGCTCTATGGAGTAGCCATTCTTTATTCCTTTACTTTAATAAACTTGCTTTAACTTTATGGAGTCACCCTGAATTTTTCTTGTGTGAGATCCGAGAACCCCCCTCTTGGGGTCTGGATCAGGACCCTGGTCCTGTAACATCTTTCTGTTGACCATGGAAGGGACTATAGTGAGGAAGCCCTGACCCAAAGGCTAACTTTGGGTAAGTGGTGGTGTCATGTAATAATTCCATTCTTTGAAATAGCTAAACCAACTTAAGAAACCCTCCTGACACCACATTTCTCCTTTTGATCCAGATTCTCATCCTAGTACTTAACTGGCTACTTGCTCTCCCATAGCTAATGTGAGAAATCTGTGACCATGCATATGTACATAAGCAGCAAGCCTTTCACTTTACACATGCTTAACTACCTGAAGATTTCTCTCTAGAGCTTTCGGAGGTTCTCTCAGTTACCCCAGGCGGGTGTAGCCAGTCAGTGATTGTCTCAAATTTATACTGGACTCTGCAAAACTAAACCTGACTTAGTTTCATTCTATCTTAACCTCTTTCTTATTCTGTCCTTTCTATATTTATCGTCCTTCAAACGCCTCACATCTTCCCTTCAAATGATACTGTTTTCCACGTCTTCAATGTGTACCTTCATTCAGTCTACAATAGTTCATTGATCAAATTATGTGATGCTCTATCTTGCTAGATCATCAAGATTCCTTGTTATATTTGAGACATGTGGTTTCCAAATACAGAACAAAATAGAATACATTAGGAAAAAAGACACATAAATCATTGCGTAGGCAATACTACAGATAAATTTTTTTTGGTCAAATGGAAATATGTGGCCAAATGGAAAATTTTTTCCCTTAATCAAGATTCCAATATTGAAAGCTATCCTTATCACACATACTCGTTGATGTAGATATGGGATTTAAAAAAAAAATAACTTGTGTGTGTGTTTTGTTAGAGCTTTCTATGTCTCATTTTATTTAACATCCTCAACAATGTGATGAGGTAATGTTTAGAGGAGATGATGCAGAAGCTTTGAAAAAGACAGCCCCTTAATGTCCCTTCAGTTTGACTAGTCTTTAGACAGTTTTATACCTATTGGCCCTGCCTTTCCTTTTCTTAGAGCACTTGCTTTTGAAAACTTGGAGTTGTAAATTTTTTCTCTGCTCTTTTGAGATGTAAATCTTCTCCCAGTCTCTTGTCAGTTTTAAAACTCAGAAAATGTTTTTCTGAAGGATGTGGGAGCTATTCCTTTAATATATAATCATCAGAAAGATAGGGTGGGCCGAGCATGGTGGCTTATTCCTGTAATCCCAGCACTTTGGAAGGCTGAGGCCGGTGGATCACCTGAGGTCAGGAGTTTGAGACCAGTCTGGCCAACATAGTGAAACCCCGTCTCTACTAAAAATATAAAAATTAGCTGGGCATGGTGGTAGGCACCTGTAATCCTAGCTACTAGGGAGGCTGAGTCAGGAGAATCGCTTGAATCTGGGAGGCGGAGGTTGCAGTGAGCTGAGATCACACCACTATACTTCAACCTGGGTGACAGAACGAGACTACATATTAAAAAAAAAAGGTAGGTTTCCTGTTTTCTCATCTCTGAGGGAGAGTAGGAACCTAACTTTAATAAGTGCTAACTAGCAAACACAGCTGGCTTAATCACATTGACCAACTTCTCCACTAACATCCTTCACTACTTCCCCACTTGCTTATCTCCCACCTTTTATCTTAACAGAATTGAGTTCATCTCTCTCTGCACCATAATCTTGACCCTCATTGCAACAGTCATGCCTGTTTAACTTGTGTGATGCAATTTCTCTTTGACATTTCAGAGTTGAAATATGCTTCCCAAGTTCACATGACTGCCAGTGGGAGGAAGCTGATGTTCAAAGAAACACCCTCTAAATCTGTAGCCTAGTCTTTCAACACTGTACTCTCTGGCTGCACAAATATTGTCTTTAGAACGGAACAAAGAGGGAATGCATGTGGAAATAGCACAGAGGAGAGACAGGGACAAATAGGAACCTCACTCCTCACAAGGAAAGGGAAGAGAGATGATTTTTAGGCCAGCTCAGGCTGGAAGCAGAGGAAAAATAAATTTCAATACATTGTTGAAAACAATGTATTGAAAGTGAGGTCTTATTGCTTCTTGGTAACTAAAGCTTCTGAAAAGTGTGAGGGATAAGGAAAGAATCCATTAGAAAATGCAAGAGTCTGACGTAAGAGTGAAGAAAGAGTTTCTCCTACCTCCTTGAGACTTCCCTGGTGATAACTATTAAAGACCACAAACAGTCAGGTTTTGCCCTACTTGCAAGCTGGAAAGTTAGCCTGCCGCAGTTTCAGGGATGCTGCTAGCAGAAGACATGAAACTACTGGGTCAAAGACAAAGACAATTTGTTGCTCAAAGCAATAGAAGCATGAAGAGTATAGCATTTGTGTAGGTTACCTGGGCCTCAGTTCCCAGATAATATGACAAGGCCACATAAATTGCTTTACAAGAGCGGAGCCCTGAGTTTAAAAACCCAAATTTTGTATAAGAGGAAGTAAGCCCCCTGAATGTGGCCCCTGAGGAAGACGTTGTTTTTATTATATGTGTGTGTTGAGGGGTAAACAAACCTCTTATTGTTGTTGTTCCTGAGGGGCACATCATGTCTATCTTCCAAGACTATTTGTTATATAAGAACTTTTGAAAAGATAGTCCAGAATGGATGAATTCAATGCCCATAAGATGTACGGAAATATGAGAGACCCATGGAGAACTGTTTGCCCAAAATATATTGTTAAGATGAGACAGATATGAACAACAGCCTAAGGCCATTTATGCAAAAATACTGATGCAAAGATTCAGACCAATCTTGGTGTTAACCTGGGTTCTCATCTTTTTTTCACTTGTCACTTGCTACCATCAAATCCGTCAAGAAATCTTATTGATTCTATCTTCAAATACCTGTTAGGTCCAGTTGTTTCTCTCCATCCACTGACTGATTTACGTCATCATTTCTCCTTCGTACTTCTTCTTTGTTCCTTGCCTGCCTCTTTGTAATCTTTGTCCACAGACAAGTCAGAGTGATCATAGTAACCATTTGCAACCTTAAATCAGACCATGAAACTCCGTCACTGAAGCTCTTCAATTCTTCAACCTCTTGCTAAGTTTCTCACTGTACTTAGCAAGAAACCCAAACCCCTTGGCACACAAGGACAGCCTCACCAAGCTTCCCCCATGCCCTGACTCCTCAGAAGACCTTGGCCCTGTTTTTACTTCACCTAGGCTATTCTTCTCTTACGTTTCTGCCTGTCTGCTTCCTATTTATTTAGATCTCAGCTCAAATATTTTATCCTCTTCCTGTCTCCCACTTTCTCCTCCACTGAGACCTTTATCTGTCTGATATTACCATTCATTAGTTCATATCATGCATCAACATACACCATCATATCGTTTTGTATTTTTTATTTTAAATTTCCTCCTCTTCTCTATCTTGGCCTTAATGTAGCTTCTTGAGATCAAGGACTTCGACTCTTTCAATCAGTTGTGTTCTTAGCACTTAGAGCAGTACCTAACATTGATTAGAAAATATTTGATACAACTATGTAGGAGAATAAGACTCTGAATTTAGTCAAGGATGGTGAGTTTCTAGGACTTCTCTGCGTTGCTCTTCTATAACCACCTAAGACAGGTGAAGCTTCCTGTGCTGTGAACAGTTGCTCCTGGCAACCTTAGAAGTAGCAGAAATATGTGAATTTTATGAGAGACATAAAGATTCTGCACAGCTTCTGGGCAATCATCCAAGGAGCATTACTTTAGCAACCTGCAAGTGTGGTACCCATCAGGAACTGGAGAAAAATGGAAGTTTCTAGAAAACCTAGTAACCTCTCCTTGCAATGTGGCAACCCCACCTCCCCTCACCCAACACAAATGTTTTATTTATTTATTTTTAGTAAGCTTCATTTTGTAAAGCAATTTTAGATTAACAGCAATATTGAGCAGAAAGTACAGAGATTTTCCATATATCTTCTGCCGTCCTCACTCTGGCATGCATAGGCTCCCACATTATCAACATCCTCCACGAATGTGGTACACTTGTTATAATTGATAAACCTACATTAAGAGTTCATTATCGGCTGGTTGCAGTGGGTCACGCCTGTAATCCCAGTACTTTGAGAGGCTGAGACAGGCAGATCACCTGAGGTCAGGAGTTTGAGACCAGCGTGGCCAACGTGGCGAAACCCCGTCTCTACTAAAAATACAAAAATTAGCCAGGCATGGTGGTGCATGCCTGTAATCCCAGCTACTTGGGCGGCTGAGGCAGGATAATCACTTGAACCCGGGAGGCGGAGGTTGCAGAGAGTGGAGATTGTACCATTGCCCTCCAGCCTGCATGACAGAGTGAGACTCAGTCTCAAATTAAAAAAAAAAAAAAAAAAAAAAATTGTTATCTGCTAGTTGCGGTGGCTCAGGCCTGTAATCCCAGTACTTGGGGAGCCTGAGGTAGGCAGATCACTTGAGGCCAGGAGTTCAAGACCAGCCTGGCAAACATGGTGAAACCCTGTCTCTCCAAAAAATACAAAAAACAACTGGGTGTGGCGGCGTGCGCCTGTACTGCCAGCTCTTTGGGAAGCTGAGACATGAGAACTGCTTGAACTCGGGAAGCAGAGATTGCAGTGAGCCGATATCTGGTCTTTACACTCCAGCCTGGCTGACAGAGTGAGAGTCTGTCTCATAATAATAGTAATGATTCCTTATCACCCAAAGTCTATAGTTTACTTCGGGTGCACTCTTGGTGTTGTACATTCTTTGGATTTGGACAAATGTATAATGACATGTATATACAATTATAGTATCATACAGAGTGTTTTCATTGTCCCGAAGATCCTCTGTGCTCTGCCTAATTCTTCCTGTCCTCCCGCCCCTAGCCTCTGCCAATCATTGATCTTTTTATTGTCTCCACAGTTTTGCCTTTTCCAGAATGCCATGAATAGTCATGAGTTGCAAAACAGCATTTTGGTCAATGATGAACTACATATATATATGAGAGTGGTCCCATAAGATTGTCATACTGTATTTTTACTGGAACTTTTCTATGTTTAGATAATGAGTATGCTTACCATTTGTTACAATTGCCTACAGTGCAGTAGCATGCTATATAGGTTTGTAGCCTGGAAGAAATAGGCTGTATAATATAGCATAGGTGTATAGTATGCTGTATCATATATAGTAGGCTGCATCATGTTTGCACAATGAGGAAATTGCCAAATAACACATTTCTTAGAACATACATGATATAGTTTGACTGACCATGTCCCCACTCAAATCTCATCTTGAATTGTAATTCCCATAATGCCCACGTGTGGTGGGAGGAACCTGGTAGGAGGTAATTGAATCATGGGGCAGTTACCTGCATGCTGTTCTCATGATAGTGAGTTCCCACGAGATCTGATGGTTTAATAAGTGGCTTTTCCTCTTTGACTCATTCTACTTCTTGCTGCCGCCTTGTGAAGAAGGATGTGTTTCCTTCCCCTTCTGCCATGATTGTAAGTTTCCTGAGGCCTCCCCAGCCATGCTGAACTGTGAACTGTGCTGAACTGTGAGAAAAAAGGAAACCTCTTTCCTTTATAAATTATCCAGTCTCAGGTATGTCTTTATTAGCAGCACAGGAATGGACTAATAAAATATGCCCATCATTAAGGGATGCATGATTGTAGTTGAAATCATACAGAAAGTAGACGTTTTCATGTTGGTTATTTTCACTTACGTATATGCATTTAAGTTCTTCATGTATTTTCATGGCTTGTTAGCTCATTTCTTTTTGGTGTGGAATAATATCCCATTGTCTGAATGTATCATGGCTTACTTATCTATTTACCTGCTGAAGGGCATCTTGGTTGCTTCAAGTTTTGGCAATTATGAACAAAGCTGTCATAAACATTTATTTTCCGGTTTTTGTGTGAACATATAAATTTTCATCTCCTTTAGATAAATAAAAAGGGTGGCTATTGCTGAATCATCACAAAAGTTTATTTTGTCCTATTAATATACGAGCACACCAAACTGTCTTCCAAAGTGTGTTCACTGATTTCCATTCTCACCAACAATGACTGAGAGTTCATATTGTTTTGTATTACCAGGATTTGGTAGTGTTAGTGTTCCGAATTTTGGTCTTTATAATCTTTATTCTTTTTTCCCCTTTCTCTTTTTTTCTTGTACAGAGAACAAAGTTTGGAGGGTCTGAGGTACATAATACCTGTTATTATTACTTGATAACCATAGATTGGTGCCCTGAAAATAGCTGTTTAAACCTTTTCCCACATTTGGATTTGTGCAGCCTCTGGACCCTGGTGTTAGCTTGCACTGAATCCTGTCTGCTCTGGTACCAAACAATGAAGAAAGAGAAAGCAAGCAACAGGATAAGTGAAAAAAGAGTTGATTCAATGTCAACTTTTAATAATACATTAGCAGTGTTAAGTTTTATCTTTCAATAATAAGAATTTTATCACTATCCTTTCTAATTATCTCACAGTTTCAAATACAGTCCTTGTAAGGAGTGATTTTTAATTGTTTCCAACAGGCAGGTATTCAATTAACTTAATGTGCAGTGATGAAAGATATCAGAACATGACAACGTGATGCTAGTATGTAAAATGTAATCCTAATTTTTTAAACTGTTTCTTTTAATTTTTAAACATTTTTGTGGATACATAGTAGTTGGATATATTTATGGAGTACATGAGATATTTTGATACAGGCGTGCAATGTGAAATAAGCACACCATAAAAAATGGGTTATCTACCACCTCAAACATTTGTCATTTGAGTTACAATCAAATTACACTCTAAGTTATTTTAATATGTGCAATTATGCTATTAACCTATTGTGCTATCAAATAGTAGGTCTTACTCATCCTTTCTAACTATTGTTTTTGTACCCATTAACTATCCCCACTTCCCTACCAGCCCTGCACTACCTTTCCCAGTCTCTGGTAAGCATCCTTCTACTCTCATATCCATTTGGTCAATTGTTTTGATTTTAGACCCTAAAATCAGTGAGAACATGTGATGTTTGTCTTTCTGTGCCTGGCTTATTTTACTTAGTGATCTCCAGTTCCAACCGTGCTGTTGAAAATGATGGGATCTCATTCTATTTTTTTTTTTTTTTTTTTTTTGAGACAGAGTCTTGCTTGGTCGCCCAGGATCTCATTCTATTTTATGGCTGAATAGCCCTCCATTGTGTATACGTACAGCATTTTCTTTATACGTTCATCTGTTGATTAATACTTGGTTTGTTTCCAAATTTTAAGTATTATTAAACAGTGCTGCAACAAACATAGGAGTGCAGATATCACTTCAATATACGGAGTTCCTTTCTTTTGGGTATATATGCAGCAGTGGGATTCATGGATCACATGGTAGCTCAGTTTTTAGTTTTTTGGGGAACCTCCTAACTCTTCTTCATAGTGGTTATACTAATTTCCATTCCCATCAACAGTGTGCAAGGGCTACCTTTTCTCCACATTCTCACCAGCATTTGCTATTGCCTATCTTTTGGTTATAAGGCAATTTTACCAGGATGAGATGACATCTCATTGTAGATTTTAAAAACTAATCATTTATTTCAATAGTTTTTGGGGGAACAAGTGGTGTTTGGTTACACGAATAAGTTTTTTAGTGGTAATTTCTGAGATTTTGGTGCACCCATCAACTGAGCAGTGTACACTGTACCCAATGTGTAGTCTTTTTTCCTCACTCCCCGCCCACCCTTCCCCCAACTTTCCAAAGTCCATTGTATCATTCTTATGCCTTTGCATCCTCATAGCTTAGCTCCCACTTAAGTATGAGAACATACCTTCATTTCTTATTATGGCTAAGTAGTATTTCATTTTATACATGTATACATATCTATATATACACACACATATATATACACACGTGTGAATATATACACACATATATGTGTGTGTATATATGTGTGAATATATATATTTTTCTTTATCTACTTGTTGATTGATGGGCATGAGCTGGTTCCATATTCTTTCAATTGTGAATTTTGATGCTGTAAATGTGTGTGCATGTATCTTTTTCATGTAATGACTTATTTTCCTCTGGGTAGATACCCAGGGGTGGGATTGCTGGATCAATGGTAGATCAACTTTTAGTTCTTTAAGGAATCTCCACACTGTTATCCATAGTGATTGTACTAGTTTACATTCACACCACTAGTGTAAAAGTGTTCCTTTTTCACTACATCTCTGCCAACATCTATTATTTTTGATTTTGTGATTATGACCATTCTTTTCTTGCAGGAGTACAATGGTATTGCATTGTGGTTTTGATTTCATTTTTTTACCTGATCATTAGTGATGCTGAGCACTTTCTCATATGTTTCTTGGGCATTTATTTACCTTCTTTTGAGTATTGTCTATTCATTCCTTAGCCCACTTGTTGATGGGATTTTTGTTTTTTTCTTGCTGATTGAGTTCCTTGTAGATTCTAAATATTAGTTATTTGTCAGAAGTATAGATTTTGAAGATTTCCTCCCACTCTGTGGGTTGTCTGTTTTCTCTGCTATTATTTCTTTTCTGTGCAAAACTTTTATTTTAATTAAATCCCATCTATTTGTTTTGTTGTATTTGCTTTTGGGTTTTGGCCATGAAGTTTTGCCTAAGCCAGTGTCTAGAAGGGTTTTCCAATGTTATCTTCTAGAATTTTATGGTTTCAGGTCTTAGACTTAAGTCTTTCATCCATGTGAGTTGATTTTTGTATAAGGTGAGAGATGAGGATCCAGTTTCATTCTTCTACATGTGGCTAGCCAATTATCCCATCATCATTTGTTGAACAAGGTGTCCTTTCCCCACTTCATGTTTTTGTTTGCTTTTTCAAAGATCAGTTGGCTGTATTTGGTCTTATTTCTGGGTTCTCTATTCTGTTCCACTGGTCTATAGGCCTATTTTTATACCAGTATCATGCTGTTTTGGTGACAGTGGCCTTATAGTATAGTTTGAAGTTGGGTAAAGTGATACCTCCAGATTTTTTTTTTTTTTGCTTAGTCTTGCTTTGGCTATGTGAGCTACTTTTTTTTGGTTCCATATGAATTTTGAGGTTGTTTTTTCCTAATGATGATGTGAAGAATGATGGTAGAATTTTGACGGGAATTTCACTGAATCCATAGATTGCTTTTGGCAACATGGTCATTTTCACAATATTGATTCTACCCATCCATGAGCATGGAATGTATTTTCACTTGTTTGTCATCTATGATATTTTTCAGCAGTGTTTCATAGTTTTCCTTGAGAGATCTTTCACTGCCTTGGTTAGGCATATTCCTAAGTATTTTTTCTTTGCAGCTGTTGTAAAATGGGTTGAGTTATTGATTTGATTCTCAGCTTGGTCGCTGTTGGTGTATAGCAGGGCTACTGATTTCTGTATGTTAATTTTGTATCCTGTAACTTTGCTGAATTCGTTCATCAGTTCTAGGAGCTTTTTGGATGAATCTTTAGAGTTTTCTAGGTATATGATCATATCATGAACAAACAGTGACACTCTGATTTCTTCTTGACTGATTTGGATGCCCTGTATTTCTTTCTCTTGCCTGTTTGTTCTGGCTAGGTCTTCCAGTACAATATTGAATAGAAGTTGTGAAAGTGGGCATCCTTGTCTTGTTCCAGTTCTCAGGGAGAATACTTTCAGTTTTTTCTCATTCAGTGTAATGTTGGCTGTCAGTTTGTCATAGATGGCTTTTATTGCCTTAAGATATGTTCCTTCTATGCCAATTTTGCTGAGGACTTTAATCATAAAAGGATGCTGGGATTTTGTCAAATGTTTTTTTCTGTGTCTATCAAGATGATCATGAAATTTTTGTTTTTAATTCTGTTTGTGTGTGTATCACATTTATTGACTTACATATGTTAAACCATTCCTGCATCCGTGGTATGAAACCCACTTAAGCATGGTGGATTATCTTTTTGATATGCTGTTGGATTTGGTTAGCTAGTGTTTTGTGCAGTATTTTTGCATCTATGTTCATCATGGATATTGTTCTATAGTTTTTCCTTTTTTGTTATGTCCTTTCCTGGTTTTTGTATCAGGGTGATACTGGGCTCATAGAATGTATAATTCTACTTTTAAATTAAGTAGCATTTGTTTCAAACCTGAAAAAAAAATGGAATTTGAGATGCAACAGAGAGAAATTGACTTCATTGAAATGTGAAGTTATTCTATATTCCTGGTGGAAAACAGTGAGGCCTACAGGATATTTCAAATCATTAATTACCTTTGCAGTGGAGAGATATCCTGTGGTGATAAAATTTCTGCTCATAAGTTTTGACAAAGGTGATCTGGATGCACTTTTATTACATGACTGAAATGTTCCCATTGTGCTCTCATGATATTTATTTTATTGTAACTTAAGAACAGGCCTTGTATCCTAGACAACATATTGAAACCCTGTCTCCACAAAAAAATTTTTTAAAAAATTTGCTAAGCATGGTGGTGTGCCCCTGTAGTCCCAGCTATAAAGGAGTCGGAGGCGGGAGAATTGCTTGAGTCTAGGAGGTCAAGTCTGCAGTAAGCTCTGATTGTGCCACTGTAATCCAGCCTGGGTTACAGAGTGAGACTCTGTCTCTAAAAAGCAAAACAAAAACAAAAAACCCAGGCCTTGTGTACTCTTTTATCTCTCAGCAACCCAGAATTTTTGTCGTTAGGAAATTGCTGCCATAGCTACATAATGTATTAATTTCCTAGCACTGCCATACATAGGTATTACAAACCGGGTGTCTTAAAACAACATAAATTTATTTTCTCACAGTTGTGGAGGGCAGAAGTTTGAAATCAAAGGGTCAGCAGGGTTGATTTTTGTATGGAGAGTCTAAGGGAAAATCCTCTTTGTTTCTTTCCTAGCTTTTAGGGGCTTCTGATAGTTCTTGGCAATCCTTAGCTTGAAGCTACATGACTTGAAACTCTGCTTCCATCTTTTTATGGCCTTCTTTTTGTCTGTTTCTATATCTTCACTTCTTTCCCATATAAAAATACTCATCTTTGAATTTAGGGTCCAGCTAAAATAATCCAGGATGATCTTATCTCAGAATCTTTTCTTTACTTACATCTCCAAAGACCCTTATTCCTAATTCCTAGATGTCATATTCTTAATTTCACAGTGGACAGGAATTTAGGGGGAGGACATTATTCAACTCACTATAGATGAAAATAAACTGTTGCAAAATGTGTGGAACAACTGATAGAGCTGCAGGAAAATTTTCTACCAATGTGTGAAATTGAGAATTTAAAAAAACGAATAGCATAAAGAATATAAGACACAATGATAAATTTAAAAATATGAGTAAGATATCTCGAGGAAAAAATTCAACTGAAAATGCATTACAGAATATATATCATAAGAAAAAATACTTCTCAAAGAAAACTCAGGAAATTTATAGTAATCTTGGGTTAGGCAGAAGTTTTCTAAATACAACGTAAGAAACATGAACTAGAAAATAATTAACAATTTAAAACTTTTCTCCTTGAAAATCACTGTTTATTACCAAGATTGGGAAGGGTATTATTATGGAGACATAGCATAAAGAGTTTATTTTTGGAGGTGAAACAGTTCTATATCTTGATAAATCTACATGTGATAAAATTGCATAGAACTATACACACATAGACAAACATAAATTAGTTTATATGAATATGTAGAAAATCTGAAGAAAATATCTAGTAAATAATATTGTACCACTACACCGTGATAAAATGGGTAATTAAAAGTTTACCAAAGAAGATATTCAAATGGAAAATAAACACTTAGAAAGTTATTCATCGTTATTAGTCATTGGATAAATGGAAATTAAAACCGTAATGATACACTACAACATACCTGTACATCTTTAGATGGCTAAAATTACAAAGACTGACAAAACCGCATGGTGAGGATGTGGAACAACTAGAATTCTCATAAATTGCATATGGGAATGCTTAAAGTGGAATAACCACCTTGAAAAATGCTTTTGTTCTTTTTAACAAAATTAGAAACTTAACCTAGCAATTCTAAATATTTATCCTAGATAAATAGCAATATGTGTTCATACGAAGATTTGTGTTCAAATTTTAATTCATTTCAGCTTTATTAGTAACAGCTAGAAACTGGAAACATGCCAGATGTCCTTCTAACTGGTAAATGGATAGACCAATTGCAGCGTATTTATTCAATTGCATACCAATCAATAATAAACAAGAACAAACTGCCGATACACATAACCATGGAAAGTGAAAGAAGCCAGATGCAGTATATAGTATATACTCTCCTGTATGATTTAATTTACATGGGATTCTCCAATAATATACTTATATGGATAAAAAGCAGATCAGTAATTGTCCTGGGTAGGGAGCAGGTAGATTGATTGAAAAGGACAAGAGGGAACTTTTGAGATTGTGAGAATGTTCTATATCATTACATAATTAACTACATATATTTGCCAAAATTCATCTAATTTTACGTAAAATTAATTTTAGCTTTGAATTATTAAAGAATTACAGGATAATTCAATAAAGTTGATTTAAAAACTTTAAAAAAGCAGAAGAGCATCACTAAATCAAAATACTGAAAACTTAAATGACTGCTTAGTATTTAGATTGGAAGAAATCTCAATTTATTAGAAAGTAATCCATGAAAATGACAATAATAATATATGCGATCTTTAGACTGAGTCTTAATTCTGTATTGTGCTTTCTGTCTACAGAGAGCTAATGCATCCAGTTTTACCTCATAACAATGGCTGGTTGTCTTTAGTGGGCTTTTCTCCAGCACATAAGTGTGCTTCAGGCTTTTCTGTCTTAAAAACAAAACATACAGAACACTCACCTTAATATCCTGCTTCAATTATTCATTTATATTTCTCTTTCTCCTTACATGCAAGCTTCTAAAAAAATAGATCTCTTCTTATTTTCACTATTCATTGTATACACTCCTCAACCTAGAGAAATTCGGCTGTTACCTACCTCCATTACTCCAGTGAAGTCACTCCCCAGACATCTCCTAATTCAACAATTATACCAGTTTTGTCCTTACTTCACTTCTCTATGGTCACATTATCATGGACTTCCTTTATATTCTTAATTCTTCATATTCCCTCTTTCTGGCTAACAGCTCCCTTTCAAGTTTATCTTTCTGTTTCCTTGTCTAACTATTGGTGTCTCCTGGCAATGCTACAAACCCTTCTCTTCTCATTTTATGCACTCCTTCCAAGCAATCTTTTCTGTACCCATGGATTTTATTGACTGCTTGTATGTCAGTAATTTCCAGGTCCAGATTTCCTTGTAGAATTTTTGGTCTATTTATGAGAATGTCTACTAAATGACATTTAACATGCATTAAAAGATGTCAGTTACATATTCAGGAAATATCACCTAACAGTGAAAACAAATAACATATAGCTAAATTCAATTACATGAATGCATTTCACAAATACACTATTGAAGCAAGTTTAGAAGCAAGTTACTGAAGAACAAGTAATATACTTATATTCATGTAAAATGCAAAAATGCACTACTGGGCATTATAATTTAGAGATTAATAACTATGGGATTTTTTAAAGGAAATGATTAATACAAAATTTAGGCCAGTGATAGTATCTAGTAGGGCCTTCTGTTGTGTGTTGACCTGTGTTGTAGATATATGGTTATATTTATTTAATAAATTGTGTGTATGTGTGAATCCATACCTTAGGCATTTTTAGCATATATTTGAGCTGTTGTAACAAAGTATCTTAGACTGGGTAATTTATAAAGAGCAAAAACACCATCAACTAGTCTTTGGCAAAGCCTACAACAAACATTGGGGAAAGGGCACCCTATTTAATAAATGGAGCTGGGAAAACTGGCTAGCCACGTGTAGGTGGCTAAAACTGGATCCATATCTCTCACCTTATAGAAAAATCAATTCAAAATAAATCAAAGACTTAAATCTGAGACCTGAAACTGTAAAAATTCTAGAAAATAACCTAGTAAAACTCTTCTGGGCATTGGTCTAGACAAAGAAACCATGACCAAGACCCCAAAGCAAATGCAACAAAACAAAATTAATAAAAGATACCTAATTAAAGCTCTGTACAGCAAAAGAAATAATAATTAGAAGCTTTTTAGTTTAACTAGATCCCATTTGTCAATTTTTGCTTTTGTTGAGTTGCTTTTGGCATCTTCATGAAATCTTAGCCCGTGCCTATGTCCTCAATGGTATTGCCTAGGTTGTCTTCCAGGGTTTTTGTGGTTTTGGGTTTTCTATTTAAATGTTTAATCCATCTTGAGTTGCTTTTTGTATATGGTGTAAGGAAGGGGTCCAGTTTTAATCTTCTGCATATGGCTAGCCCGTTATCCCAGAAACATTTATTAAATAAGTGATCCTTTCTCTCGTTGCTCGTTTTTGTCAGCTTTGTGGAAGATCAGATAGTTGTAGGTGTTTAGTCTTATTTCTGAGTTCTTGTTCTCTTCCATTGGTCTGTGTGTCTGTTTTGGGGGCATTAATGGAGCTAGAGGCCATTACCCTTATCAAAGTAACACAGGAACAGAAAAACAAATACATATGTCTGCGCTTATGAGTAGGAGCTAAATCATGAGAACACATGAACACATTGAGGGGAACGACACACACGGTTCCCCTTCAGAGGGTAGAGGGTGAGAGGAGAAAGAGGATCAGGAAAAATAACTGATGGGTACTAGGCTTAATATCTGAGTGATGAAATAATCTGTGTAATACACTCCCATGAAGCAAGTTTACTTGTGTAACAAAGCTGCACTTGTACCCCTGAACTTAAAATAAGAGTTAAAAAAAAGGTAATCATCAGAGCAAACAGACAACTCACAGAATGGGAGAAAATGTTTGCAAATTATGCATCCAACAAAGGACTAATATCTAGAATCTACAAGCAACTCAAACAAATCAATAAGAAAAAAATGTCCCATCAAAAAGTGGACAGGTAACATGAACAGATATTCCTCAAAAGATGAAATAAAAATGGCCAACAGACATGAAAAAATTCTCAACATCACTAATCATCAGAGAAATACAAATTAAATACAAATTAAAATCACAATAAAATACCTCCTTACTACTGCAAGAATAGCCACTATTAAAAACTCAGAAAACAACAGATGTTGGCATGGATGTAGTGAAAAGAAAATGCTTATACACTGCTGATGGCAATGTAAATTAGTACAAACTCTATGGAAAACAGTATGGAGTTTTCTTAAAGAACTGAAAGTAGATCTACCATTTGATACAGTAACCAAATTACTGGGTATCAACCCAAAGGAAAATAAGTCATTATATACAAAATACACCTGCATGCATATACTTATCACAGCACAATTTACAATTGCAAATATATGGAACCAACCTAAGTGTGCATTGATCAATGAATGGATAAAAACAGTTGTCTGTCTATCTGTCTATCTCTCCTTTGATTTAAGAAATTAGAAAATATTCATAATTGTTAATCTGGTTATGCAAGAAAAAACAAAAATTTCTGGGTAATCTTAGAAACCATTTGTTTCATTTTTGGTTGGATAATTATGGATGGCTCTACTTTAATAAAAATATTCATTAAATGCATTTTGTAACGTGAAAGATTGTAAGTTGAAATGATGACATACTGTATAATTTTCACTAAATTTTGAAAAGGGAAAATTATGGAGACTGTAAAAGCCGTCGTTTCCAAGGGGTTGGAGGCAGGGGTGAGAAAGTGATGAATAGGTGGAGTGCTGGGAGTTTTCAGAACAGTTAAACTGTTCTGTTAGAAATATCAGATACATGCCATACATTTGCCATGTGTCATACTTTCATGCATACAATATACAACATAAATCCTGAACCCTACTGTAAACTATGGAATTCCGTTAATTTTAAGGTATAAATATTACCTTATCATTTGTATCAAATGTACCACACTAACACAAGATATTAGTAATAGGGAAAACCAAGTAGTGAGAGGGTTTCTAGCAACTCTACTTTCTGCTCAATTTTTCTGTAGACCTAAAACTGTTTCAGAAACTAAAGTTTATTAGTGTCTGTTTATGTCCTTTGCCTAGTTTTGCATGTGGCTAACAAACATGAAAAGAAGCTCAACATTATTGATCATTAGAGAAATGCAAATCAAAACTGCAATGATGTATTTTGAGATACCATCTCACACCAGTCAGAATGGCTATTAAAAAAGTCAAAACAAACCAGATGCTGGCAAGGTTGTGGAGAAAAAGGAATGTTTTTACACTGTTGGTGAGAGTGTGATTAGTTTAACCGTTGTGGAAGACAGCGTGGCAATTCCTCAGAGACCTTGATGCAGACATACTATTTGATCCAGCACTTCCATTATGGGTATATAACCAAGGGAATACAAATTATTCTATTACAAAGATACATGCACCCATATGTTCATTGCAGCACTATTCGCAATAGCAAAGATATGGAACCAACCTAAAAGCCCAGCAATGATAGACTGGTTAAGAAAATGTGGTATGTATATACCATGAAATACAATGCAGCTATAGAAAGGAATGAGATCATGTCCTCTGCAAAGACATGAATGGAGCAGAGGCTGTTAGCCTCAGCAAACTAATGCAGGAAGGGAAAACCAAATACTGCATGGTATTCAGTATACTCCCACTTATAAGTGGGAACTGAATGATGAGAACACATGGACACATCGAGGGAAACAACACATACTGGAACCTGTTGGAGGGTGAGGGATGGGAGGAAAAGAGTAGGGAGAACATCAGGAAGAATAGCTAATGCATGCTGAGCTTAATATCTAGGTAATGGAATGATCTGTGCAGCAAACTGCCATGGCCACATTTACCTATGTAACAAACCTGCACATCCTGCACATATACCCCTAAACTTAAGTTGGTAAAAAAGAAAAAATAAAACAAAAATTACAAGTTTATTCATTAAAATTAACTTTGTATATTCAGAAAGATAAGCTAGCTGATGCTGATGAAACATCAGCCTACACATTTCATTAGCTTAAAAGAAAAAAAAATACGTATTTTTCCATTCCAGCTAGATTTACAGGATAGTCAGCTTGGTCCCTCTCCACTTGTGTCTACTTTGGGCACCAGATGAGGGAGCAGCTGCCATCTGTAACATTATTATCATAGGGAAGAATAGAGTACAAGAAGTCCCCACTGGCTCTTAGAGTTTCCATCTATAAATAGTATCTGGTATGTCTGCTCACACATTATTGAGACATTGCTAGTCTTATGGGCACATCTGTCACCAAAATAACTGTGATATGCCATTCTATCTTTTTTCCCAGAATCAAAGGTGGAAATATTTGGTGAATGGAATAATTTCATTTAGTGAATGGAATAATGACAGGCCACCTTCTGTTGTCCATGTATTTGTTTACTTTCCTTTCCATACACAGAAATACACTCATTCCCACTTCACTGAAGACAATCCAAAATTTCGATCGACTCATGCAAGCAATCTCAAAGTACACAATCTTTGGACGATGTGCAGAGATCTTTTTATTACAGAGTGATGTGCAAATGTCTCACATCAGATAGGCATGTGGCCCCTCTTAATCTAGTGGTTTATAGTCTCAAAAGGAAAGTTAGTTGAATTAAACCATGAGGGAATAAGTGTTAAGATTGCACTCATATTCAGAGAAGGAAAACTGTGACCCCACAGAAGTCACAGACCCATAGAAATTCAGAAATCCTCTTGACAGATGTGATGAGTATTCCCTAGTATTATAATGGGAGGTTCCCCTTCAATGGGCCCTGGTTCTATTTTCATTGAGAGCAGCTCCCCATTTGCTTGTTTTCTATGGTTCCAGGAAGTCTTCTCTTCCTCCAGGTTTCCCCTGGACTCATGTGATAAGGCATAAGTGAAAATGTCTCCAAGGAATCTGAGAATCTTTTTCAGCCTACTTCTTGTCTATTAGCCATGAGGACCCAAGATTTATTTTATGTCTCAAAAGTTACAGTATATTTTTGTCTAAGCTGGTGATACTTTGGAGGATATGATTCTCAAACCTTAATTGCCTACTACTTATCAATTTCATTATCATCAGATCAATATGTCTGAAAATTCATAAAATTCTTTTATGAATTTCCCAAACCTACCACTTAAAATTACATGTTTTTTGTTTTGTTTTGTTTTGCTTTGCTTTCTGGCCTTCATGCCATGGTGCTCTTCTCTCTCTCACTCATGCTCTCTCACTCGTGCTTTCTTGCTCTCAGTCTTGCTCTTGTTCTCACTATCTTTTTCATATAAAAGAGACACAATGAACTCCAACTATAAAACAAAAAATTCCCTTATTGAGTTATTAGCAAATAGTGAAAAATCAAAGTCAAAAAGAGGATCTTGAAAGCTTCAAGAGAAGAGCAACTCATCAACTACAAGGGAGTTCCTATAATATTATCAGTGGATTTCTCAGTAGAAATCTTACAGGCCAGAAGACAATGAGATAATATATACTAAGGGCTAAGAGGACAAAAATAAAATAATTCAAAAAACAAAATTTAAACAGCTCTGTGTATTAGTTTGTTTTCATGCTGCTAATGAAGACATACCCAAGACTGGATAATTTATAAAGGAAAGAGGTTTAATTGACTCACAGATCAACATAGCTGGGGAGGCCTTACAGTCATTGCTGAAGGCAAATGAGGAGCAAAGTCAAGTCTTACATGACAACAGTCAAGAGGGCTTGTGTAGGGGAATTCCCCTTTATAAAACCATCAGATCTCATGAGACTTATTCACTATTATAAGAACAGCATGGGAAAGACCCCCCCCACTACCCTCATGATTCAGTTACTTCCTGCCAGGTCCTTCCCATGACGTGGTAATTATGGGAGCTACAATTCAAGATGAGATTTGGGTGGGGACAAAGTCAAAGCATATCACCCTGCCAACCAGACACTACATTCAGCAAAACTGTCATTTAAAAATGGAGGAGAAATACAGATTTTCCCAAAAAACGCTAAGAAAATTCATTCCCTCTAGACACATCTTACAAGAAATCCTAAAGGGAGTTCTTTAAGTTGAAATGGAAGAACACCAGGTAGCAACTAAAAGCATATAAAAACAGAAAGCTCTCTGGTAAAGGTAAATATATAGACAAATCCAGAATCCTGATACTGTAATGCTGGTAGACAATTCACTTTTAATCCTAGGATAGAATATAAATATAAAAGCATAAAAGTAAGTATTATAATAAAATGTTAATGAGTACACAATACAAAAATAATGTAACTTGTGACAATAACTAAGTGGAACAGGGGATAAATAAAGAGAGCTTTTGTATGCTATTAAAGTTGTTTTTAGCTTAGTGTATATTGTTATAATGATAAGATCTTTTATGTAATTCCCATGGTAATTAAACATAGTACTCAAAACTAGCCAAAGCAATCAGGCAAGAAAAAACAAATCAAATTCATCCAAATTGGAAAGGACATAGTAAAATTATCTCTTAACAGATGGCATAATTTTATATGTTGAAAATCCTAAAGATTAAAAAGAGTTATAACCAGAAAATAACTTTAGCAAATTTGCAGGATATTAAATCAACACATAAAAGTCAGTTGCATTTATATAAACATACAATGAGCAATCTGAAAATTAAGAAAATAAACGCATTATAATGGCACCAAAAGGAATACAATACTGAGAAATAAACTTAACCAATGAAGCGAAGCAGTTGTATACTTAAAACTACAAAATATTGCTAAAAGTAATTAAAGAAGTCACAAGTAAATGGAAAGACATCCACAGTTATGTATTGGAAGACTTACTATTGTTAAAATGGTCATACTACTTAATGAGATCTACAGATTCAATGCAGTGTCTTAACAAAATCCCACTGCTATGTTTTACAGAAATATTTAAAAAATCCTAAAACTCACATGGAATCTCAAAGGACACTGAATATGAAAACAATCTCAAGAATGAAAAACAAAACTGAAGACCTTACATGTCCTAATTACAAAGCATATTATAAAACTACAGTAAGTCAAAGCAGCATCATAGTGGCATAAAGAAAGACATACTGACCAATGGAACCAAAGGCAGTGCCCAGAAATAAACCCTCCAGTATATTACCTTATATAAGGGTGCCAAGAGTACTGAGCAGGGAACTGATAGTCTTTTCAAACAAATGGGGTTCAGAAAACTTGATATCCACATGCAAAAGAATAAAATTGATGGATTCCTACCTACCACTATATACAAATATTAAATCAAAATGTATTAAAGATCTTTATGTAGAATGTCAAGATATAAAAACAATTCTTAAAAAAATGCAGAGAAAACCTTCATGACACTGGATATGTAAAAAATATTTCTTGTAAATAACACCAAAAGCACAGGCAACAAAGTCAAGTCGACATATGAGACTGTATCAAACTAAAAACATATACACTTCCATGCAGTAAAATAAAGAGCACAGTGAAAGGGCAACCTACAGAATAGAAAAAAATAAAAATAAAAACCACATGTCTGATAATGGTTAATATTCAGAAATATTAAAAAACTACAATGTAAAAACTACTACAAATTCATTAAAAAATGGGCAAAGGAAGAAAACTAGCCTGACAGCCTGATGCTGCTGCCACTCGTGACTCCATTTCCTCTGTAGTAGAACCACCATGCACTCTCATACACCAACCACACAGGCACCTGGAAACTAGTTTCCCCAGCATCATCACCTCTAGCACAGCCATACCACAGCTTCTACAAACAAGAACTGCCTATACCACTGTGTTATTTGCAGACACTGCTAATGTTGAAAAAGCTGAAAAACTTACATAGACGTTACACTACTGCTCCTACCCGGAACCAAAGTTAAAGTCCTCCACCCCACCAACACTGTAGGACAGATACATCCATATGGGGAAAAAATCTTTCCCTCTGAAAGCTACTCCATAAAACTGGGTTAAATGACTATTTCATTAGATGTACAGATGTTAACGTAAGCACATAATAAACATGAAAAAACAAGGAAACATGACTTCTTCATGACAAGCCCCACAGTAACCATCATACTGAATGGGGAAAACATGAAAGTTTTCCCTCTAAGAACTGGAAAAAGATAAGAAACCCCACTTTCACCACTGTACTGGAAGTCCTCACCAGAGTAATTAGGCAGTATGAATAAATAAAGTACATCCAAATTAACAATGGAAAGGTCATACAGTCTTTCGTTACAGATGACATTTTCTTATATGCAGAAAAAAGCTAGAGACTCCAACAAAAATCCCTTGGAACCAATAAATTCAGTAAAGTTGCAAGATACAAACGAACATACAAAAATCAGTAGCATTTCTGTATACCAATAACAAATTAGCTGAAGGGAAATTAAGAAAGCAGTATATTTACAATAGCTATAAAAATTAAAATACCTGGCAATTAATTGAAGCAAGGATGTAAAAGACTTCTGTAATTAAAACTACAAAACAGTGATGAAAGAAATTGAAGATTCAAAAATCTCAAGTTCAAGAATGAGAATAATTAATATTGTCAAAGGACCGTAAATAGTCAAAGTGATCTGCAGACCAGTGCAACCCATATCAAAATACCAATGGTATCCTTCACAGAAATAGAAAAAAAATTCCTAAAATTTGTATGGTAACACAAAAGACTCCAGATATCTAAGGCAATCCTAAGCAAACAGTAAAAACTTACTACTTCAAAATTTGCTACTAAGCTAAAGTAACCAGAACAGCATGGTACTTGCATAGACCAACTGAACAGAAGAGAGAACCCAGAAATAAATCCGTGTATTTACAGTCAACTATGATTATTTTGATTTGTCTTTTATCTCTCTCTGACTGCTATTCTATATTTTTCTCTTCCTTAATTAAAAGAAATAACTAAGCCATATAACCTAATAGATGATTATTTAAAGGCCATGTGGATGTACACGTGGCTATTGGGGGAAAAAAAAAAAGATGAGATTCACAATATACACTGACTCAGGCTCCTAACACTGAGTTAGCCCTTGCTTTGGTGTAATTACCATTCCACGGAAGGCCGTGTAATAGATTTTGCCTGTTTGCATAAAATTGTTCTTTTAATGTTTTTTACAGCTTAATTTTAGATGCTATTTAAAATCGCAAAGCCAACACATTTGACTTCAATTTAGTAATGCTACAATATGCATATGAGAATTAATATTGTCCTAACAACTTGTAGTGGGAATATAAAAAAAATTAGAGAATGTTCTATTGAATGAGCTATCCTCTTGGCTATTTTAATGGCATTCTCTTGCAACAATTGTTTTTACTATTCATGAATCACTTGTGACATAAATGGTATCTCCCGACCAACTTTGTGAATTGAACTTGGTAAAAATAGAAAAATAAATAACAAGGATAAATATTAGCAAGCTAAGAGATCATCTGTAGAGACTAAGTTCTGTAACCGCAGAATACATTCAAACAGAAATCTTCCTGTAAATAAAAACTGCAATGACAAATTTTAGACAATATTTTAAGTATTATACCAGTTAAGTACATTATTGTACTTTAGAATTTGCTTTAAACATGTCTTTTATCATTTTAATGAACAGTATATTTTAATAGATGTATTTAAAATGCTATCCAAGATAGATTCATTTTCTATTCTATCCACTTTGGAAGAAATATTGAAATCACAATTTGGCTAAATATGTTTTTATTTGCCTCAGTTTTTTTTCTTTGAGACAGAGTCTCACTCTGTCTCCCAGGCTAGAGTGCAGTGGCGCGAACTTGGCTCACTGCAACCTCTGCCTCTCAGGTTTGAGCAATTCTCACGCCTCAACCTCCTGAGTAGCTGGGATTACAGGCACGTGTCACCACGCTCGGCTTATTTTATTTTATTTTATTTTTTAGTAGAGACGGGGTTTCCCCATGTTGGCTAGGCTGGTCTCAAACTCCCGACCTCAGGTGATCCACCCACCTTGGCCTCCGAAAGTGCTGGGATTACAGGCATGAGCCACGACGCCCAGCCAATTTGCCTTAAAAATGTAAGAGGATAGCCCTGAAGCATCTTTCTTTTTCTGTTTAAAATTATATTTAATCTTTAAATCATACATTCATTTCAACATTTCTAGAATTTGTTTATATTTTCAGCCCATACTACCACAAAAAATAAATGTAATAAATAAATAATTTTATCAATAACATAGCATTTCCTTTTGCTTGTTCTCCTTTCTTAAAACACTAGTTGCTTTCAAGTTAAATTTTCATGCCTTTTTTTGTACAATTTATAATGCTTAAATGTATCCTTCTCAGTTTTCATATTGCTAGATAAAATATTATTATAAAGAGAATACTACCAATCTTGACACTTTAAACCTCATGGAAAAGTTAAGAGATTATTATCTCCAATTACTTATTTTATTTATAGTCAATTTATTCTGTGCCATATACTGAGAATATAAGATCATGTAAACTATGCATAATGTCAGCTATTCAGTCCAGTCACAGGATATTCCTATGCCCTGTAGATGTAATTTTTAGACTTTTACCTACTTGCCTCTTAAAAATCACACAATACCTTCCAAGACTCAAGAGTGACTGTCAAAAAGAAAATTTAAAAAATTGTTGACTGTAGTTGGTGATTTCAGCATAGTTCCTTTTGTAGTCTGCCCTAGCCCTAGTTAGAGACTATAAAATGGAAATACCTATGGATAATTTTCTAATTGACCTGAGCACCATTATGTTTTTTATTGTTTTAAATATGTGATGAAAATCGGTTTTACGATAATGACTTAATCTGACCTGGGTAATGTGGCAGGCAAGCAAAAAAAATCCCAGAAGTCTTCTATTGATATGTAGTCATTAGAGACTCAGTTTAGACAAATACACAGAATAGAAACATAGCCATTTGCACTGTCCTGAATATATTTTGGTTAGGGATTTTCGCCAAATAATTTCTATCTTTCCCCCACCCAATGACACACCCACCTAGACATTTTGTCCTGTGGACGGGGACTAGAGATAAAGTCACGTTGCAGTATACTCTATCTCTTCTTTATAACTAGTAGCATTTTTTTGGAAGTACTATGAAGCAGTTTTTTAGATTCCAGATCAATTGTCAAAGCCTGATCTGTGTGTTAGTGCCCATTCTTTTTTTTTTATTTCAATAGAATGCTGATTCATTTTGAAGGCAATCAAACCACAAATTGAATATCAGGTGCAATATTTACCACTCTTGTGGTCTTGGGCAATGCATTGTAATTTTATTGCATCTCATTTTCTCTAGTAATAAAATGTGGGTATATATAATGTACAGGGAAGTATAATACTTTTATGATATAAAATATGTAGAAAGGTGTCTACTAAATTATCTGCTTGTAATATTTAATGGCTATCCCTTTTTTCTCCTTTCTCTTGTTAAATCATGGTTGAGAAGTAGCAGTAATGATTGAGGGAAGTCCATAAATTAGTCATCATTTTAATTTTGATGAAGAACAAAGATTTAAAGAGAAGACAAAATGCAGAGGAAAAAAGACCAGAAGAAGAGTCATAGGTTGGTGATCTAGGTCTACCTTTGCTAATACTTAGAAATTTAGCCATCATTATCCTGAGTATCCCTATCTGTATAATGATGATGCTTGGATTAATATTCACAAAGTTATCATCCAACCTGGGTAGCTTTTCTTTCTCCCTCAGGTGGTTGCAAAATAAGAGAACACTTAATTTGATCTGTAATTTTTATTTCTAGTTAAACAATAGATCCCTCAGTTACTAATTGGTTCAGTAATGCACCCTTTGATGAATTTTTTAAAATTTATAAAGAAAAAATTTAGTGAATGGAAATTTTTGCTTTATGGTTGTTTGTTAATTCTACTCATTTTATGGCATGGAGAATTGATATGTGAGTGTGTTAGCAACCTCGGCTAAAGAGTTTCTCTTTATCAGATACTATTTTACTTCATCACATTTTGTTAATGTTGCCACACCTGAAATTCTCTTCCTTCCTTTGGCCACGGTACCTTCTTGACTTCGTGGATAAAAAAGTTTCTGTTATACCATTCCTCTTTTTTATCCTATTAAAATTCATTTTAAAAAACCCTTGGGACTAATGCACAATAATAGTAGAGTGGTGAAAGTTAAAGGAGAGGGGTAAAAACATTTTATTTGAAGTGCTGAAGTATAAATTTGTAGCCTGGGAGATATCTAATATTGAAGATCAATGTGTATTCCCTTTTGCTTTCTCTGTCCTACCCTAAAGAGAACCGTTCTTTCATGTTATCACTTATTTCTATGTATTAGATGTCTTGATGTTCAATATTGCTCAGTAATTTAGAGATGGGAAATTCTGGATAAATAGAGCATTTAATATGGACATTAAATTAGTACGTTTGTTAAAGCATAAGAAAGAGGATCTTGTGTTTTCAATGCTTAATTTAAGAACATCGCATACTTCTATAATTGAATAGCTATACACTTGTCCTCCCAAGTATTTTACACTGATAGCCTTTCATGGAAGAAACTTGTTATGATTAAAACTAAATAGTTTAAACAAAGTGCAGGAATTAGTTCTTACTTGATAGAATTATTAACTGCTCCTGTGAAGACTAAAATTATCTACCCAACAAATATAGGAACATTAAATTATAAAACTTTTGTAACTACTAGTTTTCATTCAATGCTCTGTGTGAAATAATAATATGTAAAATAAGTTAAATTTATTTGCTACCAGAGAAGCATTCTAAGAACCTTTTGAAGCCAGGAAACCTATCTGCACTTCATAGATATGCAGTAATTTATTCTGGGAATTTGTTCATGAAAGTAATGGCAAGTATCCCTCTCACAGAGCATTTTAACCTGGAAACAAATAAAATAAAACACTTTGGCTTATCATGAACCATAGAATCTGCTGGCTTTAGCAATGTACATTTTGTCAGATAATGAGAATGTCTTTTAAATACTATGACAATTTTTGTAACGCATAAATAGGGAGCAAAAGGTGGACTTGTAGAGCTGCTGCAGAATATGAGGAATCCTGAAGAAATAATTATAGGAGAGTGTAAACCAGGCTTGTCTTCCCTTCCAATGAGCTTAATTTCCGAAGCCAAGGCTAATTAGGATTAATCATATTATCTCCAGAACAGCCCAAACCCCTCCAAAGAAAACAAACAATGGTCAGAGAAGAGATTCCAACGGAATGCAGTCTGTTTGGGTAAGAGTGACGTCATGGAGACACCATACTTTGCCAGAGTACTTGGCTTTGTTTTCTGAATGCCATGACTGACAGCCCAACTCTTTCCATCTGCCAAGACTCTCCATATTGCACCTTAGCTCTGCAGTTGTTGAATGTGCACTTCAAAGAGGTAAATAGGAACAATGAACTGAAAATCATACCTACCCCAAACCAAGGTGTACCACCACCTGCCTTGTGTTAAGCCACTCAAGTAGCTCAGAGCTACTGTTAGTAGTTAATAAAGTTGTGCTTAAGAGCATTGTATATACCATGCAGCAAGTAATATGAGCAGGGCTATTCCATCACTTGTGAGATAAATAAAAGAAGTACCTATTTATTTTGCATAGCAGTTCTCCACCAATTCAGTTACCCAGCTAAGTTTGAAGGTCACAGGATGTAAATGTCTCAAATTCTGCCATAGTTAGTCCCAAATTCCATCTAGAACATTTAGAAAGGGGAAATTAATTGAAGATAGAATGACAGATTAAGAAAAAGAAACAACAATGAAAAAAGTAGTTTTCTTATTTCCATTGAGAAAATTAAATCCTCTCCAGGGTGATTATAAAGGTGCTTTTTCCTGGCAGCACCTGTCAAAGTCAAGATGGCTTCACCCAGTTGGAAAGAATAGCTGGTTCAAATCTTGCCTGTTCTGTCTACTACCCCCAGTGGTCCATAGGAGCCATTTCTTTAGTTCACATTTCCTGTAGAAATACATTCACTAACACTAAATGTTTACATTTTAAGATACTAGTACAAATAAATAGTTTTAGTGGAGTAGAGTGGAAATGAGGCCAAATTGAAATGAGAATAAAGGAGAGAAGCTCCTGATGAAAAAAAAGAGGAGAATGTGCACAAATATAGATTGTTGGTGCTTGAAGTATCAGCCAGTGTCTTCTGTGTTTCTGTGAAATGTGTGTTCTAGCCACACCATTGCACTCTCTAGTTCAGTGCTTCTCGGGGAGTGGCAGTTGTCCACTGATAAGTAGATGCTTTAAGAGTAAGATTTCAGAAACTTAAAGCAATTTGATATTACTGGTACATCCAAACATTGATCAAAGTATTTGTTTCCTTGAACAGATAGATCTAGATGGGTTCAGGTGGATTGATCTTTTCTTATAGGGTACTTATGGCATAAACTGTAGTTGTAACACACAGTAGGTGCTCATTACTGTGTGTGGTATCTTCAAGTGATTTTGACATATAAAACCCAGAATGTATTTGTTTTCATCAGAAGATTATTTAAATTGAACACAAATTTTATAGAATAATTCATTGAAATTTATTCAAAAAAATTGTTTTAAAATCTTTTCTCATCAATATACCTCTGTGTGACCAAATTCTCTCGGATTAATGTTTTATTTGTTTTAAAAGAAAGCCATTAAAAGAGTTGATATACATTATCCCACAAAATAGCCTTGTGATCAATTTAATTTAGAATATATAGGTAAAGAAGCAAGCTTTTTTATTATGTTGAAAGCAGTAAACATTGATACGCCTGGTATTCCTTCAAAGGGTATGTCTAGGCATTTGATACGGGGAATTAGTACATCATTTATAACTTCTGGGTATGTGTAAGAGCAATGTTTTGTAACAGAAATTTATGTGTAAAAACAGTTCTATTAATTGCCCATGCGCACATCTTAAGTAAACAAGGTTGTGGTTTTAAGTTATTTTCCTTTGTTGAAATATTTGATCAAAGTATTTCAACAAAATATTCAAATACTCAACAAAATTGAAAATTTTGTTGAAATGTGTCCGTTGAAACCATTTAAAAATTTGGAGCTTGTTATTTATATGTTTTGTTTTGTTTTATTTATTTATTTATTTATTGAGATGAGGTTTTGCTCTTTGTTGCCTAGGCTGAAGTGCAATGGTGCGATCTCAGCTCACTGCAACTTCTACCTACCGGGTCCAAGTGATTCTCCTGCCTCAGCCTCTCGAGTAGCTGGGATTACAGACATGTGCCACCACGCCCAGCTGATTTTGTATTTTTAGTAGAGATGGGGATTTCTCGCTGTTGGCCAGGCTGGTCTCGAACTCCTGGCCTCAGATGATCCGCCTTCCTCTCCTTCCAAAATGCTGGGATTACAGGCGTGAGCAGCCACACTTGGCCTGTTGTTTTATTTTAATAGTAATTCACTTTTATTATATTTTGTATTTTATGAAACTATTGGTTACAATGGAAATTAAGAACAAAACAAACACGTGTAAAAGATCCTTACACAAACCCTGTTCAAGTTGAACATACCAGACAGAATTGATTTGTGGCAGTACGCTGCATAACCAAGACAGCCATCAGTAAACCTCTCTAAAGTCTCTAATTCCATTATTTATTTGCATGACCTCAGTCATCACACATTTCAGCAAAACAGAACTTTTCCAGCATCACCTTAACTCCTTCTGTATCTGCTTAATCAATGTGTACCTTGATAGGATTAATTATCTTGTTTCAGTGACATTTTGTTATGTTGAAAATAATTTGAAATTTGTGTGCCATTGGCCTAGTGGGATTTGGAAAGCTTTTGTATACTATAGAGATTAGGTGCTTGTTGTAATAGGATTTTGCCTATGGGAAATTAAATGATGCAAAGGCAGGTTAACCCTTTTGGTTATTTAATGCTCTACTGAGTGCACGAGAACCAACAGATTTCTCTGTGCAAAGGCAGAGGATGACTGCCTGAGCCCCGTGAGTTTACTCACACATCCATCTACCACCAGTCCGACATTCCAGCTACTTGTATCATCCAGATAGGTCATGTAAGTTGCTTTGAGTTGACTGTGTTTCCTGGATATATTATCTGGAGGGAGTAAACATTCAAAAGGGTCTATGCATCAGAGTGGTTGAAATGCTATTCAAAAGAGAAGAAGCGAGTCTAGAGGCAATACCATAAAGAAAGGAGTATTTTAAAGGGAGGAAGTTATGACAAAGCCTGGACCATGGGTTATTGCATGAGGAGGATGAACTTATATAGTGTGTGAATTATGAGGAAGGAATCAGGAGGCTCCTCTCCATAGTAGAAAGTGAAAAACCATGAACTTAACATGTTTACCTGTTTTATCTTTCTCCGAGTCCTGTTACCTAATTTTACTAAGCTTCAGTTGCCTCAATTGTAGAACCAGGGAAATTATATATGTCAGAGGGATGTGAGAATTAAATGCTAGAATTTATATTAATCATGTTATAAGTATTTCAAAATATCTTATGTTCACTATTATTGTATACTTTACCACAGGTTGGCTCAGGGTGGATGAGGGGCTTGTTATCTGTTCATCTCCTCATATACTGCACGTAATTTAGAAGTGTTTTCAGTTGCAAGTAACAGGAAACCCAAATTAACATATCCTAACAAAATAAGAGTTTGTTTTACTCACGTAACATTGAATCCAGAGGCAGGCAATTTCTGAAACTGATCATTAGTTCAGATGTTTAGCATCACAATTAGATGCCAAAACTCTTCTATTTTTCTCTTCTGTCCTTAGCATGCTGACTTTTGCCTACATGCTTGTTGCTTCATGGTCCCCAATTGGTATTTGTATCTAAAAGCATTATGTACAATTTGCAGACAGAAAGGAAAAAGGTTAAAAGATCTTCATCATGGAAGGCTTTGTCTTTTTATGAAGAATTGGAAACTGTTGAGAGAAGTTTTCCGTGACTATTTTGGGTTTGCATTGTTGGATCTTCTGAGCAAAGACATGTTTGAAGAACAAAGGTCTTGAAAGCTAGAACCTCCCAGATGTCATCCTCCTTCGCTCCATCATCTGGACACATTTGCTTATATTCTGAGCTATTAACCTAAAGGCCGCACCGTTCCCTCTCCAGAGAAGAAGTATTTACATTTCAGAGTAAAGATAAGGTCTCTTTCTCTCTCTCCTGATTGGAGGATGGGCAGATTGCCAATTGTCCTATATAAGCTCCAGGTTTCAGAATTTTGGGGTTCCTCTTCTGTGGTACGGCCAATTTCATATGCATTGAAATATCTGATCCTCATTACATTGGCCTGCGAGAAATGGAATATGGGGAACTGGTGCAAGGTATTTCTCAGGCTGCGGCTGCATTTTGACATAAGCATTAAATGATATGTTTCCCTTACCCAGTAGTCTTGTGTTTTCTGTCAAAAAATATACATAAAATGCAGAAGGATAACTTAACTTGAAAGTAGGCAAAGTCTCAGACTCTTAATACTTTCTGAATTAACAGGAACAAGTTTCTTCAGCAGATTTTTCTCTTCTGTTTTATCAGTCAGAACAATAACATGTGCTTAATTTTAGATTAATCAATGACAACCAAAAATGAGATTACACAATGAATTTAGATCAATTTATCACCTGATCTTGGGACCAGGAAGCACTCTTTCTTATCACGGTAGCTCTACCCATTCTGGAATTACATTTTTTAAAAAAGTGTGTGTGTGTGTGTGGCTACCTGGTGGCTGACCAATGCATGGTGTTTTGTCAAATGTAGTGAATCTAAAATTCATTAATAGTGTATGTGTTTGCCAATATTGGGGACTAAATTTTTTCGAGTCAAGGAACTGTGTCTAATTTATATTTGAGAATACTTAAGAGATCAGTATAGAGTTTTACATATAGATGCTTAACACAGGTTAATTCAATGAATGAATGTATTAGCCAATACATCCTACTTGTGAAAAAAACTGTGCTCAATTAATTGAAATGCCCACACCATGTAACAGAAAGGAAGGGAAAAGTATATATATCTAAGTCATTGAGTGATAACAAGTACTGGTTCCTGACTGATTGATTCTGGAAGTTTCCCAAATTGGAAAAATCTCCACTAAATTATGATAATGCCATTTAATATAATTATAACTTTCTGTAGTTTCAAGGTTGGTTTGAATGTTCCATTTCTGTATGCTACACAGGCACTTTAATATTATAGCTCTATCAAGTTCCTATGTGATTTATAAACTGGTAGCTAAAAATGTCAAGGATGTTTTCAAGGGAAGTGTTCTATATTCCTTAAAATGTATTTATAGTCAGAACAGAAGAACAGAATAAATATGGGGGCATGTATTTATTCTTAGTGACTTTCTTGTCAAATTTATTGGGTTTACTTGTCAGGTGAGCAGTAATCAAATCGTATTGTCTGTGCTATAAAATCAAGCTGGTGTTAGAAAATCAAGTTGTGCTCTTCTTTTCTTTTTCTTGAGATGGGGTCTCACTATGTTGGCCCAGCTGATCTTGAACTCCTGGGCTAAGCAATCTTCCCACCTCAACCTCCCAAAGTGTGGGGATTGTAGGCATGAGCCACTGTGCCCAGATCAAGCTATGTTTTTCTATTATTTATGTGACTATTAGTACATGTATGCAATTTTAAAATGGAAAATTATTAGGTAATTTTATTAATGAAGTAAATAATGCAACATAAAACAACTCAATTACAGTCCTTCTGCATGATTGAATTGCTGCTTAGGATATAAAATATATTAACATTTAGTCTACTACAATAATAGAAATATAAGGAAACAGCTAAATCAGAATTATATCTTTCTTTTTAATAACAGCAAGTATTCACATAGCATAGATGGAAAGATTCTGAATATTATTTATTGAATCAGATATGTTAGTCCCAAGTAGCTTAAATGGTCCATTGAAGCCATGCAATAGGCTACCATTATGTATGGTACTGTGATACCAACATGGTAATAACGATACCCACTACTGTAAGGTAGTTGTATAGTGTGCATAGAAAATTAACTGTGCATAGAAAATTAACCAACAATTACTTGAATTGTTTTCTCTGATGTACTTGATTGCTGACAAAATGACCAATTTAGCGCATGCGAATAATGTGTAATTTAAGGGCTTATCATAAGCTCTTCATTCCTAAGAAAATGATCTTGGCTAACTCAGCAAACTATGTCTTCTTATTGCCTAACTGGGCTTTATTCAAGTTTTCTGTTTTGTGACCTCAAATGAGAAAATATTCTCCTTCAACTGATAACACTTTTCTGGACAGGTCTGCATTCCTCCTGAAGAGGGAAGTCTAAGACTTACTGATAAAACACCTTCCACATTTAAATAGATCAATACATGATCAAGCTGCAGAAATGTGTTTTCTAAGACTTACTGATAAAACACCTTCCACATTTAAATAGATCAATACATATCAAGCTGCAGAAACATGTTTTCTTACTTCTATATTTGAAGAAAAGAAATGAACATTTATCAAGTGTTTTTAATAAACCATGCCTTTTAAGAAATAAATTTTATTGTGTATATTTGAGGTTTTCAACATGATGTTATGGGATATCTATAGTAACATATAGACTGTAAAATGGTGACTCTCCTGGAGCGAGTTAATACATTCATTATCTGACATAGTTATTTGTGTGTGTGTGTGTGTGACAAGAGTAGCTGAGACATATCTTTTCAAAAACATTTTCTAAATACTATTTTATTGGATTTTTATAGTGACCTTTTAAGATGAGTATTTTCATGACCATTTGACAAAGAAAACTAAGACTTAGAAAAGTCAGGGTAATTTGCATACATTTCTACACATATTAGATAGTAAATACTGAGTAGAAATTCAAATCCAGTCCTGTCTGTCTTTAATATCCTTTCTATGACATAATGACCACCTCTTAGCACTAACATTTTTCCCACTGGAGAAAGCTCTATTTGACATATTGTAATCAAGTGTATTATCTAAGATCAATATCATAGGAATACCAAAATTATACAAATTCTCCTGTTTTATGAGAAGAATATAACAAGAGAAACAGTCAATCACTATTCCTTAAAAAAAGAGCTGGGGAGAATTAAATAATGTACTGGAGAGCATGGAGGGTAGAATAAATTTTACCTAAGAATCTTGAAATAATTAACAACTGCAGAAATATGTTTGGTCAATTTCACTTTGGGTGTTAATGATCAAATGTGTAAGGCAGAATGTACAAACGTTTGGTAACAAGTTTAAGTGGACAAACTTCACTGTCTACTTGCTGGATTATGTACACTTGAGGCCTTTTACTGAGTGCCACTCTGGTCATTCAGTAACAGCTGTCCTTGTCAGGTGGGGGACTTGTATGGAATTTGCCTCACCCTGATTGTGGCTGGCAGCCTATAATGATGAAATGATGGCTGTTCTTCCAGGTCAGTTACATTGTGGCTTCTGTGCTGAGGCTGCCATTTGTGTAGATGTTTTTCTGACGTAAACCCTCTATCCAGCAGAAACCAGAAAAAGAACACATAAATATCTCACACCTTTGATCACTGCTTGCCTGGTATCTGTGAGACTTGGTGACCTGGAGATAAGAGGCTTGGTTTCCCCTTACCAGTTATTCCCCCGAGCCACTCACTATCCTGTATACCCATGATTATCAGTCTTTCTTCAGTCTCACGGGGCCCGACTCCAAAAGAAGGTTAAATAGTTTGTTTTCTCACTATACCCTGGAAGCAGAATATCACTCTATAAAACGTTTCATCCATGAAGGGCAATCACAGTTCTGCTCATTGGAAAAAAAACAGAGCATCAGAACCTCATCACGTAAAGAACGCGTGTTGCATTTCAAAAGAAGAGTTACATTCACCCTTTGGGGTTAGAGATCTCAACACATAACTGTGAACAGCATTTATACACTACTGAGTCTGGCTGTTAATTGACTGGACAGTTAAAATTGCATGCAGCTAGGAAAAGTGTCAACTTTAATCTTCTCAGAACTGCTTCAGAAGAGAATTAAGTGGAAAGCAATTTTTATCAGAATTAAACCAATAGTGTAGGTTTAAAATGGAAAAAGTTGAGGTGACAGGAGAAGTGGAGAGATATTTAAATAAACTTTAAAATGCCTACTACATGCTAGGCACTATTATCATCCCTCTTACCAAAGTATTTTACTGAATTGGTTTAACAAATCTGTGAGATAGCTTTGTTTTCTTGTGACTTTAAGGAATTTTTTTTTTTTTCGTTTTATAAATGAGGAAACTAAATGTCAGAAAGTAAACAAAAACTTGTTTCAGCTCCCACAATTAGAATAAACCTAGGTCCCTTTGACACTAAACTCTATGAGTTTTTATTCATTGAATGCATTGAGGTTATTTATCCTCTGTCATATATTATAGATTCTCCAGGATGCCCAGATAATGACAGAGAAATATGACTTCATACAACTCTTCACCTAGATCCATCTCTTTTTGAAAGGAGAGAACTACTACCATCAGATAGTGTCCTAGTCTATTTTCTGCTGCTATGACAAAATACCATGGACTGGGTAATTTATAAACAGTAGATGTCTACTTGGCTCACAGTTCTGGAGGCTGAAAGTCAAAGATATGGTGGTGCTGGCATGTGGTGCGGGTCATTCCATGACAGAAGGAAGAAGCAAGCATTTGAGGCATAGAGAAATGGGGCTGAACTTAGGTTTTTACTAGGAACCTACTTCCAAGATAACTAACCCACTCCTGTGATAATGGCATTAATCTATTCATGAAGGCTCATTCACATGACCTAATCATCCCTTAAAGGCCATCTCTTGATATTGTTACAATGGCAATTAAATTTCAACAAGTTTTGGAGGGAACATTCATCCCATAGCAGATAGCTTTTTTCAGAACTTGTGTCTGGCTGTAACATTGGGAGTCATGGTCCATTTGCATCAGAAACTTCTCAGGAGTAATCAAAGGTGCAAATTCCGTAGCTGCGCACTTCTCAATCAGTTTTTCTAGAAGCCGAGACCTTGACACTGCGTGTTAACAGAGTTCACAGATAACACTTATGAATATAAGTTTAAGAACTGCTTTTTTATGGAATATAAAAATGTGGTTGAGTGAATGAGGCAGACTATCCTTGCTTCCAGAATAAATATCACACTAGTACAAATTCCAATGCTCATGTAACAACACTCTGTATGTGGTTGGTGTGGTCTCTCAGAGGGACAGGTAAACATCCATAAGTGTTATTTAAAATATCACAATATCTGTAAAATATACGTAAATATATTTTAAAATGCCAAAATATTTTTCTCTCTGGCCAGCAAAGTAGTAAAATCCCCACACTAGAGAGTGATTAGTAGTATTGTAGTTCTTGTTGTTTGGATTGAAGGTCTTACTCCAAACCTGTGTGCTCTTTCATCAGATTTGCTTATGGAGCATCTGAAAGTGCAGAACTCTGTGATCTATATTTAAAAAAATACTGCAAAATAAGTGGTAGATCCAAATCAAGGCTGGATAGTATGCTACCTAGAAGTCAGAGTGGGGAAGAGAAAAGGGAATGCTTCACAAGGATAAGGAATAATCGTTGGCAATGGGCCACATCAAAGCCAGGTTTTCTGTTCTGTTGTTTTCATCTGGGGAGGCCCTTGCTCAGACTCAGCTACCCCCAAGAGATCTACTCGCATCTACTGCCTGACACTGGTGATAAATTCTTCTGCTTCTCAGAAAACACATGCACATCCTGTGGGACATTTTTTCTTTTAAGAAATTCTTCAAGAAATTCATAGCTTCCTCTATACAAAGGAAGAGCAGTTTAAACAGAGGGCTTTAAAATGAGCTTTTGTTTTACCACCAGCTCATCACAGAAACCTAAATGATTTCAAGAAGAATTATGGCTTTTACTTTCTTCTC
>NW_016810977.1:696148-699938 GCF_001698545.2 Rhinopithecus bieti | reverse complement strand
TATAAATACAAATATATCCTATATACAATATGTAATATATAGTATAATTGAACTTTTTATAAAATCAATTACATATATTTTATAAAATCAATTACATAATACATATACTTATATAATTCCTGTAACTATATAATAGGTGCTTCTGAACTCATGCAGCTAGTAATATTTGTATATTATGTATGTTATCTCAATGACTTAGGAATTTTAATATTTCTCATTGAGATTTGTACCTATATATATATTTTCCTATCATAATGCTCTTTACTATAACTGAGGTAAGGAAAATATTATAAAATATTTAAGTAAAAGTTACTGTATAGTTTTAGCATAACTTAGTAGGCTTTTATTTTCTTTCTGGATGACTTAATATCACTAAAAAATTGCAAATTATGCAAAGATTAAGCACTATTGTCTCATGAACAGAATTACAAAGTTTATTGGGTTTGACAGACGTTTTTCAAGCTAGTGTACATTGGACAGACTTTACCCCACACTAAATATAGGTTATGGTGTTTCTCCATATGAAATATGTTTGACAAAGAGAAAAATTTTAATTTGAGAATATGGGAAAAAATAATTTTGATAACCAAGGATGTATCCTGGGTATTAATATAGAAGCAGAAAGTAATGAAAAGTTTTAGGGCATCTGTAGCCCATTTTATAAGCGTATTTTTGTATTGATGAGATAATAGATGTATTTTTATTTGTGCTCTAAGAGAGATATCCACATAGTTTATAAATTATTATTTTTCATCATTCATAGCATCTGTATTGGTTAGGCCGGGCTAAAATGTGCTGTGATAGCATACAGCCCTCAAATCTCAGTGACCTAAAATAATCACATTTTACTTCTCATTCATTCTGTATGTCCATTGTGGGTCAGCAGATAGCTGTGCTCCACCCTGTCACTTAGGGCCCTGTGTGATGGACACTGTAATTACCACCTGGTCTTTTGCCAGATTCTGTAGCACAGAAAAATTCAGGCTTGGAGGTTATGCATCAGCAACAAAATGCTTAGCCCAAAAGTTAGATATATATTTTTCATCCCTCACAACTTCTTAGCCAGAACTGGTTATGTAGCCCTGCCAATTAAAAAATGAGCCAGGGCTAGAATTGCTCCCATGTACCTGGTCAGGGAGAGATGAAATATTTTGCAACACCAGTGACTATCAAATTGTGTAACCCATTATTACTGCTTTCTAAGAACTGAGGGCCATTGAATCATGATGAAACCATTGGGTGAGGGAAGTGTTACAGATCAAACTTTTTATAAAATCAAATTTGTAGAGTGTCAGCTTTAACATTTTATTTCCATGCTAAAACCATTTGGGGGGAAATATAAATAAAACAAATTTATCATGCTGGATGGGAAGATAGCAAATACCTAAAGGAAAGTGGACGATCTTGAGAACCATTGAAATAAAGCACTGAAGAACTGCATGGAGAGTAAACTGATGTGGTTTGATTTTGAGTTCCTACTCAAATCTCATCTCAAATTGTAATACCCAGTTGTTGAAGGAGAGACCTGGTGGGAGGTCATTGGATCATGGGGACAGTTTCCTCCATGCCATTCTTGTGATAGTGACTGAATTCTCATGAGATCTATTGGTTTTATAAGGAACTCTTCCCCGCTTCACTTCTGACACATGCTCTCTCTTGCCTGCCACCGTGTTAGGTGTGCCTGCTTCTCCCTCTGACATCATTGTAAGTTCCCTGAGGCTTCCCCAGCCATGCAGAACTGTGAGTCAGTTAAACCTATTTTATTTATAAATTATCCAGTCTCAGGTATTTCTTTATAGCAGTGTGAAAACAGACAAATACAGTTAATTGGTACAAGGAGTGGGGTTGGAGCCCTCACACAGAGTTCCCACTGGGGCACTGCCTAGTGGAATTGTGAGAAGAGGACCACCCTCCTCTAGATGCCAGAATGGTAGATCCACTGACAGCTTGAACCATGTGCCTAGAAGAGCCACAGACACTCAAAACCAGCCTGGGAAAGCAGCTGGGAGGGGGACTGTACCCTGCAAGGCCACAGCAGAGCTGCCCAAGACTATGGAAGCCCACCTCTTGCGTCAGCATGACCTGGATATGAAATATGGAGACAAAGGAGATCATTTCAGAGCTTTAAGATTTAATGATTGTCCTGGAAGATTTCAGACTTGCATGGGGCCTGTAGCCCCTTTGTTTTGGCCAATTTCTCCATTTTGGAATGGGAGTATTTACCCAATGCCCTATTTAGGAAGTAACTAACTTGCTTTTGATTTTACAGGCTCATAGGCAGAAGAGACTTGCCTTGTCTCAGATAAGACTTTGTACTGTTGACTTTCAAATTAATGCTGAAATTAGTCAAGAATTTGGGGGATAGTTGGAAACACTGGATTGATTGTGAAATGTGAGGATATGAGATTTGGGAGGGGCCGGGGCAGAATGGTATGGTTTGACTTTGTGTCCTCACCCAAATCTCATCTCAAATTGAAATCCCCGAGTGTTGAGGGACGGATCTGGTGGGAGGTGATTGGATCATGGGGGTGGTTTCCTCCATGCTATTCTCTTAATAGTGAGTGAGTTATGAGATCTGATAAGGGGTCTTCGCTCTTTTCTTCCTACACACTCGCTTGCATGCTGCCATGTAAGACCTGCTTGCTTCCCATTACACCATGATTGTAAGTTTCCTGAGGCCTCCTCAACAATGTGGAACTGTGAGTCAGTTAAACCTTTTTTCTTTATAAATTACCCAGTCTCAGGTATGACCTTAGAGCAGTGTGAAAGCCAACTAATAAACACATACAGATGTGTACATATGCATGGTGGATGATGTGTCTGCGTTTTCAAAAAAGAGGAAAGCCATGTAGCCTGGTCCTTATTGCCAAAACATTATTGTTTTTAAAATTTTTAAGTGGGAGTTGTGGTTATGTCTGCTATAGGGGCTTTAGGAGTTATGTTATGGTTATTCTCCACAATTAATCACACACTCTCTATATATGGGTGTTGTACATATATGTGGGTGTATATATAAATATACACACAAATATAAATATATTTACATGTATTATATATCTATATGCATACATATATGTATAGAATACATATAAATATGTGTAGCTATATAGCTATATGTATGTATATATAAAATATACATGTATTTTTATGTATAAACCTGTATAGGTATACATAGTTACATGTATTCTATACATGTGTATAATATATATTTTATATATGCATACATATTTATATACCTATATATACCTGTGCATATATAGCTATATAAATGTGTGTATATATACACATGTGCATATATAGGAATATACTTATAGGTATATACATGCCTATATATAGGTATATGAATATATGTATATATGCATATATATATTTACACAAATATATATGAATATTATATATATATTTGGCACTCCAGCCTGGGCAACAGAGTGAGACCTTGTCTCCATAAAATAAAATGAAATAAAATAATACATACAAATTTTGTATGTATTATACAAATGTATAATGAATACATATATTTGTATGTATAAAATCATACAAAATTGTATGTAATTGTGTGTAATCACATACAATTATATAATGTTTACACATATACATATATTTTTGTATTTTTAGTAGAAGCAGGGTTTCACCATGTTGTCCAGTTTTGAACTCCTGACCTCAGGTGATTACATACAATTACATACAATTTTGTATGATGTTATATATACAAATATATGTATTCATGTACATATATAAATATATTTACATATGTATGTATATATGTGTATATATATATATATTTATATAT
>NW_016810977.1:681899-693529 GCF_001698545.2 Rhinopithecus bieti | reverse complement strand
TTTTTTGAGACGGAGTCTCGCTCTGTCACCCAGGCTGGAGTGCTGTGGCCGGATCTCAGCTCACTGCAAGCTCCGCCTCCCGGGTTCACGCCATTCTCCTGTCTCAGCCTCCCGAGTAGCTGGGACTACAGACGCCGCCACATCGCCCGGCTAGTTTTTTGTAGTTTTAGTAGAGACGGGGTTTCACCGTGTTAGCCAGGATGGTCTCGATCTCCTGACCTCGTGATCCGCCCGTCTCGGCCTCCCAAAGTGCTGGGATTGCAGGCTTGAGCCACCGTGCCCGGCCTACATATGTATATATTTACATGTATACCTATATTTATAATGTTTACATGTATACCTATATTAGGTTGGTGCAAAAATCTTGTGTTTTTTTGCCATTAAAGATGCGAGCAAAAACGGCAATTATTTTTTCACCAACCTAATAAATGTATATTTACATATATGTATGTATGTATTCATGTACATATATAAACATATGTATACATAAATGTATGTATAGAACACACTTATATATGAATATAAGTATATACACTTAAATAAAATATATATACTTATACATGGATATAAATTTACTGACTTATTTTTTGTTTACCTTCTCAGTTTGATTTTAAAAATGACTTATTCTTTGAATTGTATTCTGCATTTTCTGCATCAATTCTAAGTTAGCACATAACTAGTACTAAAATACTGTGTCCCAATTGAAAATGAAATCCTACATCTATATAATGGAAAAACTATCGGGAGCCTGATTCAAATAATCAGTATATGAGTATATGTATATATGCATAACATATAAATATATATGTTGTGTGTGTGTGTGTGTATTTAGAGAGGACTCTTGCTCTGTAGCTCAGGTTGGAGTGCAGTGGTGTTATCATAGCTTGCTGCAGCCTCAAACTTCTGGGCTTAATTGATCCTCCTGCCTCAATCTCGTTATAGTAGCTATGATTACAGGTGCATGCTACCATACCTGGCTAATTTGTTTTAAATTTTTGTAGAATTAGAGTCTCATTTTTATTTTGTAGAATTAAGGTCTTGCTTTGTTGCCCAGGCTGGTCTTTTTATTTTATTTTATTTTATGGAGACAAGGTCTCACTCTGTTGCCCAGGCTGGAGTGCAGTGGCATGATCTCGGCTCACTGCACCTTCACCTCAAGAGTTCAAAAGATCCTCCTGTCTCAAACTCCTTAGTAGCTGGGACTACAGGCCTGCACCAAGGTGCCTGGCTAATTTTTGTATTTTTAGTAGAAGCAGGGTTTCACCATGTTGGCCAGTTTTGAACTCCTGACCTCAGATGATTACAGGCGTGAGCCACTGTGCCTGGCCCTCTCAGGCTGGTCTTGAAGTCCTGGCTTCAAGTGATCCTCTTGCCTTGGCCTCCCAAAATGCTGGAATTATAGGCATGAGCCACTGTGTCCAGCCTGTGTATATCTTATATAACAAATACTGAGTTTTTGTATTAAAATTCAGAAGTATAGTATGACAATGTAACTTTTAGTGGTATGACACTAAAAATTCCTTTGATGGAATTTAACTAGTACCAAAAGTATATTTTGTCTTTACACAACTTTATTCATTTTAATTGAAGAAAGTGCATACACTCATACAACACGCACACATCTATATCTTTGATTTTATTGCTATCTCTATATCCATGTATCTGTATATGCAGAAAGAGTAAGAGATGGTGAGAGGAGAAAAAGGAAGAGAAGATGAGACAGACCAAGTAATGACTGCAATATTAATGTAGTAGGTATAGTATTCTGTAATTCCTCACTAGTGTGCTTTTGACCTTGCACAACTCATGTTTTAAACATCTGTGTTCTTTGTAAAACAGGTAATTTTGAGACTCAAGTACCAAGTATTGTAAGTATGGAAGTATTGTTAATACTAAAGCACTAGGCAAAAATGAGCTTGTCATCATTTTGTAATGCTCTAGGAATTAATAAAAAAGCCCAGCTTGGGTGACTGGGCAAGATGGACTAGCCACATTTGCCTTTGATACGTAATAGGAATATGAAAAGAAGTATAAGATGTCAAAAGTTATATCCAATCAACAAAATGACTTATTGCTGACCTGCAATGGCACCTTGGCATTCTTCCCAGATTCTCTAGTTTGTCTCGACTTATTTTCTGAATGGGAAATGAAAAGACTGCTGAAGAATCAGGTTTATTAACCATTTGTTTTTGTTTTCCTACCTTAGCATATATGACACGTAGATCAATTTAGTAAATTGGCCTTTTAAGGAAATCACAACTCTCTGTCGTGCAAGAAAACAACTGAAACAACTGACTGTCATTTTTCATTCATCTTCTCAGCTTTATTTTTAAAATGGCTCATTCTTAAAATTATGTTCTGAATTTTCTGCATCCATTCTAAATTAGCACACAACTAGTACTAAAATACTCTTTGTCCAAATTGAAAATGAAACCCTACACTGACATGACAGATAGCTTATCTAGAGCCTGATTCAAAGTTATAATTAAATCTATAAGAGATTCCTTTCTAGAAAATGTGGTATCAACCTAAATGCCTGTCAGTGATAGTCTGGATAAAGAAAATGTGGTACATATGCATCGTGGAATACTATGCAGCCATAAAAAAGGAATGAGATCATGTCCTTTGCAGGGACATAGATGGAGCTGGAGACCATTATCCTTAGCAAACTAACACAAGAAGAGAAAACCAACTACTGCATGTTCTCACTTGTAAGTGGGAGCTAAAGGATGAGAACATATGGACACATGAGGTGAAACAACACACACTGGGGCCTGTCAGAGGGCTGAGGGTGAGAGGAGGGAGGAGATCAGGAAGAATAGCTAATGAATACTGAGCTTCATACCGGGATGATGGGATTATTCGTGCAGCAAACCACCATGGCACACATTTATGCAACAAACCTGCACATCCTGCACATCTACCCCTGAACTTAAAAGTTGGAAAAAAAAAAAAAAGAAAAAAAAAAGGAAAACAACATGAAAAACATATTTACCTTTAAAAGATATAACAGGAGAAGTAATTTTGCGGTTAAAAAATTATAACTATAAGTGGCATATCCATTCTGAAGAGATAACAAGAGAAACTGGAAAATTTCTTTTGGCCGGGCGCGGTGGCTCAAGCCTGTAATCCCAGCACTTTGGGAGGCCGAGACGGGCAGATCACGAGGTCAGGAGATCGAGACCATCCTGGCTAACATGGTGAAACCCCGTCTCTACTAAAAGAAATACAAAAAACTAGCCGGGCGAGGTGGCGGGCGCCTGTAGTCCCAGCTACTCGGGAGTCTGAGGCAGGAGAATGGCGTAAACCCAGGAGGCGGAGCTTGCAGTGAGCTGAGATCTGGCCACTGCACTCCAGCCTGGGCCACAGAGCGAGACTCTGTCTAAAAAAAGAAAAACAAAAGAAAATTTCTTTCTATCCTTTTGATGATTGCTAAGATTTCATTTCACATGTTGCCTTTAGAGATTGACACCTAATTCTTTTATATTCACTCTTTCTTGGAACTTTGGAAGCTATAATTCAATTTATAAGCATATAACAACATAGAAAATCATAATACTTAAATCTGTTCCTTATGAAATAAACATTTCTGTGGTTCATCTGTGCAGTGTAGTGGGCTAATCCAAAAACCATACAGCCAGTAATTGGTGGAGCCGAGATGTGAATTCAGGTCCATTTGATGCCCAAGCATGAACTTTCGCTCCCCAAGCTATGCTACCAGTGTTATTTCATCACAATGCTGAAGAATCAGGGAAACCTAGGGTTCATGTAGACCCTATCATTTCCTACCCTTGGATCCTTACATAACTTTCCTTACATTACTAGGATTTATATTCCTCATCTGTAAAAGGGTCATCATCACAGTACCTACCTCACGGCATTACTGCTCAAATAAATTAAGATAATTCATAGGCAGCATTGTGACTGCACTTAGAAAGGACTTCATAAATTCCCTCTCATTATGCATTTTAATATGTGAAAATCCAAGTGGGGAGTAGCAGAAAACTTGTTTAATATTTCTTCATTTGGAAATGATTGCTTCTCCCCTTTCTTTGATATGACTTTAATGAGGCATCACCTCACAGCTGGTCACCTATCATCAGGGCACAGGGAAGGGAATATGAACCCATCCTTGTTAGTTGTAGGATCTCATATTTGTGAAAACAGTGATCAAACAGATAGTGGTTAAATGACTCGGGTCAGGTGAATTAAGTCCTTCTTTGTTAAGAAAATAAGGAGATAATCTACCTTTCTCTACCTAGGACTGCTAAGATAGGAGAATGTGAATAAGGGGTTATATAAAGCATGTGTATTACTCCTCGAAGATAGTACAGATTTAGAATTAACTTCAAAAGCAGTAAGAAACAGAAGAGAGTCTCAGTGGTGTTGAACTCAGCCTCCAGTTCCTCATGCCAAACTTTCATTAGTTCTTTGAAGTGTTTCGTCACAAATAGATGAACTAATAAAGTTCTGTTTTAGTTTAAGGCATTTTAGGTTCCTTTGCAGTATTTGCAAATGAAATAGTTTTAATTCAAATATGGATACTGGTAGTAATCTGTCCTAAGTGATGTAAGCTAAAATGCAGTGCCCAATGTATGCACTATATATTACTCCAGGGATGAATACAGTGAAAGTCTTGATTTCATCATTATCCAGTATAGCAACATAACAAAATTATACTTGTACTCCATAAATTTAAATTAAAAATATATAAAGAGTGGTGTCATGGCATGGTTGGGGTTGTTGGCAATATTTATTAAATGGTAGCAAAGTTAAACTATTACTTAAGTCTTGGAACTTGGAAAATATAACCTTCAAAATGGAAGCTTTAGTGGATTTGGCTGAAAATCAGGATGCTAGAGTGTTATAGTACTTCTCGTTTTTATCAAGAACTTGAAGAAAGGGACATGCATTTGGAAGCTTACAAGAAATGACATAAAACTCTGACCTGAAAGGACCTTTCAAGTCTGCAGCTACCATCTGAAATGGTTGGATGTCTGGTTATTCATGGGAATTCCATAATCATAAGGTTTCAATGCTCATTTCTCAGTGAAAGTTAGTGCAACTCAAGTCAGGGAAATGGGAAACACAGTAGAATAAGAAGCCAGAGAAATGGGGTGAAATGTGATCCTGCAGACCCTTCACAAACACCAACTGCTTTGTATAACTTTCCTGAACATTCCCAAGATGCATGCTGTCCACTGTGGGACAACCTGGAATAGGTGGTTTAGTTCTCTTGGTAGATTTCTATTTCTAGAAATAGAAATCTAAAGTGTGTATTTTTTTTTCTTCCCAATATCCTTTACTTTGTGGAACCTTATGACTCTGGTGGATCTACCATTTCCAAGGCTGAACTTCATCACATTACACAAAAGCATCTAGCACAAGGCAACCTCAACTCCCGGGCAATAGCTGTGCGTCTGATGGTAGAAGACACATCCTGAAATCAACATGCTATTTCTTCTGCTGGACTTCTGAACATAGAGATTTGAAATGTCAGATAACTGATACTTTCTTTCCCTCCCATACATAGAGTGCTTATCTGTAGCATTAAGTCAAATGGTTGAAGGTCTGATCTCTTCTGAGGAGAGATAGGTCACTTGGTGGCAGGAGGTCTCTATAATGTGATTCCTGAAGACCATTCTTTGATCATGTGAACTACATGAATATTTTCCTTTCTAGAAATTGTTTTCCTATTTTGTTATAAATACATAAATATAAATAATCTTCAGTGAGTTGCTTTCACTTGCTTCCTTAATGCCCCAGCTAATATAAATGACAAAGCTTCCACATGTGAACAATTAGCCTACATCATAAATAGTACATAAAAATAAGATAATGTGCAACATGGTCTTACAGACTTTTGGAGGTAGGAGAGAACTTTGTGGATGGAGATGATGCAGGAAGCTTCAAGGAGGATGAGAAACTTGAGCACAGCTTGGGGAAATTTAGATAAAGAGCTAAGCCTATGGAGACACTCTAGGTTAATGGTATGAAGTGAGAAAAACAGAGACTCTCTATGTTCAGGGAGCTGTCAATAAGATCTTACCGACTTCTGCTGATCCTTTCCCAGTGAAGAGATTAATTATTTTCAGATTTTAGTTTCCGAGGGGGTGGGTGGAGAGAGATAAACTATTAATCACTTCAACCAGTTAACCTCAAATGATGCCACTGTTTGTATCCACAAATGGAAGGACTATTTTCACCAATTAACACTCTTACTAGTGTACCTAACTCATTCTCGGTTGGAAGATGAATGTGTTTGAGAAATCAGTAACACGTTTACACCTTCATTCTTAAATGATCTGGTGAAAAGTTGAATTTCCTTTGATGAAAGAATGAGTCACAAGAGCACCTACCCAACCAGAGAGACACCAAAAAACGTAGGCAGAACATACCATGGAACAGGTCAATGTCATCAACTTCATCGGAGTAGACTAATCTCATTGAAGATAGTGGTGTCATCAGTCTTTATGGTTCATAAAGGATTTTTCACATTTCATTTTTTACCATCTCCATCTTCACAAGCACACAATTAGATATCTTTGGATTTGTTATTAATTTCATACACCTTGTTATTAATTAAAATCCCTAAATAGAAATTTGTTGATGAAATTGGAACCTTGAAAAACTTGTCAGGAGTAGGCAAAACAGCAAAAAGAATGAAAATTGAGCATGTTAACCCTTCATGGGAGACTGGCATAGATTGCCCTCTTATACAACCTGACTGTCCCTATGTGATCTGTGTAAAAGAACACTCTAGAAAAGGTAGGAAAGCAAAAGATTTGATGCATTAAAGATGATTATTTCCTGAATGTTTAATTTGGCAGAAGACAAGCTCTACTGTCATGATTCAAGTGTGGTGCTGTACATATATTTAAATTTGGCTGTTTCCTTGCCTCAGTTAAAATGAGTCATGCATCACCTTCAAGAAGACATTGGAGAGTGGAGGAATATTCTACAGTAAACCCAATTATGCTCAAACATTTTATGGTTTGAGTGTACCTAACTGCTGACCATGGTTTCCTATGGGAAACAGGGAGGAAAAGGATAAAGCTATTGCACTGCAGGTCAAGATGATATTATTTCCCAACTGGGAGAAATTCTTAAAGTACAGCATATAATTGTGCTTGCCATTTATTAAACAATTGTTGTGTGCTCCACACTGTGTGTGCTGTAACAACCCTATGAAGTAGATGTAGTTAACATCCATGTTACAGAAGAGATAATTGAGTCATAATAGTTAATGGAATTACCGAAGTCTGCACAATTCATAAACACAGAACCAGAGTCAAGCCCTTTCCCCTTTGGCATCAGGTGAGTTTTTTGTTGTTGTTATTGTTGTTTGTTTGTTTGAGATGGAGTCTCGCTCTGTCACCTAGGCTGGAATGCAGTGATATGATCTTGGCTCACTGCAACTTCCGCCTCCGAGGTTCAAGCAATTCCCTGCCTCAGCTCCTGAGTAGCTGGGATTACAGGTGTCCGCCACCATGCCTGGCTGTTTTTCTTTTTTTTTTTTTTTTGTATTTTTAGTAGAGATGGGGTGCTGGGATTACAGGCATGAGCCACCGTGCCTAGCCCAGGTGAGATTTAAAATATATTTCACCAGTGGGTCTGAGAGGATTGGCAATGAACTTTATTGAGACGGAAAAAATGAGAAAGGTAAAAAATGATGAGAAGATTCTTTGGGTTGAGCAGCTGAGAACTGTAGTTACTATTTCTTGAGTTGGGGAAAAATGAAGAAGGTGCAGCTTAAAAGGGAATAAAAAGTACATATTATATGTTACATTTCAGGTGCTATTACATATGGAATGAAGATGTTACATAGGAATTTGGTTAAAGGACCTGTGAATTTGAAGGACTGTTTAGGCTGAGGATATAAATGTGTGTGTTATCAACTTAAAAAATGTAACTTCTATCCAGCAGACTTTGGGCAGTGACAGGGAATAAATGCTAATAAAAAAAAGGGGCTAGAGAACTGAGCCTGTGGCACTCTGCCTTGTAGAGGTTATGAAGTGCAATGGCCTAAATTGTGCCCTCCCCCAAGTTCATATGTTGCAGCCCTAACCTCCCCTGTGACTATGTTTGGAGATACAACCTTTAAAGAAGTCATTTAAAGAGGTCATTAGGCTAAATGAAGCCATAGGATGAATCTAGTAGCACTGGTGTCTTTATAAGAAGAGGTGGAGGCCAGGCGTGGTGGCTCATGCTGAAATCCCAGACCTTTGGGAGGATGAGGTGGGTGGATCACCTGAGATCAGGAGTTCGAGACCATCCTAGCCAACATGGTGAAACCTAGTCTCTACTAAAAATACGAAAGTTAGCCAGGCCTCATGGCAGGGTCCTGTAATCCTAGCTACTCAAGAGGCTGAGGCAGGAGAAACTCTTGAAGTGGGTAGGCAGAGGTTGCAGGGAGCTGAGATCGTGCCATTGCACTCTAGCCTGGGTGACAAGCGAAACTTCCTCTCACACAGACACAGACACACACACACACACAAAGGGGTGGAGACATCAAGAATGAGCACTGAAACAGTGGACAGACCATGCAAGGACAAAGCAAGAAGGTAGCCACCTACACTACAAAGAGAGAGGCTTCAGGAGAAATCAGCCCTGCTGACACCTTGATCTTGGACTTCCTACCTCCAGAACTGTGAGGAATCAGTGTCTGTTGTTAAAGCTACTCAGTCTGTGGTGTTTTGTTATGATAACCCTCAAAAACAGATACAGGAAGAGTGCCCTCAGTCTAGTAAGACTAGTACAGAGTCAGCCACCAATGAGGTGGAGAAAGCTGACCATGGGCCATGTCCCTTAAGCTAAGTAAAGGCAATATTTTGAGGAGAGAATGATCAATTGTGTCTGAGAGGACTGATCAAGAGGGCCCTGAAGTGCCATCCAGCTGGACTAAACTTTAGACAGACTTCTTCCTAACCCAGGATCCCTGAACTCCATGAGCATTTCCTTTAGAAAATGTGTAATTATAAATTCTTTGTTCCCTTGGTATATGAATATTTTTTAAAGCTTTCTACCAATTTTATAGCTTAGAAATATCTTACTCAAAGACTTAGGAACCATCTCTTCGAGAGGTAATCATCGAGGAAGGTAGAGCTCCTATTCCCCAGTTTATTTGACAGGGTGGGAGCCTAACTTTGATAAGTGCCAATTAGCAGATGCAGATGGAATCACAGGAACAACAACAACCACCACCACCACATGAAAACTTAGGAATAACTCAATGTGTTCAGCCCATCCTATTAATCAACCTTACTCCAAAGGTTCTGCAGTACTTTGCCACTAGCTCACTCCACAATTAAAAATTCCCCTGCATTTTGTTTCAGTGTAGTTGAGTTTAGATTTTAATTTTGGCTTCTCTTCCCTATTGCAGTATTCTTGAATAAAGTCTTCCTTGTTTAACTTTTCCTAGTGCAATTTTTCCTTTGGACAGGACCAGTGAGGTGAGGACTAAGCACTGATCACTGGGCTTCCCCACATGGATTCCACAGGTGGTCTATGGCTGTAGGATTATAAAACTAGTGCATAAAATATTTTCAGAATCCCAGTAGATAATTGATATGAAGAAACCAGTTCACTGGTTTCCATACCAATATCTCTTTTGGTTTGGGATTAATGATTTCTGCTACAAATAGTCACTTTTTGATCCTTTTACATCTTTCAGCTATTTAAAGTACTATAATTGATAACATCCACTGTTTAAATATTTAAATATACAGTTAACTATGGTTTGAGTGCTTTTGTCAACTCTAAAATTCATGTTGAAATTTAATCCCCCATGCAACAGTTTTGGGAGGTGTGTGGACATTGATAGATGATTCAGTTATGACAGCTTCACCCTCATGAATGGGATTAGGTGCCCTTATAAAAGGGCTTGATAGAAGGAGTTTACTCTTTTTTGCCCTTCTGACTTCTGTCATATAAGGACACTACATTCCTCCCCTTTTGAGGATGCAACACTAAGGCACCATCTTGAAAGCAGAGAGCTGCCCTCATCAAACACTGAGCATGCTGATGCCTTGATCATGACATCTCAGCCTACAGAACTGTGAGAAATAAATTTATGTTCTTTATAAATTACCCAGTCTGTGGTATTCCATTATAGCAGCACAGAACAGACTATGACACAGTTGGTTATTTAGACATTAATGACTAAATTTTATTTTATAATTTAAAGGCAGAAACCTATCTGAGGTGAAAAGAAAGATTCTAGACTGTGAAATCTTATACACTGTTGCATGTATAGAACTACCGTTAAGGCATTTCACAAGCATCCTCTGAAGTATCTTTGTTTTTAACATGTGAGAAAAATTACATTTTTTTCTTGATAGTGCATTTTTTCTTGTATGATTCTTTTATGCAAATACGTCTAGTTGAGGTTTTGATGAACAATTTAAGCCAAACCTACACACTGGTATCAAAGAAGTGAATATTTTCAAACCTCAGTATTTAGCTTGGGGATTGCAAGCAAATTATCAACCTATACCTAAAGTTAGGTGTGCTGTTGGGAAAATGGCTGTTAGCTTGTACTGTGTTCAGAATTGAGAATTGTTGATTATATGGAAATATTTAAACTTCATGAAGAAAATGTAGTTGACTACCTTATCTTAATATCCTTTTGTTCCCACTTCTGGTGTGATGTTCTTGTCTACTTGAGATTTTTCCCTCTTATTTCTAGGCAGAAATAGTCCAATAAATATTAGAAAACTCATCAAATGTCTATAAATTAAACATTTACACACTATCCGTCCCTTTTGTTGAGATCTTAAATCCATCCTTTCTTTTCTCTTGTCAAAAGAAATATGCAGTCATTGAAGAAAAGTCAGAAAATATTTAAAAGTAAAAAGAAGGAAGCAACAGCACTGGAAATGGCCTGAAGCCACAGGTAAGGTGAGAATGTGATGAGAATATCCTGCTGCATCTAGCCAAGATGGCAACGGAACTTCATGTTTTGAATCTTCCTGCTCCAAATGCATAATGACGATGACTGATATTTAAAGGAGAACATTAAGGAGCACATGTATACTACAAAAGTAATAACAACCATCTTTTATAACAAAAAATGACAAACATTGTGCAAAATGGACCTTCTGAGGCTTCAGGGATTAGAATGACAGCAGCAAATGAGGAGCAGCACCCGTAGCCTTCTTGGGAAAATGGGAATAACAGTTCCCCAAAAGAAGCAGTGGAATAGGGTTATTTCCTCCATGAAAAGAATTGTCCTAAGGTTACAGCTTATAGTCTATGGCATGAGGGAGAAAATATCAAAATATAAGTTTAAGCAAGGTACCCTAGCCAGGGGAACTGAGACACACAACACCTGGAAAATCGGGTAACTCCCACCCCAATACTGCGCTTTAAGCAAACGGGCACACCAGGAGAATATATCCCACACCTGGCCGGGAGGGTCCCATGCCCACGGAGCCTCCCTCATTGCTAACACAGCAGTCTGCGGCAATCTAACCACAAGGCAGCAGCGAGGCTGGGGGAGGGGCGCCTGCCATTGCTGAGGCTTAAGTAGGTAAACAAAGCCACTGGGAAGCTCGAACTGGGTGGAGCTCACAGCAGCTCAAGGAAACCTGCCTGTCTCTGTAGACTTCACCTCTGGGGACAGGGCACAG
>NW_016810977.1:667684-679130 GCF_001698545.2 Rhinopithecus bieti | reverse complement strand
AGCACTATTCACAATAGCAAAGACTTGGAATCAACCCAAATGTCCATCTGTGACAGACTGGATTAAGAAAATGTGGCACATATACACCATGGAATACTATGCAGCCATAAAAAAAGATGAGTTTGCGTCCTTTGTAGGGACATGGATGCAGCTGGAAACCATCATTCTTAGCAAACTATCACAAGAACAGAAAACCAAACACCGCATGTTCTCACTCATAGGTGGGAACTGAACAATTAGATCACTTGGACTCGGGAAGGGGAACATCACACACTGGGGCCTATCATGGGGAAGGGGGAGCGGGGAGGGATTGCATTGGGAGTTATACTTGATATAAATGATGAATTGATGGGTGCTGACGCGTTGATGGGTGCAGCACACCAACATGGCATAAGTATACATATGTAACAAACCTGCACGTTATGCACATCTACCCTAGAACTTAAAGTATAATGGAAAAAAAAAATTAAGTTAATAAATTACTTTCGAAAGTGAGTTTTGAAATAACTGCCTCTTTAAATCCTTTGCACATTTTTATATTGAGTTAAAAAGTTCCTTTCATTAAAGATATTATTGTGTTTGCTAAAAAAAAAAAAAAGAAATAAAAATGTGTATAATATTTATATTCAGAGTACAAATGCAATGGAACTGTTAGTGGTTGATTATTAATATGGTCTTAAAGCCTTGCAAAATCCAAAAGATGTAATACTATTAAGCATAAGCCACTGAATAATTCATCATTGAAAATGAACTAATTTTGTTTTTAAAATTTAAAGTACATACATTTAAAAGAAATGACTATGGTGAGACTTCAAATCTGCATCCTAAAAACAGTAAGGAGAGTAGAATAAAACCTTAATTTTAAGTGATCCCACAAAGTATCAAGTGGTGCTCTGAGTCTCTATTTTCATAATGTTATACTGGGTGTTTTCGCAGCAAATATCATTGTAACCTTTAAAAAAGTCAGTCTTTTAATTATTAGGATAAAATGGTAGATCTTACTTCATTATGTTACTTTGTATTTCTTAAGTCTCCTAATCCATTTAAATAAGTGTAGAGACAGCCTTTGTGAATAAATGTGAGGAAGAGAAGGCAGTGACTTTCAGGTAACAATGAAAATAATATTTGTCTTTAATTTGTGTTTAAATTGCCGTCTCTAAGTAACCACACTCAGCATTGGCAAGATTAAATAATTACTAAATATCTTTATTCCACTGCTCCCTGCTCCAGCTCCCATGAATTTCAGCCAGATTGGACTCCCAGGTGTGAAAGTTTGAACATGATTCTATTTAAATGTCAGAGTTTCCAGAACACACTTCGCATGCCAAGCACATTTTCTTTAATCTAGTCATGAGTTCTCTAAGGCAACTTGGATGATATCCAGCAAAAACTGAGAAACAAACCTGGATTGGATAGAGGCAAGTATCTGACTGACTTTGCTTTTCTGAGTTTCAGAAGAAGGTACAATAATCGTTTTGCCCAAGACCAGATTAGATAAGGGGACCGTTCTAGGGAATTAAATGAGAGGTCACATCTCCCTAAAGTCCTGGTATTGTGGAGGTCGGAATAGGGGACATCTTTCAGGGAAGTCTTCAGTAAAATGATGAAGGCAAAATTTACTTTCTGGTGCTTTATTTCCGTCGCTGTGAGTTAGAACTAAAGTTTCATGGTTACAATTTGAAAAATATTGAACTGGATTAATTTAAAATTAATGACTGATGACAATTAAGCAGAGAGCAGTATGTGGCAAAGGCCACTCTGTTGAAAGTGAGGATTAATTTACAAAATATATTTCCATTTGTGGAGGACTGTTAGTGTTTTAGAAGCATTTTGAATAGATCTTTCCTTTGCAGAACACAGGAAGGAGATAATTATAACAATTTCATAACACAAGCTACTGAAATGGAAGCCTAGAAAAAAATAAAAAAACCTGTCTTCCAACCTATAGACCACTGCCTGTCCCACTACACTATGCTCATGAGCTTCTAAAACTTCGTCTCAAAAAAAAAAAAAAATTGCCCCTTTATTAGGTCCATTGTATATTGTGGGCATGGAGATGCAATGTGGTAGAATAAGAGTATTGCTCTCGGTCACCTTTACATACACCAATTACTCAGGGTACAAAATGTTTCTGTATTTGTTTCTACCACAGTTATTTTCTATAGGAATACCTTTTTTTTGGTCAGTGTTTTATTTCCTCATGTTGGATTTGCTAGATAACTTTCTCCCACTTTGCTTTACCCTCTGCCCTCAGCTCCTGGCTGAAGAAAGCATGCAGGTCTGTGCTCCCCACAATTCCTTCAGAGAGGCAGAAACTAGAGAAAAATATTTCTCCTTAAAGCTTAAATCTTTTGGTCAATCATATATACATTTTTTTTTGGTCAATCATACATACATATTTTACTGTGGCGCATAGTCAGTGGCAATCATGGCCTTTCCAGTAGCATAAAGCTAATATGATATTAAATTAGCAACAACTCTTTTTTTTTTTAAGACACAGTCTTGCTCTGTTGCCCAGGCTGGAGTAGAGTGGCACAGTCACAGCTCACTGCAGGCTTGGTCTCCCAGGCTCAAGTGATCCTACCACCTCAGCCTCCCAAGTAGCTGGGAATGCAGGCACATGGTATTACACCTGGCTATTTTTTTTTAAAAATAATTTTTACATAGATAGGGTCTCTTTATGTTGCCCAGGCTGGTTTCAAAATTCTGAGCTCAAGCAGTCCTCCTGCCTTGGCCTCCCCAAGTGCTGAGATTACAGGCATGAGCCACCAAACCTGGCCAACTTTCCCTTTTATCCTGTCTCAATAGTCCCTTTTCTTAAGAATAAAGAAAGAAAGAGAAAGAAAATCATGCCCTCTTATAACCACACTTCTGTTTATGTCTTACCTCCTATTTCTGCCCATTTTCTTTCCTCCCCTTCAAAAAGATTTACAATTGATTTGGTATTACTGTGTATGAAGCTAATAAAAATAGTGTTGAATATTGTGGCTTCATTCTAACATGTGCACTTAATGATGAGAGGAAGATAGGAAATCAGATGAGTGCACTGCAAATCAAACAAACCAAATCTCTGCCATGTATCTAAAAGTCCCAGAGGTTGAGGGTTGGCAGTGTCATCTCCACAGAGTAGAATACATTATAATCTCTAGTCTTACCGTCAGTATGTTTAAGCAGGAAAATGCATTATGGGTAATCACCTTGTGGCTGTGTAATACATATCAATGAGTCAAATAACCCTGAAGGAAATTGAGCGGTTGTAAAATCAGAATAAAGGCCCAGTACTTTGTCCAGTGATCTGAACGTCAGGTCTGTGAACACGGAGAGTAGCAGAGTACCTAAACCCTAAAGAGAATTTGAATAAAATTTGAGCACTAACAGTATTAGCATTTTAGTCACAAACGATATGCAGAAACGACTGGTTTCAAAAGGTACACTTAAGGGCTTCAGAGAGCTCCTACTGTGAGCCCCATTGGTAAGGTCTTCCTTTCAAATGCCATCCTAGCCTTTGATTGCCAGCTTCGCTTTGACTCTGAGCCGCATCAGGCTGTAAAAGCATAAAGGTTAGCTTTCCATTGCAGGAGTGTGCAAAGGAAGTACAACAGCAAAGCTGCAATCGTAAAAGGGAAGAACACCAATATGTCATGGTATTGCTGAAACTTGAAGGCCTGAAATTAATCAGAGAGCCCTTTTCACCCTCTCTTCCTTAAAGACTGCAACAAGTAAGAGACAAAGGCAGGACTGCCCTTGCTTTCCCTTACTGCTTGCCCTGTGTGATCACCTCAGTCAGAGTTCCTCAAATGCCAAAGAGAGAAGGTTAGGGAGGCCTCTAAAAATGCAAAATAGCTCTCACCCTGGAGGTATTCCATGGTGAAATGATGGAAATCAAAGCAGGAAGAAGTTAATACTTAAAATATTTTCAGCAGAAGGCAAGAGAAAATCGTTAGATATTTTCTTTTAATAAAGAGTAGTGTAATTCAGTTACAGAATTCTAAATTGCACTGTTTTCGGGATTTAGGGCTTGTTCTCTGAGGAATCAGTAGTATGAGGTGGTATCTGGCAGTGGCAGCTTGCTGTCTCACCTCTCATTCAGGCTAAAGGATCAATGATAAAGAATGACAATAGTAATAAAGCCTATGCTTTTACAATACAGTCTTAAATAAATTTACCATATATTAATACAGATGCTGTTTGACTTATGATGGGGTTAAGTCCTGATAAACCTATCATAAATTTTGTAAGTTAAAAAATGTGCTTAATACGCCTAACCTACTGAACTTCATAGCTTAGCCTAGCTTGCCTTAAATATGCTCAGAACACTTAAATCAGCCTGTCATTGGGCAAAAACATGTTATACGGAGTCTGCTTTATAATAAAACATTGACTATCTTATGTAACGTATTGAATACTATAGTGAAAGTGAAAAGGGTTGAATGTGTACTCTAAGGTTTCTACTGAATCTGAATTACGTACGCACCGTTGTAAAGTTGACAGACCATCAGTTGAATCATCCTAATTTGGGTACATCTGTACTGCATTTTTTAATTGAGTCAAATTAAGTCAAATGACAGCTCGGCTTAATTTAAAAAATACATCAAAATAGACTTCTGATTAATAAGAGTTTGTAATTGTAAAATAATTAAAATAGCTCGTATTTATTTTATGTTTATTATGTCATAATGCTTCAGGTTTTGTTTGTCTGAATTCTTTTTACATAGCCCTTTGAACTAACCAGGTTAGTCATTCTCCTATCTTTATTTATAGAGATGATATTAACGCATCTTATTTATAGAGATGATATTAAGTAACTTTTCCAAGTCACACAGATAGTGGAAAGACAGGATATGAATTCAGGCTAATGTCTTCAGAGCCCAGCCTCCTGACCACTATACTGAGGCAGCCTGTATGTGAAATGATGTTTGTGAAATTACATCCCGTAGACCAGATGCCCACTGGATAAAAAGTTCCTTTCACTTCAGAATGTGAAGTAAGCGTTCTCATAAAATCTGTCAATTTGTAGATTTCACCCACCAACATCTCTGAATGTAAATACGAAGCTGGAAAAAAAGTTGTAGGCAAATGTATGCAAAGTTAAATACAGATATAATTATTTATATTTTATTAGGTTCTGTTGTTTTATTTGTAAATATTTTAAAAAATTAGTGTGTTTTGAAAAATCAAGGGAGCATAGGCCCTTTTTTGTCTCAGATATGTTCATGTACTTACTAAGACCTAGCCTTTATGGCCAGTTACAGTTTCAAGTGTGTAGTGACCTGGAGAAAAAGACAACCTTCACTAGCACAGATACTGCTGATGAATCAAATAGGATAGAAAAGAGTCATCAGAATCATCTAGGATGCTCACTAAACTTCAAATTTCCTGGCTTCTACTCTCAGGCTCTGAGAGAAGGATGTGCGGAAATTTTATTATTATTATTCAAGGCAGGGTCTTGCTCTGTCACATAGGCTGGAGTGCAGTGGTATGAGCATGGCTCACTGTAGCCTCCACCTCCCAGGCTCAAGCCATCCTCCCACCTCATCTTGCTGAGTAGTGGGGAATACAGGTGCACATCAACACACTGGGCTAATTTTTTGTCTTTTTTGTAGAGATGGCTTTTTGCCATGTTGCCCAGGCTGGTATCAAACTCCTGGGCTCCAGCAATCTACCCACCTTTGGCCTCCCAAAATGCAGGGATGACAGATGTGAGCCACTGTGCCCCGTTTCAAACATTCATTTTTCACAGAAACATTCGAATAATACAAATATATCTATTAATACATTTAAATAATACAAAGTAAAATTCATATTTTAGCAGATGCACTCTGATAAACAATAATGTTTGAGACTAATAATGAATAGAAAAAAATGTAGTAAGTCTGTCTCTGATTCAGATTCTCTAGGCCCACTCCAGGACTTTCCCCCTTTGAAATGCTGACATGGATCTGAGTCTCATGGAAGCTTCTACCCCGCAGGACCTCTGTGGGGAACACGGCCACTGCTGGAAACTGGGCCGAGAGCAGGACAGAACTTTGCCCATGTTTATGTGTCCAGGCAGCAGTAGAGCTGCGGCTAGGAACAGTGATAAAAAATAAAACAAGTTTGTGGCAGTGTTATACAAATTGTAAATCAATAAGGGAATGTAAATGCTATTATCATTACGACTGCTATTGTTATAGTAAGTAACAATTTAGTAGAGGGAGGACATTTCCTCACAGTATAAAGTCACATCAGAAATTTATATTTTCTCTTTCTGTGACTCATGCAGCAATTTTTGAGTCATAGAAAGGGAAAAGCAGTCTTCATGATGATAATAGTAATAATGAGAAAAATTCTATATTACAACCAGAGATGTCATCAGAAATCTTGTCACGTCTGACTGCTGTTTAACTTACAATGCCACTTACCATCCTGCTCCGGAAAGCTCCGAAAGTTATTCTCTGCGTAGTCAAGGTTACTTAATAGGGCTGGGGTAAGGGAGAGGGGAGTTTAGACTTAGGGAAAGTGCATTCTATGGTATATCTTGGCATGGAGAGAGGAACAGGGTAATCATGGATCTAAATAGGAAGCAAAGAGTTGGAGAGTGGATTGGGCATTTAACAATCTGAGCACAAGACTTAAAGTCCTGATATTGGTACCTGGTATATAGCCCTGCTCTTCCTGAGGCTCATGCTCAATTTTCTGTCTCTGTAATGTACATTCCAACTTAAGTTCCTTGTGTCAGTCTCTGCTCCTTGCAAATGAGCAGGAACTACAGTTACAGTCGTGTAAAATGGAAATGCTTATTTTGAAGATGTGAGTTTTGGGTGGTGGGAAAAGTTGCAGAGATAGAGGATGAGGTTGAAAGAAAGCATGCATGGTGGACTGAGGCATGAAGAACCCCAATATTTTTTCCTCTACGTTGTCCCTTCCATTGCCATGTAACTTTGCTTTTCTTTTCCCTAAGGGGTAGAGACATTTCCCATCTGTTGAATCCAGGTTGGCCCTGTAAAGTTTTTGCTGAGCAGCATATGGTTGAGGACACAGCAGGTTTCCAAGTGAAGGCCTCATGAGCTCTCTTGTGCTTCCATTTGCCATGAGAACATGCCAGAGCTAGCCTGCTGGAGGAGAGACCACGTGGAGCATAGCTGAGTTACCCAACATCCAGCCAGACAACATGTGTGCAAATCTAACCAAGACTAGCAGAACCACTTGCTCTAGTCACAGCTGCCTCCATACACATGAGCAACAAGTAGTTATTGTTTAAGCCAGAGATGTTTTATTTTATTGGTTGTGTATTATTAATGTGGCAATAGATAAGTGATGCAGGATGTGATAGATGGGGATTACAAGGAGGGTAGTAGTGAAAATATTTGCCTGCTTGGGATGCGGTAGAGGAAGGTGTAGATTTATTCTTGAAGAATTAATTGGGTCACTCTTCTGGTATTAATATACACAATTACTAGTTCAACAACATCAGTAAAAGCAGATTACATCTGACTTTGATTTAGTATTCCTGGAGTTTCCATCTTAGAACCTTTCTTGCAAGAGATTACGTATTATCAGCTAATTATATCCATTGGGATTTATCACTTGCCCAGATTCTCACTTCATTATCAACAAAACATTTTCATTCAAAATTTTATTCATTTTCTTAGTTACTTGGAAATAATCTCTTGGTTTTCATTTTATTAAATTCCCCACCGAAATTTCTAAAATATATCAGTCGAGATCCCTACAGGAAAATGATTGAACATGAAAAACAGGATATTTTGAAGATGGCTTAATAAGCAGATCAATTACATAGATTTGGATGAGGTAAACCACAAGGGAATTATAGTAGGTCTGATACTAAGAAGTTAAAATGTCACATATTGCAAGTGAGAGCTCAGTCAGTCCTGTGGTAGTATTCCAGGAGCTATAATGGCCCTTACGTAGACTTAACATCAGAACTTAATATTATAAATTATTAATATTAGAAATTTTGGGACTGTTGCCATTCTACACTGAAGGATCAACGTGGCTAGTTCCTGCAGCCTGAAAGGAGAAGGCCTTTTGCAGAGTCCTACAGGCAGAGAAGTGTGAGAATCAATATGGCAAGCTCATCCTCCTTTCTCCAGATTCCTTTGTTGGCACCCAAACAGCCAAAGGCAGTACATGGGAAAGGAGCCATTGAGAGAGCTGATACAGACAATCTTCAGGAACCAAGGTGAAGAAAGATGGGGGGTTAATCTGCACCGCATCTGCCCGTTGTGAGCATTACAGCACATATACCATATGTGTTTTTACTAATTAACCTCTTTTCTTTTTTTCTTTTCATTTATTTTATTATAGTTTAAGTTCTAGGGTACATGTGCACAACGTGCAGGTTTGTTACATTGTATACATGTGCCATGTTGGTGTGCTGCACCCATTAACTTGTCTTTTACATTAGGTATATCTCCTAATGCTCTCCCTCCCTACTTCCCGCAATAGGCCCCAGTGTGTGATGTTCCCCTTCCCGAGTCCAAGTGATCTCATTGTTCAGTTCCCACCTATGAGTGAGAACATGCGGTGTTTGGTTTTCTGTTCTTGTGATAGTTTGCTGAGAATGATGGTTTCCAGCTGCATCCATGTCCCTACAAAGGACACAAACTCATCCTTTTTTATGGCTGCATAGTATTCCATGGTGTATATGTGCCACATTTTCTTAATCCAGTCTGTCACTGATGGACATTTGGGTTGATTCCAAGTCTTTGCTATTGTGAATAGTGCCGCAATAAACATACGTGTGCATGTGTCTTTATAGCAGCATGATTTATAATCCTTTGGGTATATACCCAGTAATGGGATGGCTGGGTCATATGGTATTTCTAGTTCTAGATCCTTGAGGAATCACCACACTGTCTTCCACAATGGTTGAACTAGTTTACAGTTCCACCAACAGTGTAAAAGTGTTCCTATTTCTCCACATCCTCTCCAGCACCTGTTGTTTCCTGACTTTTGAATGATTGCCATTCTAACTGGTGTGAGATGGTATCTCATTGTGGTTTTGATTTGCATTTCTCTGATGGCGAGTGATGCTGAGCATTTTTTCATGTGTCTGTTGGCTGTATGAATGTCTTCTTTTGAGAAGTGTCTTTTCATATCCTTTGCCCACTTTTTGGTGCGGTTGTTTGTTTTTTTCTTGTAAATTTGTTTAAGGTCTTTATAGGTTCTGGATATTAGCCCTTTGTTAGATGAGTAGATTGCAAAAATTTTCTCCCATTCTGTAGGTTGCCTGTTCACTCTGATGGTTGTTTCTTTTACTGTGCAGAAGCTCTTTAGTTTAATTAGATCCCATTTGTCAGTTTTGGCTTTAGTTGCCCTTGCTTTTGGTGTTTTAGACATGAAGTCCTTGCCCATGCCTATGTCCTGAATGGTAATTAACCTCTTTTCTAAGGGGCAAAACAGTGTTCCTGGAAGCCCTGAATACTGTTCTGCAGCATATTGACTCATTGGGTTATGAATTATCACTGCCTAGATATTAGGTTATTAACATTGCACATTGAGAAACTCATATTGTACATTTTGTTGTCAAAACCTTTCTGATGTCCCTGAGAACCTCAGGAGCAACTGCTGCTGAGTAATCTGCCTAACACGGCAGCAACAGACATGCTGAAACCCTGGTATTGCACTAGCACTCACGGAGACCAAGCAGCCAGTTGGTGGTAGATTTATTACATCAGGCTTCTTTCGTCCCAGAAGCAGCAACCATTAATCTTTACTAGAACCAACATGTATCCAGCTACCATTTTGCCTTTTCTATCTGCAGGGCTTCGGCTAGCACCACTGTCCACTGGTTCACAAGCTGATATTTTCATAGGCACAGTATTTTTTAATATTGTCTCAAAGCAAGAGACCAGCTAAACGTTGAAGGCGGTATGGCAATGGGCATGGGCCTCCAGGATCTACTGGCCTTACTACAGTGTCTGAGAGCTACTGGAAATATAACATTTTGAAGGCATTGCTGAGGTGAAAGACTGGAGGGTTTACTCTGCAAGGACTAGGCGCTATCCTCCAAGATGAAATATGCATCCTATAACAAAAACTATTATCTCAAGCTGTGTCCATCAAAGGTGAAATTTATCAGTTTGAACATCAAAGTATAGAAATAGGGCTTTCACAACTTCTCGTCTGTCCCAGCCATCTACTTGGGGAATTTCTGCTTTCTGTCTCCAAAATTTAGGTTCTGTGATCCAGGGGAGGAATGATCAACCAGAAGACTCAGGGAGAGCACAATTGAACTCTAAGGCTGCCACTATGTCATTTCCAAGGCCACACTGGCAGGATAGTTGGTATTAATTATCAGGATGTGCAAGAACTGCTCTTACGCATTTGGTGGAGGAAAGAACAAATTCTCTAGGCACAAGATGGTCAACTTTTTCTGGAAAGAGCTATGTAATACCTATAGGCCATGCATTGTGGGTCACAGCTATAGCTGTAGAAAATTCATGACTATGTTCTAATGTAACTTTATTTACAAAATGACAGGATTTGGCTGTGGAACCCAGTGCGTACTTACCTCTGCTCTAGGACATTTCTTCAAGCTTAAATTTCTTGATAAATAAACAAATGCAGCCACCCAAGACTTGAGAAAGAGGCTGAGAACCCTCAGGAATGAGGGCTGGGTTACCCCAATAGATAATTCTCACAGACCAAGCATGGTGCTAGCTGAGATGATGGGGAACCCTGAGTGGAATATTTGAGGGGGTGAGAAGAAGATCACTAGAGAACTCCCGGCCAGTTATACTGATAGAGACTACTATTTGTACTATTATATATATATATATAATCATACTTTAAGTTCTAGGGTACATGTGCACAATGTGCAGATTTGTTACATATGTATACATGTGCCATGTTGGTGTGCTGCACCCATTAACTCGTCGTTTACATTAGGTATATCTCCTAATGCTATCCCTCTGCTCACAGACCCTCTCCTCACAATAGGACCCGGTGTGTGATGTTCCCCTTCCTGTGTCCAAGTGATCTCATTGTTCAATTCCCACCTATGAGTGAGAACATGTGGTGTTTGGTTTTCTGTTCTTGCAATAGTTTGCTGAGAATGATGGTTTCCAGCTGCATCCATATCTCTACAAAGGACACGAACTCATCCTTTTTTATGGCTGCATAGTATTCCATGGTGTATATGTGCCACATTTTCTTAATCCAGTCTGTCACTCTACCAATGACTTTCTTCACAGAATTGGAAAAAACTGCTTTAAAGTTCATATGGAACCAAAAAAGACCCCGCATTGCCAAGACAATCCTAAGTCAAAAGAACAAAGCTGGAGGCATCATGCTACCTGACTTCAAACTATACTACAAGGCTACAGTAACCAAAACAGCATGGTACTGGTACCAAAACAGAGATATAGACCAATGGAACAGAACAGAGTCCTCAGAAATAATACCACACATCTACAGCCATCTGATCTTTGACAAACCTGAT
>NW_016810977.1:644484-667622 GCF_001698545.2 Rhinopithecus bieti | reverse complement strand
ATCAAGCCATCAAGCTACCAATGAGTTTCTTCACAGAATTGGAAAAAACTGCTTTAAAGTTCATATGGAACCAAAAAAGAGCCCGCATTGCCAAGACAATCCTAAGTCAAAAGGACAAAGCTGGAGGCATCACGCTACCTGACTTCAAACTATACTACAAGGCTACAGTAACCAAAACAGCATGGTACTGGTACCAAAACAGATATAGACCAATGGAACAGAACAGAGTCCTCAGAAATAATACCACACATCTACAGCCATCTGATCTTTGACAAACCTGACAAAAACAAGAAATGGGGAAAGGATTCTCTATTTAATAAATGGTGCTGGGAAAATTGGCTAGCCATAAGTAGAAAGCTGAAACTGGATCCTTTCCTTACTCCTTATATGAAAATTAATTCAAGATGAATTAGAGACTTAAATGTTAGACCTAAAACCATAAAAACCCTAGAAGAAAACCTAGGTAATACTATTCAGGACATAGGCATGGGCAAGGACTTCATGTACTATTATATTTTTTCTCTACTGTTTCTCTAAGAAACAAGGAAAACTAGAATGCTGTAGGTTTTTTTTTTTTCCCCAGATGAGTTGGGCTTGCTACATGATGTGACAGAAGAAATGGACTATAGCAGATGTCTCTTCCCGACAGAGACTCATTCCCCCAGCACCCAAGATGGTTGGCAGCTGGTGACCTGCTGCTGAATTACTTGGGAATTGCCCTTGGCCAAAGAGAGCTCCTTTATACAAGATTACACATTCTCTTCAGTAACAGGGTAATGTGCATGGGGGGAAGAGTACAAAGACCAATACCTTGTTACATTTTGGTATAACTCTGAGGGGCCTCTCTATCTCCAGAGCTACGATAGGATTGACTGAGTTCGCATGTGCAATGTATGACATTTTAATGGCTTCTGATCAATTCTTCTGTCTGCTCCCTTATAAGTGTTGCTCCCAAGAGTCTTTCACAGTATGACTCATACAAGCTTGTCTGCTCAGAACTTCATACTTGAGGGAGCGGATTTAAGACAGGAATGAAAGTTGAAATGTATTTTAGAGGAGATGGCAATACTCCTAGATTTTGAAAATGAATCACTGAGACTTTTATACTGTCCCCACACATGGGCATAGGACGCTCAGTAAGGAGTTTGTATTTGGAAATGATGAATTTGTTTGTCTAACCAGCCATTCAGCAGTTTGTATTCTGTGGGCATTTTAAAGCTAGAATTCTTAATACAGAAGACTGCTTGAGATTGATTCCACCTTTGGTATTTCATCTAAACCTAAACAGCCCATGGTGGTATTTTTTTCAGAACAGAGTTTCCAGAATGGGGGTCCATAATGGCAGGGACTTCGGATATATTTTTTGTCATGCAATTTAGCATTTTATTTAACAGGTACTCACTATTACTGCACACCTCCTATATGACTGGCACTGTTGTAAGCTCTTGAGTTAAAAATTGAGTGAAGCAGAAAGTAATCCATTCTATCTTGGAACTTAGATTCTAGTAGAGGAATGGACATTAAACATGATAAATGTAATATATTTTACATTAGATGGTGATAAATACCAAGGCAGAAAAGTGAAGCATACAAAATAAGAGCCAGGGCATGTGTGTAAAGCTTTAGAGTGTACCATGAAAAGACTTTGAGAATGAGTTTATGTAGCTCTCTAGGGAAAGAGAATTCTAGATATATGGAATTGTAAGTGCAAAGTTTCTGAGATAGGTGGGTGCCAGTCACATGCGAGAAACAGCAGGGAGGTCATAGTGCATCTCTGATGATCAGTGGGTGTGGTCAGCTGAATAATGGTCCTGAAAGATCTCATCCTAATCCCTGGAACCTGTGAATATGTTGCCTCACATGGTAAAAGAGACTTTGCAGATGTGGTTAGGTTGGGGATCTTGAGGAGGGCAGGTTGTGAGTCTGTTGTATTCAGGAGGGGTTTTATAAGGGAATGCAGGATGACTCAGGAAAGAAGGTGATGTGATAATGGAAGAGGACACTGTAGTGGTGCCCTTTGAATGTGAAAGAAGAAATAAGAAAAAAGGCCTACATGTGGCCATAAGAAAACTCAAAAGGCAAGGAAACTGCTTCTCCCTGTAAGGTTTTCAGAAAGCTATTTCTGCTGATACCTTGACTTTAGCCAAGTGAAACTGATTTCAGACTTTGATCTCCAGACCTGTAGGAAAATAATTTTTAAGCCACTAAGTTTGTGGTAATTTGTTACAGTGTCAAGAAGAAATTGATACATTGCCTAAGATGAAAAATGAGGACCAAAGTATGACAAGTAGTTTGAGGGACATGTCACAAGATTATGGACGGTTTTATAAGACATTGTGAGGATTAAGAAACTTTGCTTTTTCTCCAGAGGAGATGGAAAGTTCTGGCAAGATTTGAGAAGAGGTACAACGTGATCTGCCTTGTGTTTTGAAATAAAACACTGGTTGTTTTTATGGAAATAGTCTGAACAGAGTAGTCTAAGTAGGTTGGTGAGGAGTACATATATACTCCAACTGGAAAAATGATGTCTTCGACTGGAGTGGTAATATGTAATAGCAGAAGTGGTAAGAGGTGGCCAAATTCTGAATATATTGTGAAGGTTGGTCTTATAGGATTTGCTGCAGATTACCTGTGGGGCATGAGAAAAAGATAAAGTCAAATATAACCTATGTTCTTGGTCTAAGCAATTGGAAAAACGAAATTACCATTCAGGTGGGGGAAATCAAGCGCTTAAATTTTAGCAATGTATGTTTGAGGTGTCTATTAGAAATCCAAGGGGAGATATTAAGAACTTTATTGGATATACAAGCTTAGAAATCAGGAGATATAATAGAGCTGGAGATAAATATTTGTGCGTCAATAACATATAATACTTAGGAAAGGCATGGGACATTGTTAAGTCATCAAGAGAGTTAGAGTTGATAAAAATGAGAAGAGATCTAAGAACAGAATCCTGGAGTGATTCAAATATAAAAGTCAAGGAAATGAGATACCACCAAAGGATGACCACAGTGAACAGAAGAGATTGTGGAGACAGAGGTATTCTGGAAGCTAAGTGAAGAAAGTATTTCAAAGAGGAGAGGCACATTAACTAAATCGCCTGCAGTTGAGGGTAACCTAAGATAAGAAATGATAATTAATCATTGGATTTAGAAATGTGGAGGTCATAAGACACTTTTTTTTTTTTTTTTTACTATTTAAGTTCTAGGGTACATGTGCACAACGTGCAGGTTTGTTACGTATGTATACATGTGCCATGTTGGTGTGCTGCACCCATTAAGTTGTCATTTACATTAGGTATATCTCCTAATGCTATCCCTCCCCTTTACCCCCTCCCCACAATAGGACCTGGTGTGTGATGTTCCCCTTCCTGTGTCCAAGTGATCTCATTGTTCAATTCCCACCTATGAGTGAGAACATGTGGTGTTTGGTTTTCTGTTCTTGCCGTAGTTTGCTGACAATGATGGTTTCCAGCTGCATCCGTATCCCTACAAAGGACACGAACTCATCGTTTTTTTGGCTGCATAGTATTCCATGGTGCACATGTGCCACATTTTCTTAATCCAGTCTGTCACTGATGGACATTTGCGTTGATTCCAAGTCTTTGCTATTGTGAATAGTGCCACAATAAACATACGTGTGCATGTGTCTTTATAGCAGCATGAGTTATAATCCTTTGGGTATATACCCAATAATGGGATGGCTGGGTCAAATGGTATTTCTTGATACAGACACTTAATTGATCAGCGGAAAAGAGAACTTATTGGAATGGGTTTAAAAGACCATGGGGAAAGAGACATTAGAAACAAAATACTTCTTTCAAAATGTTTTATAGACAATGTAAAAAATTAATGCAAAAGAGAACGAGGGTTGCTGTAGCAAAGGTTTTGAGTATATAAGCATGGATGGCAACTGAATTCAATCCTGCTAGGATTGGACATGGAGTCCTGTCACAGGAGTTCAAATGGGACCTTAGGTCACAGTGATTTCTAAATCCTGTAGTGCTTTACACAGTGCTTTCTGTATGGTAGATCTTTAATAATTTCATTTGAATAGAATGATTTAATAAGTCTATAACCACTTAATACTTAAATCATTTTATTTACTGTTCAACTTTATCATGATTTTATAAATATCACAGTTTTTAAAGATTGTTATTTTGATCTTGGATTTGCTCCTACTACATCCTTTGGTCAGTGAGGGGAGTGTATGTTACCTAGTCACTGTGCTGGTTATCAGCGCATGGCTACTAAACTTTAAATCTACCCTTCTTTATCTTACTTTGTGATATTAGACCCAGACCCTATAAACATTTCTTCTTTTCTGACTGGTACAATGAAAAGCATTGTCAGTGTAGGACAGTAGAAGCCACTGCCAGAGGAAGGAGTTTAAGGAGCTTCTATTCTCTGTCACACTGTGCTTTTTCTCTCTTGTTCCTGTAGCATGCTGCTGCTGGTGACATGTGAGACATCCAGGGGTGACCTTCAGCAACTTTCCCTGCACACCACTGAGTGACCTCCTAGTGAGCTTCAGCAGCCCCTTAGGCTGGCTTCCCAGCAGGTCTTCCCCATCTCCCAGTGTCCAGGTATTTCACTGGTATCTCAGCCAGCTTCCCAGGAATTTCATTGGTGCCTCAGTAGGTGGATTTCTGCTAACCACCCTTGCTTGTGGCACCAGGCTGACTCCGTCACCAAGTGGGCCATAGATACACTCTCTCTAACAAGGCCTGAACCTTACCTAAGTGTATCCCCTCGCACCTTTGTTTCTCTTGTGCTTTCTCTGGGTCAGCCCTGAGCTGGTGTAGTGGCTGCTCCCTGTATGTATTGTTTGCCTGCTCTTTAGCGTTGCCTTTACCCTGTATTAGTTAATCCCCTATTATGAGCTAGTAGGTCTTTATATTACATTTTTCTGTGTTTGTCATAGGTGTGTTTTTTCCCTTCTAACTTAATTTTACCTTGTACAGTCACTTAATGATAAGAAGGTATGAATTCCAGTAGAACTTTTTAAGAACCTGCTAGACACTTTTATTAAACAACATAATAAGCACTGAATAGCTTGTTGCTGGATGAAGAAGTGGGGAAAAACTCAGTGTTTTGTAAAGTTCAATGTCTTTTTATGCTTTTAAATTTTCAAGCAGGTACAAGAGAGGGTAGGATGCATCAGAAAATACTAATTTTGGAATCGTATCTGCAAGTAGGTGACAGTTTTTATATGAGTACAGTTGATAATCCTAGGCACTTCTAATTTTTGAGACTTCACTTCTGCAACTATAAGTGAGGGGAGTTGAATTAGGAAATTTTAAATCTCCTTAAATATTTTTACGAAAGAGCATCCGTTGGAGTATAAGATAGCTTTGCCCGTGTGTTGAGGTAAATTGTTAGATCTCTCTAATCCTCCACTTCCCATTTGAAATGAAAAGAAAAATACATAGAAATACATACTGAAAAGCATTACTGAAAGAACATTTTAAAAGATGTAAATAACTGGAGACATATGCCATATTTCTGGATTAGAAGACACAATATCTTCAAATTCCTCCCCCACAAATGATTTACATGTTTAAATGTAATCCCGAATGCAAATTTCAGCAGGCCTTTTCTTTTTTTTGGTAAACCTTTAAGTATCGTAATATTATCATATATTTTTTTTTTCTTTCTCTGGAAATTAGAAGGCTCTTGAAGATCCAGAACAGTCATGAAAAGCATAATAAAATGGGAGAATTTACGCTACCTAATTTTAAGAGGTTGTACAAAGGGGCAGTAGTCAAGACAATGTGACTTAGACAGTTGTTGCAAGACAGATATTCGCGTAAAATAGATGAATAGCTTAGTAGAGGAGACAGAGCCCAAATATAGACCCACATATACATAGTCAGTTGATATGTAACAAATTGACCATGGTAATTCCATGCAGAAAGAAAATCATATCAAATTAAGACTGGAATAACTAATAATTTCTATGGAAAAACAAATGAAAATTGATACCTTACTCCATGGAGAAACAAAACATAATCTGGGTCAACCACTGACCTAAAAGTAAGAGTTAATACATGAAAGCTAGAAAAATATCTTCATGATCTTGAGGTAGGGAAAGATTTCTTAGATACCATTCAAAAATAAATCAACATAGAAAATGAAAAAAAATTATTTGGACTTCATAAAATTAAAATGTATACTTCTAAAGAGACACAAGAATGTGAAAAGTCAAGCTAAAGAATAAGAGAAAATATTTGAAATAAATGTCTGAAAAATAACATATTCAGAATATGTGAAGAACATCTACAAGTCAAAACTAAAAAGACAACCCGGTTATTAAATGGACAAAACATTTGAGCAAGTAACAGAAGAAGGCACAGGAATGGTCATGAACATACGGAGAAGTGATCATCCTCATTAGTCACCACAGTGGACTCCATAAATCCACTGAGGATGATGGAACCTTAAAACTGAAGCATGTAATTTTCAGAGACAAGGAATCTGTGGTTACTCTAATGACTAGATTTCACCCAGGGAGATCCTTGGTACTGTTTTATTGATCATGCTGCCTCTTCCCAAATTCTCCAAGATTCTCCAGAATTACTTGAATTTATACTGACTCTAGTGTCTGAAAAGTCCAGTGTCCAACCAGCCAGTTGGGTTAGGGATATATGAAGGCCAGGTAACAAATGGACTTCTGTCTGAGATTCAGTTTACATTGGAATCATTTGGTCCCTGAACACATCCAATGGTTATTTCCTCAGTTTCTGAAACCATAGTGCGCAATAAACATACTCAGCAAGGAGCGGCATTTTCCATATTGGTTATCTGACTAGTGAGATAAGAGCTATTATAGTAGAACCAACTAAATGGAAAGTACTAGATCTACCTATACCTACAAAACTAGATAACCCAAAGCAGTATGCATTCCTGAATGATCCAGAGAAATCAGTGCTACCTTTGAGGAACTGAAGAACACAGGGGTAGTGATTGCTGCCATATCCTATCCTAATCACCCCTCTCATCTATGCAAAAAGGAGATGGACTGTGGAGATTGACAGTGGATCATGTCACCTGTATCATGTAGCAACTCCAATTGCTAACATAGCATTCATTGGGTTTTCTTTACTAGAGCATACTATTTGCTACCTAGTATCCAATTACTGGTCTGGAGAACTATTTTTTCCCCTGTATACTCTTCAGTAAATACCATCACCAACAGCAGGCTTCCAGTTTCCATAGCCATTTGCTGACCTATCTCATAGCTATTCCAACTCTGTGACCTTCTGTCACTATCTAGCCTGAAAGGGCTTTGGTTGAATTTCCATTCTCTAAATTATCATTCTAGTTCATGATATTAATGTGATTGGATCTGTTGATCTGGAAGTAGTTCTGCCTCATGGTATAGTTATTTGTGTATACATATTTTAGTGCTTTTATATGATACATATGGACCGGGGGAAGAATATAAATCCTTTCACCTTATCTGTTTTTACACAGAAAGTAGACACCTATCTAGCAAGAATCCACCATTTTCCTCCTGCCCCTAGCCCCAAACTTGGATATGTAGCATCCTTGTAAACCAGCATTTAGGAAAGTTGTTTTTTGATGTTTCCAAACTACAGGATCTATTTATTACTATTCAAGTACTGAATTCGTTATAAACTGAAAGATAAGCATATGTACTTACTTGTTAAGCAAGAAGAATTAGATATATTTTACGCAAACAAAAATATTTGATAGTGTCAGGTTGAGATTTCTTAGCCGTTACCTCAATGTTTGTTGCGCAGAGAACAATGTTATCCTATTTGAGACCCTTATATATGTATACAGAAAATATGTGAGCACCTTAAAATGGTTCTTTCCAAAACCTATTCCACTGTCTTCATCTAGAAGTAAATTCTCTTTGTAATATTTTGGGTATCTTTTCAAATATTTTAGTAAATTTTATTTAATAATTCATATTTATATTATCGTATCTATGTTATTCAATGCAAGGTGAAGTATATATTATGGTTTTATTTACAACCTTGTTCAACTTTTTCTTTTGACAGTAAAATTTATTTTTTGAACTTACATAATTTTCTGTGTACCTAGCTTTATTTATTTAATGTAGAATCTGTCATGTACCTTTTGATGGTTAATTTTAGATTTCAACTTGACTGAATTAAGATATCCAGATGGCTGGTAAAGCACTATGTCTGGGTGTGTCTGTGAGGGCGTTTCTGCAAGACTGCTGCGTGACTTGGTGGAATGTGTAAGGGAGATCTACCCTCACCAAATCTGGATGGGCACTGTTTAGTGGGCTGAGGTCAAGATAGAACTAAAAGTTTAAAACTAATCCTCTCTTTCTGTCTGTCTTGCATGTCTGCATGCACACTTCTGGACTCAGCCACTCTTCTCCTGCTCTTGGACATCAGAACTCAAAGTTTTTCAGCTTTGGACTCCAGGTTTGCAACAACTGTACCCCAGGTTCTTGGGCCCTCTGCCTCAGACTGGGCTGAGAAGGGCTGTGAGTTATACCATTAGCTTCCCTGATTGTGAGACATTTGAATGTGGACTGAGTCACACTACAAGCTTTCCTGTTTCTCCAACTTGCGGAAGTCCTCTCGTGAGATTTCTGTGCCTCTATAACTGTGTTAGCCAGTTCTGTTAATCTCTCTGTGTCCTGTTGGTTGTGTTGCTCTGGAGAACCCTAATACGTGCCTGCTTGTGCTTTCCCCAGGCCATACACTCAAACATAGCAGATGATCTAGCAAAGCCGTTTTTCCCCTTGGTAATATTCTCCTTGCAACAATCTACTTTCCTAGTCACATCCAGGCTGATTCTTCCTTTGGAATGCTATAAGGTCGATTTCCTGGATCTCTTCTTTGTCACTTTTCTTTGCTAAATCCCTGGTTTGCTAGGATATCAATTTTCCATTTTTCTTGTCTTGCCTCTATTGAATTGATTTGTAAAATGGCATGCATGGAAAATAAATTTTCTTTGCATTCTTAAATGACCTAATCTCTAGTACATTTTTCAAATTTGGAGCACAAATTTCTAGAAGGGACCCAAGGAGTCTAATATCTCTATATGAAAATTTTCTATCAATTTCCTTATTTGTAGTCTCCAAGGTCATTCATGCTTGCCTTGGATCTGAATATGTCCAAAAGCCTTATCAGCTTACATTTCATTCAGTGCTGGCCTCTGAAGGCATTTCAGGTTTCTGTCTCGGAAAAGTTTACTACTTTATTAGCTGCCACCTTCCAAATATTTGCTGAAGTCCTTTGTTCACTGATATTTTTGATACTACTTTTGTTTATGATGATTTGTGTTTTGTAATTTTTTCTTTTGAGACAGGGTCTCGCTCCGTCACCCAGGCTGGAGTGTGGTGGCATGATCACAGCCCACTGCAGCCTCGGCTTCTGAGGCTCCAGTGATCCTCTTGCCTGAGCCACCTGAGTAACTGGGACCACAGACATTCACCAAAATGCCTGGCTGATTTTTGTGCTTTTTGTAGAGACAGGGTTTTGCCATATTGCCCAGGTAGATCTCAAACTCCTGAGCTCAAGCAGTCCCCCTCCCTCAGCCCCCCAAAGTGCTGGGATTACAGGCATGAGCCAACATACCCGGCTCTGTAATTTTTTACTATTATTCTAGACGGGTTTTTAGAGTAAGATGATACGTACGTATAGCCACTTGGCTGCGTTGAAATAGAAATTTTTTTTAATTTCTGTAGATTCTCAGCTAATCTCCATACAGTTATTAGGGTATATATTTTTTTCATTGCTGTACTTGTTCTTCCTGTTCTTCATGCTTTCTCCTATGATCAAACATTTTTGAGGACCAGTTATTGTGCTATAGGCTGAAGGTACAACATTTGGATCTGCCTGAAGTGTTCAAAGTCTGTCAGGCAGTCAGTGGGGAAGAGGAACATTTGAAATTTCTAAAAGCATGTTACTTAATTTTGTATTTAGAACACTTAAATATTATTTGTTAATACATACATATAATACATACAAAAAAGGAAGTAAAGCTTGACAGAATATTGTCTGATTTGGAGACACAAATGAGAATTTCAGTTATAAGAATATCTAGACATTGTTACAGGAGGGCTAACATGTTTAATTTATCACACAGAAGGTAGATACAATATTGAGGAACAACGCTATATATAATGTACGGGTTTTAAAAATTCACTTTCCTGTTCCTCTCTCTAAATAGCTTGTAATGATGCTTAATCATCTTGGCTAGGCAGAATTCTTGGTCTGAAACTGTCTTATCTCAAGATTTCTATTTTGTGATGTCTGGTTCTTGCAACAAGACTCTTATTATTAATCACAGACTGTTTTCATTTCTCATTAACTCCTGAACAACTATCTGACACAGTCACTTTTTGTTTTAGGAACATTGGTGAACTATATTTTATTCTCTTTGGGGCTGCATTCCTCCACTGAATCAGTGTTCTTTGTGGATTTTGGCAATGGAAATATGTTTTTAAATGCCTTCACAAGTAAAGCCCCTGCTTTCTAGAGTATACACTTGATTGAGCCCTTCTAGCAAAGTGCTGTGCCCCTCTTTCCTCAATGCAATGCAATTTAATATTCCACGGAGAAAAGTCTCTCAGGCTATTAGTATCTAGTTATTTTACATTCAATAGCATAAGAAATGTATTGAGTAAGAGTTTTCTAATAAACATAGCTTACAGAATGTGATCATTGTTAAAAAGTAAGCTAAGAAAGTAATGCAAGATAAAGACAACTTTTATTATGACTGAGCAGAGATTAAGCATTTTCTTGTCGTTTATTATTTTATTGCAATATAAGTAGAAAACATATTCTAGTCTTTATTGAACTGATTTTGCTTTTCTTGTTACTTCTCTAGTTCAAAATGTAGACAGTTTTGTTTTAATAAAGCAAATTATATATATACATATGTATTAATATATATGCATGTATAATGCATATATACAATTTGCTTTGAAAGTTTAGCTATTTTGACATTTTTATATGCATTAAGTTACTTTTCCTTGAAATTTCAATTCCATTATATTTTTAATAGACAACTAGATTAAGGAAGATCCTAATATCTACCTATTATCTACTTTTATTAGGATATACTCCAGTCACCTGTTTTCTGAGGAAGTTTATTGGTAAACTAAGCATATTTATATATTGGGTAGAATTCTACCATCTTAGAAACAAAATAAGAAATTATTTAGCATTAACCACACACTTCCATTTTAATGACTTGTGGAACGTCCCTTGTGTTTTATAATTTCTGTTATACAGATTTTTTTTTCCTACTTATGAAGTCATAAGAGGTATTTAGAGTTTGTCTAATCATTAAGATTTATGTTCATAATCTATTAAAACTTGGTTTTAGGAGGTCAATTTAAAATTAATGATACCTGAGAAATTAAAATGGATGTCTTAGCAATAATATGTATTTTAATTATAATTTAAAAGTTCTGAAACCTAATATACATGTGATTGAGAAATATACAATATATGTGAATTTTTGTCTTTCAATGTGATATTGTTTTATTCAATGAAAAGCCACTATTGAATAGTTTCAAAATCATCCTTTGATTAACTGGCTTTTTTGAGAGTCCATGCTTTAAGGAAGCATTAGAAAATATTGAAATTAACTTTGAAATTTAAAATAATGATGCAATAACATCCTCCATGCTCTTCTGAAGTCAAAATGCCTGAATCTTGGGAGTCCAAGAAAGTGAAGTGATATTTATCCAAACATTTTGTGATATCTCAGAGTCTGCCAGAATTACCACCAGTGGAATAGCTGCTGACAGCATCTTGGTGGGTCTGGCAGGTGGGGACTGGTTAATAGACGTGTCAGGGTGAATAATGTACTTCTCATTGCTTCAGCAGAGATCAGTTTTTTGGTTAATATAACTGTCGGATGATCAAAGTGGTGCTTTTAAGGATTTTTTATATGACTGAATAATGCCCAAGAATCTCAAATGATATTTGGCATGCTAACATTATCACAAACTTTTGAAAACAATATTATATTTTGAAAAATAGAAAGGCTCAATATAATCTTTATGAATTAAAAAATTCTTTAAAATTTGTGAAAACAACAGATCAATACTTTCATCTAATTCCCATCCTACTGATTGTACAGATGATTAAAAAAACAAAGTAAATATGAAGAGCTGAGAAAACGTATCAACTTAATTTAGACAGTTTTCATTTGTCCATAAAAAAGTGATATTTTGGCCTTGGAGACATTTAGTGTCTTTTGTCTATCAGCAGGATGCTTGTTACTCATTGACTTCTCTGAACTGCAGGGAAACATGTGAAAATGCCATGATCATGACAGCCTTGCCAGTTGGCTTCCTGGAAGTGACTGCCAATCTGCAGCAATAGCAGAAAAGGGCAGAGAGAGCAGGAGGACACTTAATCTGGCTTCAGGCCGTGCCACCTGCAGTTCCACCAGCACTGCCTTTAGTAGCAAAAGTAGCAAAAACATCTGCTGTAGCTTCCAGGCTGAAAGGTACAGCTTGTTTTAAAAAGCATTGTGTTCAAATATTTTGAAAAGTGGCTGGGTATATCACACTTGGTAGGAACTGAAGTTTGTCTCTGTCAGGGGGCATCTTTTCAAACAGAAGTTCTTAAAAATAATAAGCCGATGTCAAAACCCACAAGAAGACCTATTTCTTTTTAGTTTATGTATTTCTTGTGAAGATGAAGTAAGTTGTTTAAAATAAAGTATGTGTTGTCAGTGGAATATATTCTGCTATATTAAACTATATTTATTCCTTCTATGGAAATGTAGCCTAGCATTTCTCTATTTAGCTTTATTTTTCTGCTTTGAATGGCAAAATTACAGGAAGTCTACACATATGCATAAGAAGAAATTTCCTGAAATTAGCAGAAATCCATTTTTTTAATACCATAACATATGTGGAATTTAGAACACCTTAGATCTGATGTTTCCCCAAAACATTACAAGTTGTCAACTGAGAATTGTTTATTTTTTTATTTTGATTTTTTTCTGAGATGGAGTCTTGCTCTGTCACCCAGGCTGGAGTGCAGTGGCGTGATCTTGCCTCACTACAACCTCTGCCTCCCAGGTTCAAGCAATTCTCCTGCCTCAGCCTCCTCAGTAGCTGGGATTACAGGTGCCCACCACCACACCTGGCTAATTTTGGTATTTTTAGTAGAGATGGAGTTTCACCATGTTGGCCAGGCTGGTCTCTAACTCCTGACCTTGTGATCTGCCTGCCTTGGCCTCCCAAAATTCTGGGATTACAGGTGTGAGCCAACACTCCCAGCCATTTTTAAAATTTTAATTCGTAATTTTTGTGAGTATGTTGTATGTTTATATATTTATGGAATACATAAGATATATTGGTATAGGCATGCAATATGTAATAATCACATCATGAAAAATGAGGTATACATTCTCTCAACCATTCATCTTTTGTGTTACAAACAATCCAATTATATTGTTTTAGTTATTTTAAAATGTGCAAATAAATTATTGACTGTAGTCACTCTGTTGTGCTGTAAAGTACTAGGTCTTATTCATTTTTTCTAACTATTATTTTGTACACATAAACCATCCCTACTTGTCTCCACCCACTTACTATTACCCTTCTCAGGTTCTAGTAATTAACCTTCTATTCTATCTCCATGAGTTTAATTATTTTGAATTTTAGTTCCCATAAATAAGTGAGAACATGTGATGTTTGTATTTTTGTGCTTGACTTACTTCACTTAACATAATGACCTTCAGTTACATCTGTGGAGTTGCAAATGACAGGATCTCATTTTTGTATGGCTAAATACTACTCTACTGTATATAAGTACCACATTTTCATTAGCCATTCATCTATTGTTAAACACTTAGGCTGCTTCCAAAACTTGGCTATTGGGAACAGTGCTGCAAAAAACATGGGAGTGCAGATATCATTTTGATATACTGATTTATTTTCTTTTGGGTACCCAGCAGTGGGATTGCTGGATTCTATGGTAGCTCTATTTATAGTTTTTTGAGGAACCTCCAAATATTTTCCACAGTGGTTGTGTTAATTTCCATTCCCACCAACAGTAAAAAGTCTCCCTTTTCTCCACATCCTCACCAACATTTGTTATTGCCTGTCTTTTGCATAAAGCCATTTTAACAGGGGTGTATTTCTCTGATGATTAGTGATGTTGAGCACATTTCAAATGCCTGTTTACCATTTGTATGTGTTCCTTTGAAAAATGTCTATTCAAATATTTTGCCATTTTAATTGAATTACATAGATGATTAGATTAGATTAATTAGATTTTTTTCCTATAGAGTTGTTTGAACTCCTTATATATTCTGGTTATTAATCCTTTGTCAGATGGGTAGTTTGCAAACATTTTCTCCCATTATGTGGCTTGTCTCCTCATCTTTGTCATTGTATCCTTTGGTGTGCAGAAGCTTTTTAACTTGATGTGATCGCATTTGTCCATTTTTGCTTTGGTTGCCTGTGCTTGTGGGGTATTACTCAATACATTTTTGCCCAGAAGAATGTCCTGGAGAGTTTACTGAATTTTTTTTGTAGTAATTTTATAGTTTGAGATCTTACATTTAAGACTTTAATTCATTTCGATTTAATTTTTGTATGTGGCAACATATGGTGATCTAGTTACCTTTTCATATGGCTATTCAGTTTTCCCAGAAACATTTATTGAAGTGATAGTCTTTTTCCCAGTGTATGTTCTTGAAAACTTTGTTGAATATGAGTTCAGTGTAGATGTGTGAATTTGTTTCTAGAATCTCTATTCTGTTCCATTCGTCTATATGTCTGTTTTTATACAAGTATCATGCTGTTTTGATTACTATAACTCCATAGTATAATTTGAAGTCAGATAGTGTGATTTCTCTAGTGTTTATTTTGCTTAGGATAGCTTTGACTATCCTGGGTCTTTTGTGTTTTCATATAAATTTTAGAATTGTTTTCTCTATTTCTGTGAAGCATGTCCTTGAAATGTTGATAGGGATTGCATTGTACTTGTAGTTTGCTTTGGGTAGTGTGGACATTTTAACAATATTGAGTCTCCCAATCCATGAACATGGGCTATCTTTGCATTTTTGGTGTACTCTTCAATTTATTTCATCAATGTTTTGTAGTGTTTATTGTAGAGATCTTTTACTACTTTGGTTAAGTTAGTTCCTGTCTATTTAATTCTATGTGAAGTTATTGTAAATGGGGTTAATTTTTTATTCAGATTGTTCACTGTTGTCATATAGAAATGCTACAGATTTTGTATGCTGTTTTGTATCCTGCAACTTCAGTGAATCTATCAGTTATAATAGAATTTGATGGAGTCTTTAGGTTTTTCCAAATATAAGATCATATCATATGCAAAACAAAATTATTTGACTTATTTCTTTACAACTTGGATGACCTTTATTTCTTTCTCTAGTTTCATGGCTGGAGCTAAGACTCCTAGTATTATGTTGAGTAACAGTGATAAAGATGCATATCCTTGTCATGTTCCAGACTTTAGAAGAAACATTTTCAGTTTTTCCCCATTCAATATGATGCTAGCCATGGGTCTGTCATATATGGCTTTTATTATGTTGAGCTAAATTCATTCTCTACCTTGTTTTTTGAGGATTTTTATCATGAAGCTATGTTGAATTTTATCAAATTCTTTTTCAGCATCAATTGAAGTCAGCATATGATTTTTGTTCTTCATTCTGTTGATATTATGCATCCCATTGATCGGTTTGTATATGTTGAACCATCCTTGCATTTCTGGGATAAATCCCATTTAGTCATGATGAAAGATCTTTTTAAGGCTTTTTGCATCTATATTCATCAGAGACACTGCCCTGTAGTTTTCTTTTCTTGAGTGTCTTTGTTTGGTTTTGGTATCAGGGCAATGCTGGCTTCACAGAATGAGTTTGCAAGTATTCCCTTCTTCTCTATTTTTTAGAATAGTTTGAGTAGGATTGGTATTCATTCTTCTTTAAATGCTTGGTAGAATTCAGTAGTGAAGTTATTGGGTCCCTGGCTTTTCTTTACTGAAAGACTTTTTATTACAGCTTTAATATTTTACTTGTTATTGGTCTGTGTAGGTTTTGGATTTCTTCAATATTCAATCTTGGTTGGTTGTATATGTCTAAGAATTTATCTGCTTTCTCTATATTTTCCAATGTATTGGCATATAGTTGTCCATAGTAGACACTTATGATCGTTTGAATTTCTGTAGTATTAGTTCCAATGTCTACTTTTATATCTCTAATTTTAATTATTTATTTTATTTATTCATCTCTGATTTTATGTTCTCTCTTTATTTCTTCATTAGTTTGGCTAAAGATTTGTCAATTTTGTTTATCTTTTTTAAAAAACAATTTTTTGGTTTTACTGATTTTTAATATTGGTTTCTTCACTTTAATTCCATTTATTTCTGCTTTATTATTTCTTCTAATTCTGGTTTCAGTTGACTCTTGCTTTTCTAGTTCTTTAAGATATATTGTTTGATTAAAGTTTTTCTCCTTTTTTGATGTGTAGGCACTTATAGTTATACATCTCCATTTTAGTGCCACCTTTACTGTAACCTATAGCTTTTGATATGTTGTGTTTCCATCATCATTTGTTTGAATATATATTTTTTAATTTTCTTCTTAATTACTTCATTGACCAGCTGGTCATTTAGGAGCATATCGTTTAATTTCTATGTGTTTGTATAGTTTCCAAAATTATTATTGTTATTGATCTGTGATAAAACTTCATTTTTTAAATGTTTTAAGAATTGTTTTGTGAACTGATGTAAAATCTGTCCTCAAGAATGATTCATGTCCTGAAAAGAAAAAGGAGTATTCTGCAGCCATTGGATGAAGGGTTCTGTAAATATCTATTAGATCCATTTTGTCTATAGTGCAGACCCTCTTCAATGCCTCTCTCAGTGGTATGAAGTTAAAACCAGGTACTGTGATTGTTCATCTGATTTTTGGTTCTTGTGGGGCTACTTTTCTGTGAGCCCATAGTTGTTAAAATTCATGTTCTGTGGGAGGACGAACAGTGTAAGCTTCTATTCTGTCATCTTTCCCCACCTTCTGATTGAGGAATTTTGAAATGAAAGTTCCTAAAACATTTTAATTACACAGAGCAAGTTGAAATACCAAATTACTGAGAAACTGAAGACTGGCAAATCGTTAGAACTTTTTAAAACTGAAAGCGACATGAGAAAAAAAAAAAAAGCTAAAATCTGTATTAGTTTTCTATTGTTGCTCTAACAAATATCCACAAACTTCAAGGATTAAAATAACACATACCGTCTTACAATTCTAGAGGGCAGAAGTCCAAAATCAATTCCACTGCACTAAAATGCAAGTGCAGACAGACCTGTGTTTCTTCTCTCTGCTCTAGGGGGGAAGGGAGTTTCTGACCTTTTCCAGCTTCTAGAGGCCTCCTGCATTCCATGGCTTGTGGCCTCTTCCTCCAACTTCAAAGCAAGTAGTGTGGCATTTTCTCTCCTCTCTGACTGCTGCTCCCTCATCGCAGCATCCTTCATCATATCTACAAAGTATTTTTTGCCGGTAAAGTAACATATTAATATTTACAGGTCCGGTGTTTAGGACATGAAAATATTTTCCTTTAGGTTTTCCCTAAAATACAATACATTGAAAATAGTTATTCCAATTGATAAAACATTAATGATATTAAATGTCCAGGTCCCAAATAGTGTCAATTTTTTTTGCTTTTATTTAAAATTTTTCTTTATTTTAATATATTATTTTTTAAAGTCATGGAATCGCTTTTGTTGCGCTGTATAAACTTTCAGCTTGACAGTGAATTGGAAGAGCATTCATATTCATGTGAACATACCTTGTTTTGCTTACTATTGCTACTAATAATAAACAGTGAATAGTTGAACTAATTCCTTCACTCTTTGTGGAAAATATTAACTTCTCTGCCAGTTCTGTGCCCTGTTAAGTACTGTGGGGCCATGTGACTAGCTAAAATAATGTCAAGCCTGACACCCCCAGAGCACCCCTCATATAAGAGGATGTCTAGATTTATGTTTCTGCATTCCTTACTAGAAATCTGGGGTTTGGATATTTGAAACTTATATGTGATGACCTTAGGAATGCACAATTTCCAGCAAATGTCTTATATTTTTTATGTTATAAATCAAACGTTGGTTATTATATGTGTTTCTTTATGAGATTTGTGTATATCATGGGCCAGATCATATAACAATGCATGTTCACTCAGTTGTTTAATACTTAGAGAAATTTTAATCTGTGGGTTCACACAGCTATAACCCAAGAAATTTATCTGGAGTTACCATCTAGATTATAAGCAGAATTCTTAACTAAACAACACCTTTTACTTCCAGCTTTATATGCTATCTTAGAGGAACTTAAGTTACGCTATAGTAACAAGCACCACAGAATCAATATAGTTTAACAGGGAAGAAATATATTCCTTGTTCATATAAACCTTGTAGTGGTCTGGAAGGCAAGATGTCTGCTGCTCTGATCTAGTGGCACTTTCGTTTTACCATGTGAATTTTAATGTTATGAACTGGTTATATTCCCTCCAAATTCATTTGTTGAATGAAGCACTAACTCCGAATGTGAAGGTACTTGGAGGTGGAGACTTTGGGAATAAATTAAGTTTAGAGGAGGTCATGAGTGAGAGGCCCTGTGGTGATATTAGTGTCCTTTCAAGAAGAGGAGGAGACACCAGAGCTCTCTCTGTGTGTCGTGCTGTCTCACAGTGCTACATGGTGGCCATCTGTAATCAGGAAGAGAACCTTCTCCAAGGGCCCTCTCCAAGAAACAGACTATGTTGGTACCCTGGTCTCAGACTTCCCAGACTCTAGACATCTGAGAAGTTAATGTCTGCTGTTTAAGCTCTGCAGTCTATGGTATTTTGTTATAGCAGTTCAAGCAGACTAAGGCACTTTTGGTCATTTGGAGCAATGAAAAAAAAACATAGAGAATCGTACACTGGTGTCCCCCATCTGTTTCTGTTTAATTGACCAGACCTAACCAAAGGGCCATGCTTTGCTTAATGCAGGTAAGAAAGTAAAATACTCTGTGTGCTGACAATCCAAGGAAAACAGATATTGGGAAGCCTGGTCATGTCACCATATTTGCTCAAACTGAAAAGGTCAAAGCTAGCATCAGAGTCAAAAACTTTGATAGATACTTGAGTGATATAAAAACAGAAAACCCTGTCAAAAGGTCACTTGTGAGACTGAAAATAGCTTTTATAGAAAAGATAATACCTGTATTAGTTTCCTGTGACTGCCATAACAAATGATCACAAACTAGGTCAGAAGAGAAATTTATTATTTCGCAGTTCTGGAGGCCACAATTCTGAAAGGAAGCTGTTGATAGGACCACATTTCCTCCACCAGCTCCAGGGGAGAATTATTACTGTGTCTTCTAGGTTTTATTGGTTCCAGGTGTTCCTTGCTCTGTGGGGGCATAACTCCATTTTCCGCGTCTGTCTTCACATGGCCTTCTCTGTGTGTGTATCTTCTCTTCTGTCTCTTAGGGGGACATTTTATTGATATTAGGACCCACTCAGATAATCCAAAATTATCTCACCTGAAAATCCCTAACTTAATTACATCTTCAGGGACTCTTGTCTTAGTTTGTTCCGATTGTTATAACAAAATACTTTAGACTGGGTAATTTATAAATATTTAGAGGAAAACTTCAGCTGAGTTAAATTTAAAGGCATTTAATTGAGCAATGAATGATTCACGAATCGGGCAGCCCCCAGAACCACAGCAGATTCACAGAGGCTCCAGGGGTGCCTCGTGGTCAGAACAAATTTATAGACCAAAAAGGTAAAGTGAAGTACAGGAATCGGATGTGAGGTATGAAATAGACTGGTTATAGCTCAGCGTTTGCCTTATTTGAACACAGTCTGAACATTCAGCAGCCTATTAGTGGTTGAAATATGGCTGCTGGGATTGGCCAACACTCATCCATTGTTACAGGTGCATACTATTAAGGTAGGTTTTCAATTTTGTCTGAATATTAAGCTAGGTTACAGTTCTTCCACAATGACTCAAATATAGAAATACAGAGTGCTTCTCAGGCCATATTTAGTTTGTTTGAACATAAACAATAGAAATTTATTTCTGGTTCTGGAGACTGCAAAGTTCATGACGAAAGCACTGGGAGATTTTATGTCTGTGAACCTGTTCCTCACAGATGGAACCTTCTCAGTGCTCTCACATGGTGGAAAAAGCTGAGGGCTACTTCAAGAATCTTTTGTGAGTGTACTAATTCTGTAAGAGCTCCATCCTCATGACTCAAATCACTTCCCAAAGGCCTTACGTCTTAATACTCTCACACTGCAGATTAGGTTCAAACATACGTATTTTAGGAAAATAGATTCAGACCATAGCATTCCACCTCTGGTTCCCCAAAATTCAAGTCCTTTTCATACGAAAAATGTATTCATTCCATCTCAGTAGCCCCCAAAGTCTTAACTTGTTCCAGCACAGATTCAAACGTCTAAATTCTGAAGTCTCAAGTAAATGTCATCTAAACCAGATACAGGTGAGACTCAAGGTGTGTTTATTCTGAGACAAATTGCTCTCCATCTGTGATTCTGTGAAATCAAATAGGTAAAAAGCTTCTGAAATACAATGGTGGGACAGACATAGAATCGACATTCCCATTCCAAAAGGGAGAAGTAGGAAGGAATACAACAACAACAACAAAGTAAACGATAAATCTTAAGGCTCCAGAATAATCTCTTTCTGATGCCCCATCTTCCAATCTTCCGGACACACTTGGGCAGGCGTTGAGCCCCCAAGGCTCTGGATGTCCCAGTCCCACCCCACATGACAGCGCTTACATATTAGAGCCACATGCTGGGCTGGAAATATGCTCTAGTGGCTCTACTGGTCTGTGGTCCGAGGGTAGGCCTGGTCCCATGGCTCTGCCAAGCACTGCCTTAGTGAAGGCTTTTTGTGGTGGCCCCACTCCTATGTCAATTCTTTGCCTGAGCCTCAAGGCTTTCCAGGGCATCCTTTGAAATCAATGTGGAGGCAGCTCTCCCTCGATGGTATTGCACTCTATGTCGTGGTGGAGATGATGTCTAGAGAACATTACCAAGGTTTATCATCTGTGCCCTCCCGAAAGGTGGCCACTGGAGCCCACACCACACCTGGGACCTCTGGAGCCATGCCTGGAATAGCTGAGCAGTGCTGTGTCAGAAAGCAGGGAGCAGAGATGAGGTAGCCTAGGACAGGAAGTGCTGAGCTCCAGTGGGCATCCTGGGCCCCTCTTTTGACCTGGTTCTTTCCCCTAGGCCTCGGCACACTGGGCCTGCAATGGGAGCAGCAGCGCTCATGATGTCTGAAATACTTTTAGGGGGGTCATTCCTCCATTGCTTTGATGAAAAGCACCTGGCTTCTGCAGTTCCATGCTAACCTTATCAAATGACTGCTGGGCCACATCCTTGGTATTCTCTCCCAAACGTACCTTTCCGTTCTTTACAACATGGCCAAGCTGAGAATTTTCTAAATCTTTAAGTCCTGCTTCCCTTTTGACTATAAACTTTTATCTTCAACTTGTTTCCCTCTTCTCACATTTTACTGTATAAGTCAAGATAAGCCGTAGTCCAACCTTAACACTTTGCTTAGAGATTTCTTCCACCAGATACCCTATTTCATCAGTGTCTCTTTTCAAAAAACACTAAGCACTAAACACAAGCAGTTTCCTTACTACTTGATAAGAACTTTCACCTTTCCTCTAGTTTTCAATAACATGTTCTGCATTTCTGTTCATGACCTCATCACAATGTCCTTTACTGTCTGTATTTCTGTGAGCATTCTGCTTTTGACCACTTAGGTAATCTCTAAGAAACTTGAGGCTTTCTGTAAAGCTTTCCTTTTCTTCTGAGCCCTCACCAGAATCACCCTTTATAGTCCGCTTATGACAATAAACTTCAATACCCTTTCAGCCTCTGTACCCATTACCCAGTTCCAAAGTCACTTCCACGTTTTTAGGTATCTGTCACAGCAGCCCCGTTTCTCAGTACCAATTTCTATCTTATTATGTTTAGGCTGCTATATCAAAGTACCATAGACTGGGTCATCTATAAACAATAGAAATTTATTCCATCTGGAGACTGGGAAGTCCTAGATTAAGGGTCTAGTAGATTCAGTGTCTGGTAAGACACTCACAGATGGCATCTTCTTGCTGTGTTCTTCCTTGGTGTAAGGGATGGAGGAGCTCCCTTGAGCCTTTTTTAATAAGCACTTATAGACTTAATCTATTTCTGAAGTTCCCACCGCTTACTATTACCACACTAACAGGCTCAAACATAAAAATCTAGAGGCGATACCAACATTCAGATCATAGCAACCCTCTATTCCCCAATAAGGTCACATTCACAAATTCTGAGTGGAATATATATATATATATATATATATATATATATTTTTATACACACACATACACACATATGTATATACACACGTATATTATGTATATAAAACAAGTGTGATATTTGTGTGTGGGTGTGTAGTATGTATACTGAGGGGACACCATCTAACTCACTACAGTCTACAGTCACAAAAAACAAGGACTTTTTAAACAATCTTGCCTAGGACAAGCTGTGGTCATGCCACTTGCTAGCTTGCTAATCCCTGTTTTATATGAGAATTACATAGCAAATCTTCTCTTCTTTAATTGTACTTGTAGAGACTGCTGGATTGCCTGGAGCTCAAGTATCACTGTCAATCATCCATTTGACAGACACAAACCTATGATAGTCCAAATTGAGAAAGAGGTTGAGAGTATTAATAACATGATTTTAATAAACCATTTTTGGGGTCTTATTCAAAAGGCACTAGGCTAAGCATTCAGGACATAGATAAAAGTGAGAATTTATCCTCATTCTATTTTATTTTATTTTATTTTATTTTTTTATTATACTTTAAGTTCTAGGGTACATGTGCATAATGTGCAGGTTTGTTACATATGTATACTTGTGCCATGTTGGTGTGCTGCACCCATCAACTAGTCAGCACCCATCAATTCATCATTTATATCATGTATAACTCCCAATGCAATCCCTCCCCCCTCCCCGTGATAGACCCCAGTGTGTGATGTTCCCCTTCCCGAGTCCAAGTGATCTCATTGTTCAGTTCCCACCTATGAGTGAGAACATGCGGTGTTTGGTTTTCT
>NW_016810977.1:632906-638969 GCF_001698545.2 Rhinopithecus bieti | reverse complement strand
CTGGCTAGGAAAAGGGATTCCCTTCCCCCTTGTACTTCCCAGGTGAGGGGATGCCTCGCCCTGCTTCAGCTCTCGCTGGTCGGGCTGCAGCAGCTGACCAGCACCGATTGTCCGGCACTCCCCAGTGAGATGACCCCAGTACCTCAGTCGAAAATGCAGAAATCACCGGTCTTCTGTGTCGCTTGCGCTGGGAGTTGGAGACTGGAGCTGTTCCTATTCGGCCATCTTGCTCCGCCCCCTCTTATCCTCATTTTAAATTCATCCATTTAAAAGCATTGTTAAATATATTCCCTTGTCATGTAACTATATTTTTTAAAAATAGTGAAGTTCAAAGTAAAATACAGTCTATCATTTATTTTCCATTTCTGAAAAATGGCCAAGTGTAATTGTCCTGAGAGGACTTAAAGAGATTTGGGGAAGTGAATTAGAATATTTACTCCATCCCAGCTACACAGAGACGTTTTTAGTAATAACAGCAAAGTTACCTAAGAGTTTGTACTTGTTACTCTTAATGATTCAATTAAATTCACAGTTTTGGAAAGTAAAAGTGACATGTAGTTACTGTTTTAGGTTTCTATTCCAGACTAGCCTTACAAGTTAAGCAAATTTGAAATACAGATATTTTATGTCACAGTGTGATTTCATCAATGAAATAACAGGAAATAGAATGCATGGCAGTGTTTCAGATATTGCTCATAACAATTCTGTCTTAATTATTGTTTGTATCTATACATTTCCATTTATGAAAAGGTAAAGGCAAATGCTAAGATATGCACAAGTTACAAGATTATGTAACGATTCATGAAAGTCTGGAGAAGGTACTAGCCAGCACTAGTGTCTTCAATTTACAGGAACTGTCCAGCATTTTGTTTGGGCATGGAATTCTTCAGGTTCTGGGCTTGAAGACATTCAGCCTGTTCCCACTGAACTGATAGAGCAGATAATGACTTTATCTGTATCCCCTCACCATTATGACTCTGCCTGCTACCTGTTTTCCAGCTTTTGCACCTGCTTATTTTTGTCTGAAGACTTTCTGTGGCTATAGAAAACAGTTTGGCTTGTGTGCAGCTGGCTGGATGTGTCTTAGGTAGAATCCTCAAAAAATGCTAACAGGAGATGGTCCATAACGACCCTGACTCTTCCATCGTCCAGATGGGACAGCTCTGGCCCTCCGTGTCTCCCCAGTGGGGTTAATCTCTAGTAATTCACAGTGAGCTCTTTTACCTTGTCTGATTTCCCTTCTCCTATACTGATGTCTACTTTACTCTCCAAATAAATACCATGTGCTCAAAACCTTGTCTCAGGTTCTGCTTCTGGGTAAATACAGCTGTGAGAGTAGCCCAAATCTGCCTAAGAGGAATGGTCCAGTTTTTGGTAGAACTTTTAATTCATGGGGTTGTCAGGTGATTCATGTTGAAATGCTGAAATACTTTGAAATGAAATGTAGAATTTTCTCTGGAGTTTAAAAATCGGTCTGAGAATCAGACACTTTGAATTTTAGAGCTAGGAAGTAGTATAAAACTTACTCTCTATTCAAATCCCTTTACCTTGTCCTTGAGGAAATTACATTCCAGGGAGGACAGGGTGATAAAGTAGTTAGCAGCCAACTAAAATAAGAACTGAGGACAATTAACTTAAAACATAGATAAGCTGGTATAAATAGTAGCACTCCTAGCAGATATTCATATAGCTTTTACCTCAATTTTTTCCAACACTTTCAAGGTGGTATGGTGTGTGTGTGTGTGGTATGTGTGTTTTCTCAATATTTTAAGATTCAACTTCACAGCTACAAAGACTTGAGTTTTCTCACCTATTTATTCCCTGAGCACCAGATACCCATGTCTAATGACGATATGTAAAATGTCACCAGACATCTCCATTTCACACGTTTAACAGGCTGGACAATCATCTGATCCAGTCCCACCTTCTCTGGTGCTTCCTGTTTTGCTGAGTAGAAAATGTCAATACATATTTGTTGAGCATCTTGTAGATGGTGAGTGTGGTTATGATCCACAAAGTTTCCCAAACTGAAGGCTGCACTTCACCCTTTACTCCCTGTACCCCCCACCAACCCTTAAGAGCCAATTAGAAGAAATTTCAGAATTTGTGTTTTCTTAGCCAGGGCTGAGAAAGTCTGGAGGGATGGAGGAGAATGGTGAATAAACTTTTTAAAGCACGTATTTGTGAAGCAGGCGCATCACTTTCACTTGAATATGTTTAGCTCGGGTGGCTCAGAGGCAGGCTGCTTGGGGTCATGGGAAGTTTGACCCTCCACCTCTGTGTTTACAGAGTCCCTGCTTGGAGCTGCTCTTATGGCATTGATTTGATGAAGTTCTGTCAGTTGTCACTTCTTTCTCTCTCTCCAGCTGTCTAATCTCTGTCTCCACTGCCGCTGTCTAGATAAGGCTGCTAGCAAACCTTCTGATAGGTATGCTTACTTCCTGTCTCACCTCCTGCAATCAATTTTGCACACAGAAGCCAGGATGCTATTTTCAGGAGGTTAAACCTCATGGTATTTAGTTGCTCGATACCCTTTACTGGTTGTGCACTAGCCTCAAGATAAGACACCAAACTCCTTAGCACAGGTGTCAAGAGAAGTGTGTTTCTTATTTTTCTTTATTGATAGGAACTATAAAGTACATGTAATGGATTAAGTGATTGTAAAGAGAGGGACAAATAGATAAAACAGCAGGAAAAGGGCTAATTGCAAAAGAGAAGTCCTTGAGAAGTCTAGAATGAAAAGGACACAGAGAATACCAAGGGTCCAACCCAGCGGAAGTGGTGTAGTTTAACAGGAGTGAAGGTAGAGAGTGTGGATAAAGATTTCTGGGCAACAAAACCATACTTATGATGAGTCTTGGAATATAACAATTCTTACCTTTGGAATTTTGCACCTACTATTCCAAATGCTTAAGAAAAGATCCTCCTTTGCTTCACTCAGACAATTCCAATTCATATTTTTTTCTTATCTCAGCGTTGAGTGTACTTCTCCCAGGCAACATTTTTCTGACCCTCAAAACATGTATGCTCTGATCCTTGAGTTCCTCATGACATATTTGATTCTACCAAATGTATGAAATTGTAATCTTATGCTGACTTCTCTGCACCTTCTCTGTTTTGAACTTTCTGTCCTATCTGTAAGGACCATGCCCTTCTCAACCTTGTATCCCTGGTGTATAACACTTGATAGATGCAGAATATGTTTAGCTGTTCGTTGAATTAACACATCAGATAATAAAAAGGATGTGTGCATTTGCTGGAAATAAGAGTAGTAATGAGTGAGTACTTCTAATGAATTTTATAAGAGAAAGATTCGCAGTAAATAATAGAAATGGAGAGGAAAGACCACACACAAAAAGGAAAATAACAACAGCTATTCTGATGTATCTTCCTTTCCAATATGGCTTCCAGGTCATATTGCTGGTATTCTGTCTGTGTTCCAAGAAAATCCCATTATAAGAGTTTTGACGGTGGCAGAACAGGCCTTGGGGATACGGGAAATTCTTCTTCAAATTATACTTTCTAAAGCTTAATTATGAAAGTAATTGTCCTCAGGAAATGCAGCTGAGCTAGTTCAGCTGCCCTAACATGGTCTTTTGACCTCACACTCTGTGCAACTGTTCAGAACGTGTTGGTTTTTAATTATTAGGCATAGAAACGTGTATTAGATGTCAACGAATTTTGCCAAGAATTGCTGCAGACAACAGAAACCCAGCTCCTCCCCAGTGGTCAGTGCAAAGCATGTGGGCTCAATTTTCTGTTTCAAGTTAGTAATGCTTGCAATCACTCGATGAGTCTAAGTGTGCTTCTTCTTCCCTGTCAAAATCTCCATTTACTCTCATTGGCGCTCTCAAGTTAGTAAATTCATAAGGATTCTTTTGCGGTTTTGAAATGGCAGGAATTTTGAGAGCAATTCAAACTCCTTTTCTGGTTATTTTTATTTGCTAATCTTCAGTCTTTCTAAATTGCACAAGATTTACATGATTGTTCAAATAACCTCTGCCATGCTTGAAAATTCTTAAAATGCATGATACCTATTTCAGAATCTCATAACCTTCCTATTTTACTACATGTGTATCTAGTTGTCAACTATTGCCTTTATTTATACCAAAATGGCTGCATGTCTACCTGGTGGTAAGCTGGCCAATTATCCTGAGAAAGGAAACAGGACCGCTGCCCAATGTGTTACCATAAAAGGCAGAGATGGGAATGACCTTTCAGTTCACTCTCTCTAACCCCTTGTCAAGAGACAATAGAGTCCCCAGAGAAATGATGCACTAAGTGTGTCATAGTTTCATGTATGGTGATGAATTATAATGTCTCAAACATTAGATCACAGAAACTTCCCAAAGGACTCTAACAGATGGAGTACGTTTTATACATAGTAAGTTATAACACATATGTTGCAAAGATAAAGGAAGCCAAGCATGAAAAGAAAATGTGTTTGATGAAATTTTAATAACACATCTACGGTGTGGTATTAGCTTCTTAACTAAGCTTTTTATCCAATGCAATAAAATCCCTTAGTCTTTTGCTTAAATATTTTTTCATAAAATATATTTAGAATGCACTAGTGACAGAAATCTCTATGTCTTAGTTCTTTGAAAACTAATTCTATCAATGCCGTGAAAGAACAATCATGTGATTCTTCCCTCAGGATATTTTCACTGTAACTATTACAGATTCATCTACTTTTCTGTTTTTGTTGTTGTTGTTGTCTGTTTTTTAGTTCCTTCTGGGTGGAAAACATAAACCAAATAAATAATTGTAACAGAAGTAAAATACTGATAGTATCATGAGGTCTTCTTAAGGTAAAATAAGCAGTATGAAATGAGGTTAGTTCTTATAGATGAAGGACTAAGGATTGGGGTAAGACAGGACACCTTTTCATTGGTAAGACAAGCAAGTAATGTATGCTATTTTCAGTCGTTTTATACAACAATATCACTTCTGATTCAGTCATCTAAATATTTTAGTAAAACGTATGTTCACTAAAAGAATACACCACATGATTTGAGTGATTAAAATTGTACTGTACTTCACCATACTAGTATAGACTTGATTTTGGTCCAGTAGTTCAGCCTGCAGAAAATTGACTCTTTTTTGTATGATTTATTGTATAAATCATATATCATAAGTTGCTCATGGACGAGGATGGCTGTGGTGGTGGTGAAAAGGGCAATATCTGAGTGGAATTTAAAAGGAAAGGAGAAAATGAAGAGACTAATTATAACTCTGAATCTCTAGTTCTGACAGATCTGAGATATTTGGCCCTACTCAGAAAGTTCAAGAATAAAATCCTAAAGGATAGCATATTATAATCTTTATTTTTTTAATTGAGAAGATTTATATTATGCTGACTTAAAATAACTTTGGATAAGCTGGAATCTGAAAGATTTATAGAACAGAAAAGTAAAGGCCTCTAATTATCAGAGAGGGATTAGTTTAAAATATACCTTTACAAATGAATAAATATTTTATAATTTTAAGTTAAAATGTCATTTTTAATTGCACTCACAAGATGAGAGTTGAGACATGTTTTAGAAATGTGCTGAGTAATGACATTTTACATTCATTGTATTTTATTAAGTCTTCATTTGGATTTATTAGGAAGGTAAAAGTGAAAAGTTTCCTTTTTTTTCTCCTCCAACACACTAATTTATTGCACATTTTTTCAAACTTCTGGCATATTAAAAATATTTAATAGCATTACTGTAATAGATTATATTATCCATATTGCTTTTCATTATGTGTGTGTGTGTTAGTATAAGGTAATTTGGGGAGTGACAGAAAACTACAAATACACTGATTTTAGATCATCTAAAATTATTTAAGATTTAGATAATGTGTTAATAATAAGGAGTAAAGCCAAAATTTCCAGGGTTTATAAGGATTACATTTTACTTTGTTTTTCTTTTCTGGAAAAGCCACGGTCTCTGAATATAAAATGGATTTTCTAAATGGGTTTGAAATTCACAAATTTTGCATATACTTCTGGAGCACATTCTTCTTTAATGTGTATTAAAGTCAGGACAATTTTTTTTTTTTTTTTTTTTTTTTTTT
>NW_016810977.1:601538-632742 GCF_001698545.2 Rhinopithecus bieti | reverse complement strand
TCTCCTGACCTCGTGATCCGCCCGTCTCGGCCTCCCAAAGTGCTGGGATTACAGGCTTGAGCCACCGCGCCCGGCCAAGTCAGGACAATTAAAAGCATCACTAGTTTTGTTTGGTCTCTGGAGATTCAGAAAACTAGGTTTAGGTGTTTCAACAAGAGAGGCGTATCATTTGTGTGCTGCTAAAGACTGGTATATTGTATGTCCTCTCAATAATTATAATTCAATTATTGTTTTTCTTACCAACTAATAACATCTTACACATACAACTTAAGTGATGATAGGATCAAATTATTTTTGAGATTATCTTTAAATTAGGAAAACAGCCAGGTGATTCCATCAAGGTTTATAGTAATTTATTAAACACTTTTGCAGGTGTTAAGATCTGTAATGTCTTCAGCACATACTTAACCAGACAGCATCTCGTTAATGAGTACTACTCATACACAAAAGACAGAAAAAAACTATGAAGTTTCTTACATTTCTATGTTATTTTGATAACGTTATTAGAAACTTAATAAAATAACTTTCATCCACAACTTGCAGTGCTAATTTGAAGATGTCGAGGCAACTCAATAGTGTGCCACAGTGTGATATGGAGGGCAGTCTCTTATTTTTATAACTGAACCTGTAATCTTCATCTAGGAGAATAATGACCCCATTAAGTGTAAAATGTGATCTCCTAGCCTTGCTAGCATTTGACTGCCTCTCTTACCCAAATTTTGAGTCAACTCCTACTTAGTTGCTGCCATTACCCAACACCCCATCCATACTTCTTACTCAAGAATCAGCTTTGCCCTCCTTTTCTCAATTTCAGTTAATTCTTCTCCCCATGTCTTTATGTATATCCTGTTTCTCACTCTTAAGATCCTCAACTAGCCATTCCTACAGTTTACTGAATCATCCAATACCTACTAGTTACTAACAAATTGTCTCTATTGAAAGACTCTTGCACACACACATACATGCACACACCCCACATCTGTACATTTGTATAGTGTTTTGCATTTTCATCATTAAGGTAAACAATTGATGCTATTATTGATAATGAATGCAACCGTTAACTTTCAACACTGACTTCCACCAACTTTATGTGTGATTTAAGGCAAGTGTTTTTTTTTTTTTTTTTTTTTTTAACCAAAATCTTATTGTTTTCAAGTGTGAAATGTAAGTAATAGCTATATGTATCTCTTGGCTATATTGTGAGGATTAATTAACATATATAACATGCTCAGATTTTCTTTATAACTTTTTAAATATTATTATTTTATGTGTACTTTCTATTAATGCCCTGAGGTAATGTACTATCTGCATCTAGACACAGTGGTCCTTGATTGTTGGTTCATTCTATGCCAAGAGGGTAAGGATATAGAATTCAGGATGCTACTAGAACATTTTACAATTTTTATAGATACATAATAGTTGTACATATTTATGTTGTAAGTATTGTATTTCAATATGAGCATAGAGTGTGTAATGATCAAATTTGGGTAATTGGAATATCGGTCACTTCAAACATTATATCTTTGTTTTAGGAACATTTAGAATCTATTCATTTAGTTATTTTGAAAGATGCAATGAATTATTGTTAACTACAGTTGCCCTATTGTGTTACCAAACACTAGGTCTTCTTCCTTCTATCTAACTGTACTTGTATACCCATTAACCACCCCCTCTTTATCCCCCTCTGCCCTCCTGCCCTCTAGTAACACCATTCTGTTCACTACCTCCATGAAATCACTAGTTTAGCTCCCACTATAAGTGAGAATATGTGACATTTGTCTTTCTATGCCTGGCTTATTTCACTCAACATAATGTCCTCCAGTTTTGTCCATACTGTTGCATATTTAGAGTTACTATTAGTCTAGTTTCATCTACTTTGGGCTTTCTATATGATACTTCTATATTTTTTCTTTTTTTGGTTTTTATAGAACAAATGCAGATTCAAATACATTTTTTCTTGCTATTGTTAACATTACATAATTTAGCCTAAGAAGCAGGTTATATTTTTCAATGTAGAAGCACAATTTGCTGTATACGTTGTATTTTCTAATAATAGCATTTAAGTTTCTCTTCAATATTCCTATATTTTTTCCCTTCTTCCATTGTCTTATATCTATGAACTTCCAGCATTTGATATTTTTGTAAAGAATCTTCTCTAAGGACATGTGACTTTCCTAGTTGGGAAAACATTGATTACTATAAGACTAATTTCTTCCACTGCTTTTTATTTTTTCCTTTTGCATTTATTTAGAATTTAAATAAATTTATTATTGCTATAAATGCAAAACTAAAAGCTTAAAAAAACTGTTGAAGGAATTTTTAAGACATTATAAATTCATTCATCAACTATGTTTGAAAATTAATTTATTCACTACATATTTTTTGAGCACTCACTATGCCTTACTTATGACAATTTTTACCAAGCAATGTAGACATGTGAGATGATCTCTAAAAGAGCTTGTATCTTCTTGGGGAGTAAATACATGTAACGTATTATAACCATGAAGCTTAACAAGAGGCTGTAGGAAAATAATAAAAAATGTAATAGGGTGGGAAAATATTCAAATCTTTCTTTTTTTCTTTATAAGAGAGTTGTCTATCTAAACAAATCATATCCTTGCATTTAATATATGTAGAAACTATCTGAAAATTGCTTCACAAAAAAATAAAAATGAAAGGGGGCAGTAAAGCCTTCCTCACACAAGAATACAAACTAATAAGTAAATAAGAAATACTAGAAAAAATCTTTTTACAACCACTGTGGTAATAATGAATTCCAGCAGGAATTATCAATGAATGTTAAAATTATTGGAGAAAAAATTTAGAAAACTGTTTGTTATATAGTCCCTGTATGTCACCCAGGTTATTACCTACATATATAAATAATAAGAGGTACCTTCACAAGGAATAAATATGGTTAAACACCACCTGAAATACAAGCTAAAATGCAATATTACTAATGTTGGCACAAGACATATGGCCTCTTGTGCAGTAAAAATGATGTAATATGAATTGTACAGTATTAATGCAAAGATTTTTTAATTTGTATAACACATTGTGAAAACAAGAGACATTCTGCGAAATATACTGTTAATATCATGAAGGACTGAAAAAAAAGAGGAGTGGTATTGTTTTAGATTAGTGGATTAGTGGAGTCCAAAGAAACCATAAAAATACTTCTTTAATGACTATTGCATTAAGCTCCCACTTAATATATTTTATATAATAACTTATTATGTTCACATTTTATAAACTCTAACCCTCCAGAAGAGTTACAAGAATAATTCCATTAATTCCTGCATACACTTCATCTAAGCTCATGATTTGTTTGTATTTTTATAGCTTTGTTAGCTTTCCCTTCTCTTGACATTCCATTCCTAAACAATTTGCATATATCTCAAAGAACAAGGATGTTTTCCTGGAATATCATGTTCTGTTCCACGGTGCCTATTCAGATCTTTCCAGGCATGCAACAATTTTCTCAGTCTTCCAAGTCCCCATTATGGTATTTTTCTAATTCATTATTATGCCTTGCATTTAGTATTTTTTATCTTTTTTTTTTTTTGGAAACACATATTTTAACTTCTAAATATGTTGTATATTTCCTGATTTTTTTTTTTATTTGTTCTGGAAAATCGCTAAAACTGGCCTCTAGGAGGAAAACAAACAAGGTAGGTGAAGTCCCAAAGGCGCAGAGATAAATTTTTTATAACATTATCGTTGTTTTGCCTTTTAATAACTTTTCTCTTGCTCAATTTACATTGCCTTAATATTACTGCCTTAAACTATTTACATTTAGAAAGCAGAAATTCTGGTGTTGTAAGTCTAGGACATATTTGTCCATAAGCAAAGTAGAAAGATTTTCTGTCTTCTGTGTCTGAATTATTAGAGATCCTTATCTGAGAAAACAAAACAAAATGCATTTTAATGTTAACCTGAACATGTACTCCCTTGAACCTAAAATACATTTGGAAGAAAAAAACTATTAAAAATTGATGTATCCTTGCTACCAATTATTCAACAAATAGAATTGAAATGAAACCACATTTATTCTAAAAGAACTCTCAAAGGAGATAATTATGTGATAGGAGACTATAACTTACTGAAAGAATGATGATATGGTGGGAAGAGTGCCCCATGTTAACTGACATCCCATATTTCAAGTTCAAGATGTACCAACTATTAACTGTAGTACTGGTTGTATAATAATAGTCATGGTCTGTTCATTAGTAAAATGGAGATTATAAGATCCACCATGTTTAACCCACTGGATTGTTGTGTCAAACGAGATAGTATATGCTCTTACAATCATTGCTGTTAATAGGTGATAGAGGGATTGGCTTGGGTTCAGAAGATCCGAGGTCAGGATGTTCTTTGCCTCTTACAGGCTGTGGAAACTTACAGAAGTGATGCAGTCCTTCTCTCTGAACTTCAGGAACTGGGTGTTAATGTATTACTCATATCATAGCACACTCTCTTTAGCAGTTTGGGCATCATATATCTTATTTTATCTATTTTTTCCTTTTGTTCATTTTCCCCATTTTCATTTTCCTTTACTCTGTCTACTCCATTTTTATTCATAGGTAGCCATTATAATGCATTTCAGACAGATTCTTTTATTACACGTGTTAATCTATAACATGTATTATTACTCCATGTGGAGGCAATTTCATTTAGTGAAATGATGTTAGACCCTGGATCTCATTGTCTTTCTCTGTTTTGGTAAAACCTCTGGTTTCTGGATATGTCTGTGTTGCTGTGTATTTATGTAGCATTTATTGATGCTGTGTATTTATGCATTTATATATTGCTGCATAGTATTCTATGACATTTTACGTATTCATTCTTCTTAGGGATGGACACTGGATTGCCTGCAGCTGTTTTTCATTAATGATATGTTCCCTATCCAATTTATGTGAAAATATATCTGGGAATATATGCAGAATCCTAGCACTAAGTATACTTGTTTTTACAGAGCACTACCAGGTATATCTGCAGAATGATTATACCATTCTATACCCTCATGAACAGCAATGGGAAGGGCTCCTGTTATACATCTTTCTAAGTGTAAGCAATTTGATGGGAATAGAATTTTGTCTCTCTGTTTTTTTAAATTTGTCTAGTCACAAATAAGTTTGATAATCATTTCATATATTGCTCAGCCTTTTTATATTTCCTTTGGTGACATGCTTAATGTATTTTGTGTAGAATTATTTTTCTATTTGGATTCTTGTCTCTTAATGATTTGCAGAATATCCTTTTTTTTTTTTTTTTTTTGAGTCTTGCTCTGTTGCCCAGGCTGGAGTGAAGTAGTGTGATCTCAGCTCACTGCAGCCTCTGCCTCCTGGATTCTAGCTATTCTCCTGCCTCAACCTCTCAAGTAGCTGGGATTACAAGCACGAACCACCATGCCTGGCTAATTTTTGTATTTTTAGTAGAGATGGGGTTTCCCCATGTTGGCCAGGCTGGTCTCAAACGCCTGACCTCAGGTGATCCCCCACCTTGGCCCCAAAACTGCTGGGATTACAGGTGTGAGCCACCTCACCCAGCCCCCCCCCTTTTTTTAAAGTCAGTTTACTTATGTCTTTAGATATAGTATTTGAAATATCTTTTCTCAGTCTATTGGCTTTTTAACTTTGTCCATGTTGTCCTTTTTAAAACCAAAGTTGTTAATTGTGAAGTAGTCAGATTAATCATTTTAATTGGAGTGACATTTCCACAATTGAGAATCTATTTGGAATCATTCAATTGTATACTTTAAGTGTGAAATTATATGGTATGTGAATTATATCTTAGTAAAACTGTTATTTAAAAAATGATATTGCCAAATTGGTCCTCAAAAGCTAATGAACAAAAAATAATACGAATAGTTTTGACCAGTGCTAATAAGTAAGAAATAATACATGTATGAATTTAAAAAGAAGAAATAGTTGTTTTAATTTATAGATAATGTTATCCTCCCAGTCAAAAAGCTACAAAAGTAAATAGCAAACTATGACAGTTGCTGAGTATAACATCAACTTACAAAAACTTTATAACAACAATGATCAGCCAGAAAAAATACAATTAAGAAAAACATTAATAGCAATACAATGTATAAAATATACAGAAATTAACAAAATCAATCACATTTATATATAGTAAAAGATTATACTTTCTTAAAGTGTATAAAATAAATGGGTTATCCATGCTCTTAGTTGGAATGTCTTAATATTATGAAGATACCATTTTGCTCAAAATTAGTATATAAATAAAAGAAATTTCCAATCAAATTTCAGGAGGGAATTAAAATAAATTTAATATATTTGTCTAAAATATATATATTTTTTCTTGTAGTTCAACCTAAAAGAGGTGTGTATTAGTCAAGGTTCTCTAGAGGGATGGAAATAATAAGACATATATATATATATATATATATATATAAAGGGGAGTGGAACTGTAAGTCCAATTAAACCACTTTCTTTTGCATATTGCCGAGTCTCAGTTAAGAGTTTATCAGCAGCATGAAAGAGGACTAATACAGTAAATTGGTACAGGGAGTAAGGTGTTGCTGAAAAGATATCCAAAAATGTGGAAGTGACTTTGGAACTGGGTAACAGAGGTTAGAATAGTTTGGAGGGCTCAGAAGAAGACGGAAAATGTGTGAAAGTTTGGAACTCCCTAGAGACTTGTTGAATGGTTTTGACCAAAAGCCTGAGAGCGATATGGACATTGAAGTCCAGGATGAGGTCTCAGATGAAGATGAGGAACTTGTTGGGAACTGGAGTAAAGGTGACTCTTGTTATGTTTTAGCAAAGAGATTGGCAGCATTTTTCCCCTGCCCTAGAGATTTCTGAAACTGTGAACTTGAGAGAGATGATTTAGGGTATTTGGTGGAAGAAATTTCTAAGCAGCAAAGCATTCAAGAGGTGACTTGGGTGCTGTTAAAAGCATTCAGTTTTGTAAGGGAAGCAGAGCATAAAAATTAAGAAAATTTGCAGTCTGACAATGTGATAGAAAAGAAAAACCTATTTTCTGAGGAGAAATTCACGCCAGCTGTAGAAATTTGCATAAGTAATGAGGAGCCATTGTTAATCCCCAAGACAATGGGGAAAATGTCTCCCGGGCAGGTCAGAAGTCTTCACAGCAGCCCCTCCCGTCACAGGCATGGAGGCCTAGAAGAAAATGATTTTGTGTGCCCAGCCAAGGATCCCTGTGCTGTGTGTGGTTTAGGGACTTGGTGCCCTGTGTCCCAGCAACTCCAGCTAATCTGAAAGGGGCCAATGTAGAGCTTGGGCTGTGGCTTCTCAGGGTGTAAGCCCCAAGCCTTAGCAGCTTTCACATGATATTGAGCCTGTGAGTGCACAGAAGTGAAGAATTGGCATTTGGGAACCTCTGTCTAGATACAGAAGATGTATGGAACCACCTCAATGTCCAAGAAGAAGTTTGTTGGGGGTGAGACAGGGAGAACCTCTGCTAGGGCAGCGTGGAAGGGAAATGTGGGGGCAGAGCCCCCATACGAAGTCCCTACTGGGGCACTGCCTAGTAGAGCTGTGAGAAAAGGGCAACCATCCTCCAGATCCTAGAATGATAGAACCACCAACAGCTTTCACTGTTTGCCTGGAAAAGCAACAGATGCTCAATTTGCTAGGCCATGAAAGCAGCTGAGAGGGGAGCTGTACTCTGCAGGCCACAGGGGTTGAGCTGCCCAAGACCATGGGAACCCACCTCTTGCATCAGCATGACCTGGATACGAGACATTGATTCAAAGGAGATCATTTTGGAGCTTTAACATTTGACTGCCCTGCTAGATTTGAATGGGGCCTCTATCCCCTTTGTTTTGGCCAGTTTCTCCCATTTGGAATGGCTGTATTTATCCAATGCCTGTAACCCCACTGTATCTAGAAAGTAACTATCCTGCTTCTGATTTTACAGGCTCATAGGCAGAAGGGATTGATCTTGTCTTGGGTAAGACTTTGTACTGTGGATTTTTGATTAGTGCTGAAATGAGTAAAGACTTTGGGGGACTCTTGTGAAGGCAAGATTGGTTTTGAAATGTGAGGAGTGAGATTTGGGAGGGGCCAGGGGTGGAATATGTGTCCCCACCCAAATCTTGTCTTGTATTCCCATGTCTTATGGAAGGGACCCAGTGGGAGGTAACTGAACCATGAGGGCACATCTTTCCCATGCTGTTATCATAATAGTAAATGTGTCACGAGATCTGAAGTCTTCAAAAAGAGGAGTTCCCCTGCACAATATCTCTCTCTTTGCCTGCTGTCTCCATGTAAGATGTGACTTGCTCTTCTTTGCCTTCTGCTATGATTGTGAGGCTTCCCCAGCCATGTGGAAGTGTAGCCCAGTTAAACTTTTCTTTTGTAAATTGCCAAGTTTTAGGTATGTCTTTATCAGCAGGGTAAAAATTAACTAATACAGGGAATTTATTAAGTATTGATTCACATGATCACAAAGTCCCACAATAGGCCATCTGCAAGCTGACAAGCAAGGAGAGCCAGTCCGAGTTCCAAAATTGAAGAACTTGGAGTCTGATGTTTGAGGGCAGGAAGCATCCAGCACAGGAGAAAGATGCAGGCTGGAAGGTTAGGCCGGTCCAGTCTTTTCACGTTTTTCTGCCTGCTTTGTATTCTAGCTGTGCTGGCAGCTGATTAGATGGTACCCACCCAGATTAAGGGTGGATCTGCCTTTCGCAGCCCAGTGACTCAAATGTTAATCTCCTTTGGCAACACCCTCACAGACACACCCAGAACCAATACTTTGCATCTTTCAATCCAATCAAGTTGACACTCATTATTAACCATTAAAAGTCCACCCCTTGTTAACTTGAACCCATACACATCTCCTGAGATCATACATAATCTTCTAATAAAGACAATAATAAAGTCATAATTACACTTAATACAAATATCCTTCATACGGCCAGAAATGCACACCTATGCCCCATCCAAATACAATTAGAAAAGGTTAACAATACCTGAATGCTGATATGATGTCAATACATTTTATGTCATGTGATAAATAAAATTAAGATATTTTCTTAGTACAAGTGTATACATGCACAAACATGTTTTTAACAAAAGGAGGAAATACTCATGGCAATTATAGCCTTTGTTTCTGCAGTTGGTCACATGATCGTAACTGGTATTGATGACTACATTCTTCTACTACCCAGCTGAATTCCCTTTGTCTTCAGCAAGCACCTCAGCAGGTAGTGTTTTTTTTTTTTTTTTTTTTTTCCCCCCCTTGTGGAGTGTCCCAAACCTTCATCCCTAAAGGTTCTGGGCCATTTGTTGTTCTGACTGGATTGGGCTATTGTCATTTCCCATTGACCTTAATCACAGGACATGGTAATAATACTAAGAGATGCCCTAATGAATATCCTGTATTCCACGCATATTCTTTCTTACCTCCATTGTTGAGTAATAGACTGATTTCATCTTGATAGTCTGAGTCAATCACCCCAGCCAACGCTGTAACTCCCTTCTTAGCCTTTTGATTTAAAGGTGGAAGGAGGCCAGTGTCCAGGTGGCAATCTTAACTTCCAGTTTAATGGAATCGGTGTTGTGTCTCCTGTTGGTAGTGCTCCTCCTTCTGGAATGAATACTTCTAAGCCAACAGAACATAATGTTGTGGGAAAAGGAAGCAAAGATTTTGCTAGTGGATCACTAGTGGTGATGTGAGTGGTACCACTTCCACTTCCACCCCTTTATTCCTGGACACATGAATCCTGGCTATGGGAGAATCAGTACCATATATTGGATGCTGGTTCAGAGCATACACGACCTTCTGGAAAACTTTGCCCCAGCCCTGCAAAGCATTGTCACCTAGTTGGCATTGTAATTGTGACTTCAAAAGGCCATTCCACCATTCTATCCAGCTGCTTCAGGATGATGGGGAACATGGTAAGACCAGTGAATTCCATGAGCATGAGCCTACTGCCACACTTCATTAGCCATAAAGGGAGTGTCTTGGTCAGAGGCAATGCTGTGTGGAATACCATGATGGTGGATAAGGCATTCCATGAGTCCATGGGTGGTAGTCTTGGCAGAAGTATTGCACGCAAGATAGGCAAACCCGTATCTGGAGTAAGTGTCTATTCCAGTGAGGACAAACGACTGCCCTTTCCATGATAGAAGAGGTCCAATATAATCAACCTACCACCAGGTAACTGGCTGGTCACCCCAAGGAATGATGCCATATCAAGGGCTCAGTGTTGGTCTCTGCTGCTGGCAAATTGGGCACCCAACTGTGACCATAGCCAGGAGAGCCTTGGTGAGTGGAAGTCCATGTTGCTGAACCCATGCATAACCTCCATCCCTGCCACCATGGCCACTTTGCTCATGGGCCCACTGGGTGATGACAGGGATGGCTGTGCACAGGGGCTGAATGGTGTCCACAGAACGGGTCATCCTATTGACTTGGTTATTAAAATTGTCCTCTGCTGAGGTCACCGCTGGTGAGCACTCACATAAGATACAAAGCACTCACATAAGATACAAATATCTTCACAGTTTTTGACCACTCACAAAGATCCATCCACATGCTTCTTCCCCAGACATCTTTGTCACCAATTTTCCAATCATACTTCTTCCAAGTCCCTGACCATCCAGCCAAACCATTGGCTACAACTCATGAATCAGTATATAATAGTATATTTGGCCATTCCTCCTCCCATGCAAAGTGCACAGCCAGGTGCACTGCTTGGAGTTCTGCCCACTGGGAAGATTTCCCTTCACCACTGTCCTTCAGGGATGTCCTGGAAAGTAGCTGTAGTGCTGCAGCGGTCCACTTTCGAGTGGTGCCTGCATGTCGTGCAGAACCCTCAGTGAAAACAGGCCCTAGTCTTCTCTTCCTCAGTCAGCTAATCACAGGGAACTCCCCATGAGGCCTTCAGTGCAGGCTGGAGGAGAGAAGGCAGGGTGGCAGGAGTGGAGACCATGGGCATTTGAGCCACTTCCTCATGTAACTTACTTGTGCCTTCAGGACTTGCTTGAGCCCGATCAGGTTTATACCACTTCCATTTGATGATGGAATGTTGCTACACGTGACCCACTTTATGGCTAGATGGGTCAGAAAGCACCCAGTTCACGATAGGCAATTCAGGTTGCATGGTGACTTGATGACTTGTAGTCAAACATTCAGTTTCCATGAAAGCCCAGTAACAGGCAAAGAACTGACTCTCAAAAGGAGAGTAGTTAACTGCAGAAGATGGCAGGGCTCTGTTCCAATATTCTAGAGACCTCTGCTGTGATTCACCTATGTGGACTTGTCAAAGACTCCAAACACTGACTATCTATCTATCTACCACTGACACCTCAGGCACCATTGGATCTGCTGGGTCCTATGGCCCAAGTGGCAGAGCAGCTTGCATAGCAGCCTGGAGCTGTTGCAGAGCCTTCTCCCATTCTGGGCCCCACTCAAAACTGGCAACCTGTTAGGTGATTCAATAAGCCAGAGACACATCCAAATGAGGAATGTGTTGCCTCCAAAATCTGAATAGGCTCACTAGGCATCATGCCTCTTTCTTGATTGTAGGAGGGGACAAATGCAGCAACTTGTCCTTCACCTTAGAAGGAATATCTTGACAGGCTCCACACCATTGGACCCCTAGAAATTTTACTGAGGTAAAGAGTCCCTGAATTTTAGTTGGATTTATTTCCCATCCTCTGGCACACAAATGTCTCACCAGTAAGTCCAGTGTGTTTGCTACTTGCTCACTGGATCCAGTCAACATAATGCCGTCAATGTAAAGGACCAGTGTGATATACTGTGGAAGTGAGAAGCAATCAAGGTCTCTCTGAATAAGATTATGACACAAAGCTGGAGAGTTTATATACCCGTGAGGTAGGACAGTGAAGGTATATTTCTGGCCTTGCCAGCTGAAGGCAAATTGCTTCTGCTAGGCCTTATGGACCGGAATGGAGAAAAGGCACTTGCCAAGTCAATGGCTACATGCCAGGTCCAAGGAGATGTGTTAATTTGCTCAAGCAATGAAATCAAATCTGGTACAGCAGCTGCAGTTGGAGTCACCACGTGGTTAAGCTTATGACAATCCACTGTCATTCTCTAAGAGGCATCTGCCTTCTGCACAGGCCAAATGGGAGAGTTGAACGGGGATGTGTTGGGAATCACCACCCCTGCATCTTTCACCATCCCTGCACCTTTCAAGTCCTTGATGGTGGCACTAATCTCCACAATCCCTCCAGGGACGCAACATTGTTTTTGATTTACCATATTTCTAGGTAGAGGCAACTCTAATGGCTTCCATGTGGCCTTTCCCACCATAACAGCTCTCACCCTACAAGTCAGGGAGCCAGTGTGGGGGTTCTGCCAGCTGTGAAGTATGTCTGCCAGTTATGCATTCTGGCACTGGGAAAATAACCACAGGATGAGTGGGGACCCACTGGACCCACTGTAAGTCAGACCAGAGCTAAAACTCCCATTAATTACCTGACTTCCATAAGCCCCTACTTTCACTGGAGGAACACAATGACGTTTTGGGTCCCCTGGAATTAACGTCAGCTCAGAGCCAGTGTCTGGTCTCCCTGAAATGTCTGATCATTTCCTTTGCCCAATGCGCAGATACCCTAGTCAGAGGTTAGCGGTCTCTTTGGGGAAGGATAGGAGAAAGATTAACAGCATAAATTGTTGGTAGTGTAGTGGGGTCTTTCCTCAGGACAACTGGCATCCCCTTCATTCAAGCATTTCTGGGTCTCTAAACTGGTTCAAGTCCGGAAACTGAGGGCCTGTAATTCTCTGTTTTATAATTCAAATTCATCTTTTGTCCATTTGACCTAGAAGTTTTCTGCTTATATGGTTTAAGTAGGAATGTAGTAGGCTTTCTGTCAATTTCACTTCTAGGAACATTGTGACTAACTAGCTAATGCCAGAGCTGTACAAGAGTCAGACTATTCTGATTGCTGCTTTGCCTCTGCTGTCCATTAAAGTAGCTATGCCCACCTTGCCTTTGATGGTCGAGTGCTGCTATTTGGCACGTACCACCTTGGGATCCAATTATTCCCTTTGTATTTAAATTTTGTAGTTCAGTGACTGAGATTCACTGTTAGATCTGACATACAGAGAAGAGCAATTACAGGGCTCTTCAAAGATGCAGGTGCTGCCCTCACAGATCTTTTTTGCAAGGCATTGGTCAAGGGTATAGCTTCTAGACCCTCCCAGCTGAGATGAGTACGTCTAAAGTGATTAATCCACTCCATCATTCCGCTCTCCCTAAGTCTTTGGTTCTCCTCCTCTACATTAAACCAAGGGGGAGCAGGCATTTCCAGCTCTCTCACAGTGGGCATCTTTTAATCCATATTTCAACTAACTAAGCAAATAAACTATTAGACTCTTTTTTAACTCCCTGAGCTGCAACATTAAATGCAGAGTGTCTGCTTTGTGGGCCTAAATCAATAAATTCAACTTGATCCAATTCTGTGTTCCTTCCACCATTATCCCACACCCTTAATATCCATTCCCATGCCTGTTCTCCAGATTTCTGCTTACATAAATTAAAAACTCAAGCACTTATTTTTGAGTGTAGTGCACCTCCTCATGGGTCACACTCTCAACCTCACCTCTAGGGGCCCACCAGGACTTTAGTTATAGGTCTAGAAGCAAACAGAGGTGTTGGGAGTGGCTTGTGAGGAGAATCAACATTATCTTGCCTGGCAACTGCTTTGGGGAGGCCATCACTGTTGCCTTAGGCAGCACCAGGTTTATCTCCTCAGAGAAAGGCAGAAAGGTTGATGGCAGCACTGGGATGGGGATGTTGCCACTACTTGGGGATGGGGAAGCTGTTTTGTCTGGCAAAAGAAGGTTCATCAGAGTTTACAAGCTCAGTGTCGCCAGCCTTATCAGGGTCCTTCCATACGTCCCCATTCCAAGTTGTGGGGTTTCCGATCAGTGTCCTCACTTTAACAGTAGGCACCTGGTGAGGCTGTGCATGCACCTTTCATTGCAGGTCAGCCACTCGCATAATAAGAGCTTGTGTCTGTTTTTCCACAATTTCAACTCTTTCTCTATGGGAGATAAGACTCTTACTCAGGGCAGTCTTAGCAGATTTGAGGCTCAGCATTTACTCTTGAAGCCAGGAGATAGAATCTCTGATTTCATCATTTTTTTTCATCACTTTGTCCAGTGAATTTAGGAGCAACCAGCCAGCTTCATTAAATTCCTTGGTTCTCCACATATGGTCAAAGGTATTATATATAAAGTCACTCAACTCCTTGCCTCTCATGGGTGATCAATCAGGAGTGGCAAATGCATATATTAATTCTCTAAACAGTTCACGTGAGGACTATCAGTATTTTCCATACTATTAGAAGTAGAGTCCTTAGCATTTTGGGGTCTAATTACATTAAGTAGCCAACTCCAGAAACCCCAAAACCAATGAAAGAACTCCATCCTTAATATTCTGTTCCTTTAGAACCACTCCAGGTACAAAAATTTGTTAGGGTTTTCTAGAGGGACTGAACTAATAGCATGGATATATACATAATATATACATAATAGGAAGTTTATTAAGTATTAACTCACAGGTCACAAGGTTCCACAATAGGCTGTCTGCAAGCTGAGAAGCATGGAGAGCTAGTCCGAGTCCGAAAACTGAAGAACTTGGAGTCCAATGTTCAAGGGCAGGAAGCATCCAGCACAGGAGAAAGATGTAGGCTGGGAGTTTTTTTTTTTTTTTTTGCATCCTTCAATCAGTTCAGGTTGACATTCAGTATTAATCATCACAGTATTAACCATCTTTCAACTTCTGTTTTATAAGTGTTAAGGAAATTTTCTGTTTGCTAAAACATATTAAATTCACAAATTGATATTTATGTTTTAACATATATAGTTTTCTATCTACTAAACGTGTAATTTTCTTCTTTACTCTGTTATTTTGAAGTATATTTATACATTTGCTTATATTGCACCAGTCTTTCATTCCTGGTATATAGCCTAATAATTGAATGTGATTTTTAAAATATATTGTTGTATTTTCTTAACTAATATCTTATTCATACACTTGAATTTATGTCTCTAAGTGATTTGCTTGTGTTGCCTTATTGAGTTTTGAAAGTGATGTTACAGATTACCCTATGAAATGATCTGGGTAACAAGTTTTATAAGACAACCTGCATAAGATAAGCTTTTAAAAATTTTTGGTAAAACTTTTGTAAAACATTTGGAGGTTAGGGTTTTTCAGTTCTTTCATATCTTAAAACCGTTGGCTCTTTTCATCAAATCGAGTTGAGAGACTTCCCTTTTTATTTGATGTATTGAAATAATATTTTCATTCTGTTGGAATAATCTCAAAAATTCCTGTTGACACTTTAAATAATTTATTGTGAGGCCTATTTATTTCTTGTTCATCATATTCAGTGTCTCCTTAGCAACCGAATTATGTAAATTGAAAGAAGTGCAAACACTGTTATTGACATATTCCATTACTTGGGAGAACTTGTTCAGTATGTTAAAGAGATAAATTACAAAACTTCATTCTTATAGATATCGAGGTTCTTAAAATAAATATTACCTGTGCACAGGACATTCTGAGCTGAAGTGGGTAATTATGGTGATTGTCATGACTATCATTTGAAACCAAATTCAGTTGAATCCAATTCTTTTATGTTAATGTTATTAAATATTCTTCCAGTATGGAAACCAGGAGTATCATTATGTGTATGTTGAGAAAAAAAGGATTAAAATTTGATGACAATGTTCTATTTTTATTAGCAGACAACAATTTAAAAGGTTGTTCATCAAGAGAATTAATGTAATCCTGAAAAAGAAAATAAAGGAAATTCCATTATGAAAGATAGCCATTATGTGTTTCAACAAATCAAATTTGAAAAGCAATTCTCAAAGTTGTCAAATTAATGCCAGTACATGTTCAACTTACCAGCTCGTGATACTAATGTTGAATTTGTTTTTTTAATGAAAGAATGTTCAATGAACAAAAGAATGGAATAAGATGAATGTGGTCACTGTAAAATGTAAACGGAACATAAGAGTGTATCTGAAAGGAATTTCATAAACAAATTCTGCAAAACAAAGAGCTGTTAAGAGTCAACACAAAACATAATAAAATATATAAATAGCCTATATAGGGTATATAAAAAATAAGAGATGTCATTTGTATACTTATATTGTGCTAAGGAGCGGTGACTTTGAGTACCATATGATGAACTTACACTATGTTGGTCTAACATGAATGGCTTGTAGTTCAGTTCTAGGAATAAGGGGATTCAAACAAAATTAGGAGAACTATATCACTAAAGATATTATGAGACTAGAAGGGTAAGAAAAATCTCTTCTTTTGTTGCAGTGTAATAGAGTACAGTATGAGAATGCGGTCACATGCCTCTTGCTAAATGGAATGCCTATTGAGGTATATTGGGGTATCATGAGATACTGTGAAAGACTTTGAAATGACAAAATGTACTCTTTTGAATATTAAATTTCCTCTGAATTATCCCTGTCTTCCATAAGTTTGAGTTATTTTACATCTCTGTAAATTGTATAAAACCGATAATAATGCAAATGCTTCTTGTCCATAGATATATACATTCATTGTGTCCAGTAGAATGTAATTGGTTAGTACCTTATGAATAGAGCCATTTTCCATGTATTTGGAATTTCTTTTCAGCATTTCTTGTCTCCCTGTATTGCTTGGGTATTTTGGATTTTCCTTTGAATTAGTTGAAGCATTTATTGGTTTCCTCATCAATCAATGAGTTAAATAAACCTTTGACAATGTTCTTTTTATATCAGTATGAGAGTAATGTTTCACTGAGAATCACTTTTTATTACTTTTGGAGGTCATTCACTGAGATGTGTGAAGGATTCCCCTGAGAAGGCCAGGTTTCACTTTATTGCCCAAGACGGGCACCTCATAGGCAGTACAATCCCAGCATGTCTTGGCTTGCAGAGGAAACCAAGACTGGCAATAGTACTTTAATTTTGCTCAATCTCTGTTTCTCTAGATTTCCTCCATCTCTGCTAACTTTGGATTTTGTTTTCATTGTTGGTTGATTTATAGACAAAAAAGATATTTATAATTGGTGGCAGTAATGATTGCAAGTGTGGTTTTATAGTCTGAACATTTGGTGCTCTCTATAAATGGATTAATAGATTATGGAGATCTATTTTGTGTTGGATGAGAGATGACAGAAAATCTGGATTATTAGTCATTTGTCATTATATCTGGAGCTAGATTTAATTACATTTTTATTGGTCCCTGAGAATTACAGCTCATTGAGATTTAGTGGCAAACAAGTTATTCTGCTTATTTTATAACTGTTTTAGACTTGAAAGCAAGTATCAACATTCATTTCTAGGGAAACTACTTCCACTCTTTAGTTTCTATCCATGCATAGGTGGTGTTGTCTTCCACCCTTACGCTAAACCCAAGGGTGGGTAGGTGACTCAGGCCCAGGCAAAAAGAAGTATCCTATCCCCAGTGACTGGGTTCAGGGATGGGCATGTTACCTAACTAGGGCCAAGAAGGAAAATGAGGCTTTTATGGGAATTCTTGTGAGAGAGGCTCCATGTTTTCAGTTGCACATGAACCTGGAAGGGTTTCACTTTAGACTTGCTACAAGGCTGATTTCTACCACATGAGACCTGATAATGAAGAAGCAGTAGGATAGAGCCGTGAAATAGAAGGAAACAGAATCCTGAGGGTATCAACTGAGCCCATGCAATAACCCAGTGCTTGACGCAGACCTATTCCCACACTTGTCAATTCTGCAAGTCATTACTTTCCCTTTTGTTACTTAAAACAGTTTCTTGTATTTTCTATCATTTTTTCAGATGATTCTTTGCAATAAAAGAGTGTAAAGGGATGTCAGCAGGCTGGACTTCTGTCCAATTTCATTAATACTAAGCTAAGACGTGAGAAGTTCATCCTGCCTCCCAGGCTTCGTCAAGAAGGGATCAGGGTATGGGGCTGGTGCCAGCTATTTCCCCACTAAGAGATCCAGGGTCAAAGGCTGTATCCCAACTGTGGGTTTCAAGGTCTAGCCATCCCTAATCTTCCAGTTTCTACTTTTGTGATATGTGAAGCTGCTTATCTCTTGCCCTTCCTGGAAGCTTAGTGAAAGTATTTCTGGCTGTATTGTATCTCTGTAACCCTCCTCTCCCCAACTATATGAAGATCAAGATAGTGAGGAAACAGGGTAAGAACTGCCTGAGCCAGGTTTTAGGGCTGGACCTTTACTTGATTATTTTCATTTTGGAAAGTTTCTGAATGACTTTATACTTGTTCCCCATTCTTTGCCCTTGTCCACCTTGTCCAATGACAGTTATACAAGATAACTATATTTCAAAGTTAAGATATTCTAGCAGATTGAAAAGATCTTGGATGGTGGTGGATGTGCAAAGCTCCTCACAATCCCCTTGCATGCATCCGGCCTCTCTTTAAAAGGTGATATGATTTGGATCTGTGTTCCCACCAAATCTCATGTTGAATGGTCATCCCCAGTGTTGGAGGTAGGGCTTAGTAGGAGGTGACTGGATCACGGGGGTGGATTTCTCATTAATGACTGATATTAGTTAATATCAGCCTTCTTGGTACTGTCCTTGTGACAGTGAGTTCTCATGACGTCTGGTGTTTGAAAATGTGTGGCACCATCCCCCTCACTCTCTTGATCCTGCCTTCCCCGTGTAAACTGCCTGCTCTGGCTTTGCCTTCTTCTGTGAGTAAAAGCTCCCTGAGGCCTCCACAGAAGCAGATGCCACCAGGCTTCCTATAGAGCCTGCAGAACTGTCAACCAATTAAACCTCTTTTCTTATAAATTACTCAGTCTCTGGTATTTCTTTATAGCAATGTGAGGATGGACTAATAAAGAAGGCTAAAAAGGCACTATATTAAATCTGAGACTGACAATGTCCTCCTCAAACCTCAATCCAAACCATGGCACAGACAGAAGAGTTCATTCTCCTATATGAAGAAACAAATGTCTTCTGAATGAAGAAGGTGGACACTTGACCCACCCCTTCACTGACCTTAGCATGAAACCTCCACCAATCCTAGGCCTCACACACATTTCTCTTTGCTTTCCTGATAATCTTCAACTCATTTGTTTTATTGTATGTTTTTGCCTAGTACGATTTCTATGCATTCCATAGATTGCCCAGTGTGTGTTCTACTAATGAGTATGTTATTGCTGTAGTCCCAGCTACTATGAGAAAGGAGACATCACCGATTGGAAAAAGCAGAGACCTTCTTCAGAAGATGTGCTCCCAGAAGTGCTAATACAATTTCTCGCTGTATAGAGACAATTATCTGAGTTAGACTTTCTTCTCTGGAAGGGTTGCAAGAGACTTCTCTGGTAATGAAACACAAATCTCTTAAGATGGTGACAGTGCCCTCAGCTTCCTGGGACCCTGGTTTATCCTGCTGGGTGCTGACTAGAGACACAGGCTCCCTGGGGGACATGGAAGGAAGATGTCTGGGCTATAGTTATCAGTCCTGGGATTTCAGAAGTTGCCTGGGTGTCTGTCTCTGTGTCCAATCTTCCTGTCTCTGTTTATAAAATTCAGGCCAGGAGAGGCAGCAGGAAGGCTATAAGAATGTTCATCTAAGGGATCTGCCAGCAGTTGGACTCTGCTGACCTGAAGTTCAAGCATGAAATCAATGGATAATCTCCACCTTTTTTCCCTCTCTGATCAGCCCAATGGGTTTTTTGTTCTCTCAACTTGCAGCATCTTTACTGGCCATGAAGATATTTCTGCTTCCGCCTTCCCGGAAGCTGACCCTGACATGATGTATAGAAGGAGCTCTTCTAGGCCTTTGCCTTTTCTATGGGTAAAAGCCAGGGAAACATATGCCAAATCTTAGTGCTAAATTGATTTTTGGGAGGAGATGTACCCTAAGCCCTCATTCCCTTCTATGAGGCTCCTTGCTGAAGGTTTCATTTTGTTTTTTGAGAGAGTTCTGGCGATGACATCCTCCGAGACTGTAAACATAGGAACTGAAGGGAGGAGAAATTATAGATAGCTCTTGGAGAGCACAGGGATGAACAGGCCAAAACCAAACTCAGTTCTCCATCTTTTTTCTTCTTCCTGTCCTGCATTGATTCTGAAAGATAAGAAAGAAAGAAGGGCTCACTTTCCACTGTCTCCTCTCTTTGGGGAAGACACAACCATTCAGTATTCGTGACTTCCTATATTAGGTTAATGGCTCTCTGTGTTTCTTATTCATTGATAAGGACGGAACAGTATTTTCTTATATTTCTTCATTGGTAAACTTAAAGAATTTCTTTTTCTACATGATCCTTAATTGATGTTGCAGTGAGTATTCATTTGCTTAAGAAGGACACAGCATCGCAGTCTTATAGAGCATAGTTAGGACACTTGCTTCTGATCTACATCTCTTAGAACACAAAGGCTTGTCCTCACCTGGGATGGGAAGTGGGTAGATTATGAATTGGAACACTTCGTTCTATGCAGGCATCCTGAACTCTCTTAACAAATCCAGGGTCCCTGAACCACTGTGTTTGAAATTACACTGTGGAGCCACTTACCACAAGCACGAATATTTTTCTTTTCCCCTGGAACGATGATACAGTAATCTGTCCTGCAAACTCATGTTTCTGTCTTTGCCAATGTCACAGATGCAGGGAAGTGGGAAGGAGATCAGAAGAAACAAGAGTCCAGCTGCTCTGTGGTTTGGGCCAAGTAATCCCTCACCTGCTCATTTTCTCTAAAACTTTCCAGACTATTTGTAAAGATAGATTCCTCTTTAGAAGGTGGAAAATACAAGAGAAATAAAAACTGAGAATCCAAAAGGAGAGATGGCTTCTCAACTATCTGAAGAGCCCAGTGGCTATAGGCAATTGGGCCCTGAGAAAAAGACCCCTGGACTTAAATTTCGAATGCACACTAGAGAGTTATGGCACAGTCACACAGGGTTCCTGAAGTTTGGGGGCATAAAAAGATGGGTACTTAGTCCCAACCCTCCAACGACCCTAGCAGAAATTGCCACCCATCCTGGGCTTAACAAACCTCTCTCTTTGCTTTCCTAATAATCTCCAACTAATTTGTTGTATTGGATGTTTTCACCTAGCACAATTTCTATTTATTCCATATATTAAACATTGTGTGTTGCACTGATGAATATGTTGTTGCTGTTAGAAACTGGGGCTCTGTGTTCAGCAAGGCTCAGAATTGTTTCTCCCCCAGGAGTTTGAGACCAGCCTAGGCAATATAGCAAGATTTCATCTCTGAAAAACTGAAAAATGAACTGGGCATAGTGCTACACTTCTGTAATACTAGCTACTCCAGAGACTGAAAATGGGAAGATCACTGGAGTCCTGGAGGTCGAGGCTGCAATGAGCCATGATCATCCCACTGCACTTCAGCCTATGCAACAGAGACTCCATATCTAAAAAAAAAAAAAAAAAAAAAAAAGAAAAAAATTAAAGAATTGTCCTTCTAGAGCTTTGTTTGCCCAGCACCTCCTGTTTGTCAATGGCTATGGACTGCTTCAGAGCTAACTCCCTTACACTTCCAGTCTGTCCTGACTGGAAGTTGAGCAGGCTCCTGCCACCAGAAAGCCCACTGTGAGAATGGTCACAAACTTGTGATAGTTTCTAGAGCTGCTCTTCATATTTCAAAGCTGCAATTTATCGTCACCCATCTGCCAATGGGCGGACAAGGCCCAGGGACCCATGTGCTGTGGAAGGCTATTTAAAGGAAATCCACCTTCTCCATAAGACAGTGACTCAAATATTTCTGACTTTCTTGGCCCCTTAGCTAGACTGGCCAGGAACCTCACTGATCAGTTTCCTCACATCCATGATGCAATTATTCATTCTGCTGTAACTCATTTCATCAGTTTAACTTTCTTGGAAGGTCTTTGTGCAGGAAGACACTATTTTGAGTAAGCATGGGGTTTGGGATACACTGAATCCAAGAAAATTGCTTCCCAAGGAACAAAAGGCCTCTTTTTTATGACCTTTCTTAAAACTTTGTCTTCCAAATTACCACTTCTATTAATATTTTCTCACCCTTAGAATTATGGCCCAAATGGCTATAATTAATAAGTAAATATTTCTGCTTTAATTCAAGCACTGCTTTTACAGCAGAGAAAAATTATAATTCATCAGCCTTTAAATTATTTTCAATGATATATACGTTATAGCAACCTGAGTGACTGTGCACTATCATATGTAAGCCACAGATTAAGTCCTATCCTTTAGTAAAATATTGTTTTCAGGGACCTGTCTTCACTTCAATGGCTTCCTCTTAACACTGAAGTCCCCAATGGACTTATCTGTCCCACCAATTTTTAAGGTCTGAAGTTAAGACCTTGAAGTTAATAGACCCCCATTAGTCTTAAAAGGCTTAAGAAGAATTAAGGCAGAAAATTTGTCTGAGGTTACTTAGTAATCTATAGTGTAAGTAGGGTTTTGAACAACACGTTTCTGCTGTTTTCCCTTAGAATTTTCACAGGGGCAAGAGTTCCAGCTGACCTCTCCATACTTCCATGGTGACTTACTAGTGGCCACAGGCATGGGTGTGTAAGCCGGTGAACCTAGTAAGAGTGCGAGGTAATCGTGCAACATTCTTTCTCATGCAGGCTCACACTGCCGTGTTCTAGGAACCTGGGGGATTTTTATATCCCAGAAAACACTGTTAAGATTTCTTAGGCTGACTTCCTTCCTCCAGAGGCATGCTCCACAGGTCCCAGTATTTCAGCCAGACACACACTTGTCAAAAGTGAATTCCTCAGATATCATCGCTACTGTTCCTTAGGAGGAAATACTGGGTAAACTCTCCTGAATATTGAGCTGCTCTTCTCCCTCGAGTAAGTTGCAGAATACATTGCTCTTTTCTCTGCAGCTCCATGGGCTCTGCAGAACAAAACATTCGATGCACAGTTTCTTCAGCTGCACACTCTGACATTTAAGCCTGAGGCTATAGCGTTTTTGACTGTGACGATCCAGCTGCTGTTCAGTCTGCTGTCACTAATAACGCCATTATAATATTTATAATACTGTGTATTGAACGAAGAGCCCTACTTGTCTCCACAGACACTATCAAATTACCTTCCATCTTTAGTTCGTGCTCATGCCTCAGTTCTCTTCTGAGAGAGGGCAGACCTGTTAACAAGGAGGATCACCACTCAAATCCTTTGCCAACATTACACCCACTATAGCTAAAAAAGCATGCCCCATCTGCCTTGTCTTGGCTTAAAGCCACGAGTGCTATTGATTCCAAGGGCTGCAAGCCTTACAGCTGGAGTCTTACTTTGCACATCAGCCTGAGTGGGTCTTAGTCATGTTCAAGAACTAGAGCACTTGCAGGAATTTTGGGGGGGTTAAGGAGATACTGGATTTATTCTTGTTAATGAGAAGGGTGAATTTTTGTGGCAGTGTTTGCAAGCCACTGAACTTGGAGGATAATTGAACCTCTTTCACCTAGTGAAAATAAGACAGATAATATTGTGTTTTAGAGACACTGGGTGACACTGAGGGAGATATGACAGGAATGAAATGTGTTTGAGGTGGTTCAGCATGAGAAATGGGTCTTTGAGATTGATTCTTGCCAAGATAATTGATCTAAGCCTTTTGACAATTGAAATGGACAGACGCCATGCTAAAGGCACAGTGGCTCATGTAAGGTCATTTAGAGTGAAAATGAAAACAAGCCGGCAGGGATTCCTGAGACCCCAGAAAGCTGATGCCTTTTTTCTTAACCATCTTAGTCTATAGTGTTTTCCAGGGAGGGCAGTGACCAACTGGTCCAGGACTGGAAAGATATCATAGGTATGTTTGTACAGGAAAGCAAATAGCAAATCTAAAAGGCCAACCAAGGAAAAGTGGCTCTGGCAGATCCCAGAGACCCATACATATAGGCATGTACTAAACAGCATTAATAATAAAATTTAAAAATATCCTCTGCTATGAGTCAACGTCATATTGATGTAACATTTCAGTCAGATCCCAGGGCAAAAGCTTTTCTTTTAAAGTGTGTGTGTGCATACGTGTTTTCCATAATCCTACAAAGGAAACAGGAACTATATATCAGAAAGAAAGTTTGTAACTTTTTTGAGTAAAACCACAGAAAAATCTGGTCACAAGGAAGTGTCATTTTCTCCCAATTAAGCCAGGAAAATAAACATAGTGCTGTGCCTTTTCAGATCTTAAACTGAGTTTCAGTTGGTTAATGAGAGAAAACTGATAAAGCAAATGATGAAAATTACTAGGGGGAAATCTCTGGAACTATGTAATCTGGTTGAAGGAAATTATATCCCATGGTGAAGGCCAATATGATGGAAAAGAGAGTCACAGAAAAATGAAGTTGCCCAAGAAATTTGAAAGATTATTGTAATTAGCTTCTTGCATTTATACTTTCTTTTTCACTGTGCAAGATAAAATGCATGTGTAAGTAAATGGTCATTTATTGGTTAATATAATAAAATCTGAATCATGAGAAAAAGTTTAATTGGTAGTTTTATTTTTTAGAGTATGATAAAATAATGGTATATCTTACAATTATTGCTGGTCTAAATTTTTTGAGAATATATATCATATTATCCATCTCATTTTAGTACAGAACTTAATTTGGGGGGGGAAGCTTAATTACTAAAGAAAAACGAGAAATAGGAGGAAAACATTGATAATATAACAAAAATTATTCATAGCAAAAACATGCTATAGTGCTTGCATTTCACTTTTTATAATTGGCCCTTTTTCCCATCTTGTTGACTCAATTTGTAGAGAAATTCTACCATCCGAATTTTCTATTTTTTCAGTTACAGTTGATAATAAGTAGCAAATTAAAAAATTATTGAGGTGCATTTCATAAGAAGCAAAGACAAAAACAAAATACCATAGTTGATAGCCTTAAAAACAAGAGTGCCAGCATTTGACATATAAATGGAAACGTAGGAATAATGCAGATTCATTGGGGGGAATGCATATCTGTATGCTTGTTTAGGAAAACAGGGAACTGTTCTATAGATTTTGGAAATATTTTCTTCAAAATGGTTATTTTTCATAACACTAAAAGAGAGGAATCTCAGGTGTCTTAAAACCTCCTTCAGAACCTCCTTCCCCAACTATGACAAATAAATTAGTTTTTATTATACCTTTTCTGTTTTACACAGATTCTCATTTTAGGTTGTTGGAAAAAATACACATTTAAAATAGAGTGTTATCAGTAGGGAACATTACTTAGTTGTGGTGGAAGATTTAGTAAGATGTTAAATTTTATAGTTGGAAAGGAATGTGAGACAGGCATGCCAAGGATGGAATTAATGACAAAGTCAGGCAAATTCAATGCAAAGTGGTAATGTCTATGCCAATTATAGCACCATCATCTCTTTCCAGACAACTGAATGTTTACATGAGGGAACAGAAGATGGCCCAGCCCAGATTCCTCACTAACAGCAAAATTAACCATCACAGCTTTAAAATACTTACACTCAAATAGTGTTTCTGCTCACTCTCCTAATAACTGAACTGTAGTTAAAGAGACTATTTCTATGTTATCTTATGCTGCTCTCAGAAAATGCGATAAAATAATGCTTTTAGCTTTTTCTTTTAAACAAGACAGAAATAGGTGTTTTGGCTTTGTTTTATGGCATTGTAAGTAGACCTTTCTTCATCCTTGGATTTTCATTATATAGATTTATTTAAAAGTGAAACAAAGCAAACTTGTTTTCTGTGTGTTCTTTCCAGAGTTAGGTTTAATAAAGCAAAAGCAAGTCGTTTATCAAAGACTTTTTTGAAGAACAGTGAGTGAAGGGTCATATCTCCTTTACATGACAGACACAATTACCGAGCAGTGATATAAGAATGCAGTTACAGGTGAGGATAGTTTTACATGAATGGGTCTACCATTGTTACTCACTATATTTATTTATGTATTCATTATGTGGCGAGATTTTCTGAATATATACTCACACTATGACAAACTCTTTGCAGAAACTTTGCAGGAGGGTGTGTTAGGAATTTGAATAAAACACTTGCCCTCTGGAAATTTTTGGTTAAGTTCAAGGCAGCATAACTGTCAAAAGTTAATTGCAATGAGGTGTTGTTACATTAGATCCTTTTCCCTTCATTTTTTCCTTTACTTTTGTATTCATTCATCTCATAATTTATTTTGCAAACATTTAATGAACACATTGTGTTTCAGGAATTGGGGTAGGTACTGGGGATAGAAAGCTGAATAAATCACATTTCTTTATTTAGAGCAAAACTCTAGAGATAAACTATTCAAATGAATTTGATGGAGGTAAAAGGAGCTACATTGCATTATTGTTTCCAAATATTGACTCATCTTTCCAATATAAGGATTATTCATCCTTGCCTATTGCCAAAGTGCACACAGTGCCTCCTATTGATGTTGAGTTGATCTATGGGTTTGCTTTGATCAATGATATGTGACTAGATGTGTTGAGTCTCAAATCCAAGAGGCAACTGTAAAAGCTATTGCATGAATCTACCAGCTATTACCATACAACAGGCAAGTTCAAATAAGGGTTTGTCCTTCAGCCTGATTCCCAGGATGAATGAGAAGGTACATGGAAAAGAGTTTAGTAACCAATCCTCAGCTGCTCACATGAAAGAGAGTGAGAAATGAAGCTGTTGAAAGCCATTGAGAATTTTTGGTGGTAAGTTGTCATGGCAAGACTGACTAATACTGTGCTATCTAAACTTCCCTATAAAATTCTAAAAATTACTTATTGAAAAGGTGAATGAGCTGGATTTTAATTTTTTTAACCCAGTCAAGTAAGAAGATGGTTCTTATTATTTAAAACAGCATGAGGTCATGTTTTTTGCAGCAATATGGATGGAACTGGAGGCCATTATCTTAAGTGAAATAACTCAGAAGCAGAAAGTCAGATACTGCATGTTTTCACTTATAATTTGGAGCTAAATAATTTGTACATATGACATACAATGTGGAATAATAGACAATGGAGACTCAGAGGGTGGGGGGGGGTTACTGATAAAAAATTACTAAATGGGTACAATGCACATTATTTGAGTGATGGTCAAAAGGCCAGATTTCACCAGTGTGACATATATCAATGTAACACAACTGCACTTGTACCCCTTAAATTTATACAAACATTAAAAAAGTCATGAGAAAATCCAAGGAAGTACATACACAGATGATATGTTTGAATAAATAAAGATAGTTTGGTGAAGTCCAAGTGAAAGGAAATATACAATGAGAGATTACATTGAAGAGGGAAACACGAGTTATGGCTTGTACATCATTCTAAAAAGTTAGTATGCTTATTATTCTCAAGGCAAAAGGCAATAGGGAACTAAGGAAGGTTTAAAGAAAGGATTTTGTGGTTTGAAAATTATAGTGTCACTACTTAAAATCCTTTGAAGATGTAGACACCCACAGACATATGCACACACAGAGAAGGAAAGAGAGAGAGGAGAGAGAGAATGAGAAGAAAGAGAAATAATGAAAGTCCTATTTAAAAATTGTAGCAGATAAAGAAAATGTTATTTGAAGCATCATTTTTGCAACATTTTATTTGTCAGAGCTACAGATCAAGGCCATTCTAGGGAAAAGGGGCAACATTGTGGAGAACTAGAATAAAATTAGATAGAAAGATGATAGATAGATAGATAGATAGATAGATAGATAGATAGATAGAGACAGACAGATAAATGATAGAGTCATCAGGAAATTGGTGAGACTTCAAAGTAGGGGTTCATTTGGGCCCTATGGGGAAATCCGTCCAACAGGAACATAATCAATAGCTAGGTCGTTAAGAGACTTATATATGACCTGTGGACACTTTTAGACTTTATTAATTGATAATTTAGGTGACATTGGAATAATTAAAGCAGGAGAATGACATGGTTTGACTGTATTTTAGACAAAGTTTTCCCATAAAGAATGAATTGGAAGTAGACAAAGAAGAAACTTTTTACTAGGAAGCCAAGTTAAAGTGTTAGAGTAGTGGTCTGGGTGAGCTTGAACAAAGACCTGATCAAAGGCAGTGGTAATAAAGTTAGGGACAAATAACTGCATCTGAGGAAGGTTTAGGAAGACGAATTGACACAGTGTACTGATTGTTTGGTTAAGGGAGGTTAGAATTAAAGTTGACTTCTGAATTTCACACTCCATCTCTGGGTGTGTGAACTTGTCCATTTTGTGCCACTGAAACAATACCTGAGAGTAGGTAATTTATAAGGTACATACATTTAATTTTTACAGTTGCGGAGGCTGCAAAGTAGAAGATCAAGTCTCTGGCATGTTTGATGCCTCGTGAGGGCTGCTCCCTGCTTCCAGGATAGCACCATGTTGCTGCATCCTCTGGAGAGGAGGAATGCTGTGTCCTTGCATGCCGGAAGGTAGAAAGAACAAGCTAGCAAACTCTGAATGAAGCCTCTTTTGTAAGGATATTATTCTCATTTGACAGAGAGGAGCCTGTTGAGAGCAGTGCAAGGTCAGACATAACCAGTATACTTGTTTCATTTCTCAAGGTGAGACTTTTATTGATGTTATTTCAATCATAAACACCATGAACTTCATAAAGTTCCCAAGCAGGTAATTCTCCTTTGTACTATCTGTTCACTCAGTTGTCAGCCATGGACACACAGGCTCAAGTCGCTCCACAACTTAGTCAATATGGCAAATCATACATAGTAGTTTACTTAATCAATATACAAATGTTATAGATTAAAATTTCATACCAAACATAGTAACACTTAACATCAAGAGAAAGGGAGATAGGAAAGGGGTTAAGGAAGCAGTCCAAGGGAAGAAGTGTGGACAAAGAGAGTATCCTGGCCTGACCCAGACTGTTGGCAATGTCTTGCAAGGAAGAGATTCCCCAGGTGTTGATCACTAGTGACAGCAATATGGGATCTGTCAGGATGGCCGTCTTGAGCTGGTGAAGTCCAGATCATTTTATGACCCGTGAGTCCTCTGACGAGGACTGATAATAAAGGGTGACAACCTGATCTGCTTGGGTATTGTTGCTACTGACTAGGTGAACATCTGGCCCCTGTTGGTATGATGCCTCTTGAAATATAAAATTGAGTCTTTTTCTAAGATGGAGTCATATGTCAACAGTGTTCTATGCAGAGCCCTCATGGTCTATCCATCTCTTAAAGAGCCCACCTTTTAATACTGTCACATTGGCAACAACTGAATTTTTGTGAGGACACATTCAAACCACAGAAGTTATCCAGTGAGTCTGGGAAACAAGGATATGTTTAAATGCCCTTTTAGGAATAAGATCCAGTGACATAGAGTCAGGCTCACCCAGAATTCGGAACCCTACTGGGCATCATCTTGCTCATACAACATGGGCCAGCAGGGGCACTGTGAAAAATGACCTGCCTAAAATGAGAAGTCCCAGGTTCAGATATGTTCTCTGCCACTTACCAGTTTGGGGATCTTAGAGAGCATACATAATCTTTTGAGTCTTCACTTTCTCAATCTGAAGGAAAACCTTACAAGTGATCTTGTAAGGTTGTGTAGGGATTCAGAGAGACAATGTATGTGAGAATATTGAAGGCCCCCATCCCCTACCCTGAATTAGAAGTGGTTATTTTGTACTTTTCCTATTTGAAATTTCATTTTTCCATGGAATATGTACATTGGGTATCAATAGGTAAGAGATGGGCCCAGAAATATCTCTAAGAGAGTATTGGAGAAAAAAATACTGTAACTTCTGGATTATGAATTGCTGTTGTAACAGACAAGATACTTTGAGTCAAAGATACCTGAGTGGTGTGCACTGTGGAAGAATCTGCTGAATTATCTTGGTAAATTTTAAAGTTATGCATGGAAACTAAAAATCCTTTCTCTCATCGCAGATACAAAAATAGGAAATTATTCACATATGTAAATAATATCCACAAACAAATTGCAATGGGGTCCGACGATCCTGAAAATGAAGGTGGATGTTAATCAAACATGCAGTTATTACCAAAAGATATATTCACTTACCTTTAGAGAATAGTAAGTATAAAAAAAAGTCAGTTATTTTTGTTTGTGATATATATATATATACACACATATATATTTATTGTCATGTTTTATCAATGATTTTTGAATTAACTATATAAAACACAGAGGCCCAGTAATTTAGAATATTTACTCCCCGTGCTTTACAAAAAGCTGCCTACATGTTGCTCTTTTTAGTTCTTTTATTTCTAGTAAATTATGGTAGCATCTTTCATGACCACAGACTATTTATCTTAGCAGGAAGCATTAGTAAAATGCATCTGCATACTGTGGATTCTCATCTGATAAGTGCTTTTCTGTGCACTGAATGTTTTTAGCTTTCATAAATAGAACAACTTTCCCCCCTGGGTAAAATCTATTTCATAGATTAATATACACCCTTTCATCATTTAAATGGGCTGCAGTTAGAGATCTATGTTTATGATGCTGCTTTGGTGTACTGATAGGTGGATAATACATATTCGGTTCTTTCAAAAGCAACATAGTTATATTATTCACACCATTGCCTTTAATGAGCTGGCTCTGAGCCATCATCATCAATCTTGACATTTATGCTCCCTTCATGTTGTACCAGAGCCTTGTGATGACATAATTTTTGCTTGTATAATACATGCCGATGTGAAGTATATTAGCCATGGAAAACCTAATTTATAACCCAAAGGGCCAGTTTGACCATTATCTGGAAAAAATTAGAAGATCTCACAGTTTCAAAATCAATGCTATTTCAGGACAGATAAAATATATGTTTAATATCTTACTACTTGGTGAAAATTGCAAGGTTGATTGAAATGCCTCAAAAATAGGGATGAGAGCTGTGCAGTGGAGCAATAGAGGACTTGTAATTTATTTCTTTAATATAGCAGCAGTTTGTCAGGATGTCACAAAAATGTGGATTTGGCTTTATTATTGTTTGCACACTGCTCATCACAAATGAATAATTCATCCTAAGGCAGAGAAAACAGAAGAAATATTAACAGTTATTTAACTTGACCACTATTACATTTCAAGGAACTGCATGGTCACCAGGGTTTTTAGATAAAATACAGAACCCCCAGTTTATCTTAAATTTCAGATGAATAATACATACTTTCTTTCCCTAGCATAAGTATGTCCCAAATATGCAACCCTAGTGGTCAATGTTATTGGTTTAATACTGCATGCTGTACCAGCAGAGTGAGAATATCGGTATGGTAGATGTGATGTTTTAAAATCTGCTTAGGTTTCCTTTGATTCTTTGGTAGAGTTTATATGAAAATGA
>NW_016810977.1:581687-598394 GCF_001698545.2 Rhinopithecus bieti | reverse complement strand
GTAGAGACGGGGGTTTCACCGTGTTAGCCAGGATGGCCTCGATCTCCTGACCTCGTGATCCGCCCGTCTCGGCCTCCCAAAGTGCTGGGATTACAGGCTTGAGCCACCGCGCCCGGCCCATTTGTCACTTTTAATCAACCCACAGAAGTTGTATGAGCATACCTTATGTTTGGAGAGTACAAGCTTTCCATGTACTTAAAAGGAGAGAGAGACAGAATATTTGTGTGAACAGCACTGATGACACTTATGGAATATTACCTCAATTTCCCAGGTTTCTTTAGAGGAAGGTTTTGGCTTGGTTTGGAAATGGTTGTAAGTACAGCACTGCAAGCTCAGAGCAGAAAGCTGGAATTTAATTAGAATAGCATTTTTTGCTTATTTCTACTGTAAGAGGATTTTTAAAAGTTCTACTCACGTTAACTCCATATAATTGAAATTTTAAAACTTTTTATTGACTTAAACTGTAAATTACATTCATCTCTTCCCTTCTCCTTGTGTCCATCTCTTTCCCATTTTTTTCTGTTCCCTAATACACTTAATGTTTTTTATCTTTAGTTCCCTTAGTCATTTCTTTCAGACGTGATAAGTTTTGTTGACTTTCACATCAACCATGATGACTCTAAACTTTTGATTAAATATGCTATACAGAAAGTGAGGACAGATACTTAATAGTCTTGTTCAACTCTCAATCCCACTTTGAAGCACACCTCTCAATTTCTCAAGAAATCCCCCACTCTGGTAATTGAATAAAGACCCAGAATTTGACATTAAATTACTGACAGTGGCTTTAAACTGAAAAGCAGTAGTGCAATTAAAGTGATTTTGTCCCAGTTCAGACTAGATGTTCAGGCATTGTTTATAGGAACCAAACACAATGGATACTTGATTGATTTCTTGCTATGGTTGACTTATTTCCTGAACTAGTCATTTTCCTTACTAAAAATCTTATTTTCTGTTGAGCCATCACTACCATGTCTAACACTGAATAATTATGTAATATATTCTAAATAGACCCTGGATTATGGAAACTAGCTCTTACATTCTGATGGTTAATAAATGAAATATTTTTATTTTGGTACTTTTAGAATATTTTGCAATAAAATACATTTATTTTTGCTAAAATAAATATAGACATCACTCACCATCATCATCTTGTCAATGAGTATGTGGGAACACATTTGCCAAATACAAGGCTTCTTTATTAGAATGCATATCCTTTTAGCATCATACCAAATAAACATATTTAACAGTCATTTATTTATCTATTATATACATTTGTATATTTCCAGACCTTATTCTAGTTCATGACATTTTAACAATTGGTACCTGGTATCACCTTATTCATACCTGATGTCACCTTCCTGGAGTGCTGGACATGGGAGTTCTCACAACAGTGGTAGCTATGCTGGGGTAGAAGGAAAGACTTCAAGCCAAACATGCTGTCCACAGTAAATGTGCTCAGGTATGGTGTGGTCAGAGAACTGCTGGACTGAATGAGGACCGTGATTTTACTGGTAGGCGTAAGGGAGGGGCATGGGAAAAGGATGGATAGGGTGCTGAATGCAATCTTCATTTGTTTTAAAATTCTATTCTAGGCAGGACTTATATTTTAGTACAGGTGATGAAAACCGGCATTTTATTTGCTAGCTTTTGAATTTGTTTGTTTCCAGTGATGGTGATGGTGCCAGTGGTGGTTCCAGTGAACCACAGAGGACTTTGTGTTGACTGTGCATTGGGAAGAGTTCTTACAGTCCAGGGCATGTAAGTGACAAGTGTCTGCAACTCAGGGCCATCGCCATAAAGTGGGAGGTGGATAGGACACCATCCTGGCAGTCTCTTACCCTTTATCTGGCAGTTTACAAATTCGTCCTCAAAATAAATCATTGTTGAATGCCTTTCATCCCTGGTGTCTGCAAGCATTCCCAGTTTTACCAGAAAATAGTCACATTGACTTGTTACTCAGATGGTTGGAAGCATTCTTGTGTCTAGGCTGGTTATCTGTCTAATGAAATCTCATTACATTTATTTTGATCATTGTCAACCTTATATATATATATTTTGAGTTCTTTAGTGACAACTTTATCATATTTTGACCTCAGCTAAACCCCCATAGGCAGTGTGGTTCTGTTTTCTTGATAGATGGAAAGATTTCATCTTTTTTATTCAAGTCCAAACAGAAGGCTTGAATAGATTTGTTCATAGACAAGTGTGTATGTAATGTCTACTGTCTACCAGTGAGGCTTTGTGCACAGTACTAGGGACACACGAATAAATCACGATGCCCATAGCTTACTGTTGATGACAGCGAGGCCCACATTTGGAATACCAAGGAATAGGAAGGTGATCAAGAAAGGCTTCAGAAATGTTTCCCTGATTAGGGTATTATTTATGTAAACGGTCCAATTACTTTGTTGGCAAAACCCGTTGACCTATTTGATCTTTCTTGTTCTGAAAAGATACCCCAGTATCAAAGAAACTTTGTATGCTTTGGTACAAAAGTAATTGTGGTTTTTGCCGTTAAAGAAATTAATTTTGTACCAACCTTATATCGTAACTTAAAATTTGTAAATCGATGATGGGTAAGTTAAATTAATTATGGGTTTATTTATCAGTTATGCTAAAGTATACTATACTTTAATAAAATGGTTAAGACATTTTAATCGTGAAATCCTGGAATTAATATACTAGGAATGACTTAGCTTTACAATTGGTCAGACATCACTATCTTGCAATCTTTTGAAACATTTACCGTGCCCCCTATAATAGTGCATCCACCATGATTCCTGTTTTACTGTTGTCAGAATTATACCATTTGAATTAATGCCAAGGTGTGTACAGTATTTATTGGTTAATACTTACATCATTTAAATTTTAAATTCACAACTCTACTGTTGAAGGTGAATAATCAAGTGAAGAATGACAAGAAAATCCTCTTGTTAAGCCATATAGATCTACATTCATGATAACTTATATATATGAATGTACAATTAAGCCTTTTTTACTTTTGCTAAAAAATACACTTTAAAATTTACTAGGAACACATTTTAGTAAAAGAGAGAATGAGAATAAAATAATTAAATAAAATAATTAAAATAATTTCATGCATATTTAAGGGGACCATCAAATTTGATTTTTAACATGGTTTCTGTGGTGATTTCATAAATAAGAAGAATGCTGACTGTTAGGAAATTTATTATTATTATTATTATATACTTTAAGTTCTAGGTACATGTGCATAATGTGCAGGTTTGTTACATATGTATACTTGTGCCATGTTGGTGTGCTGCACCCTTAACTTGTCAGCACCCATCAACTTTCATTCACATCAGGTATAACTCCCAAATGCAATCCCTCCCTCCCCAATGATAGGCCCCGGTGTGTGATGTCCCCTTCCCTGAGTCCAAGTGACTCTCATTGTTCAGCTTCCCAACCTATGAGTGAGACATGTGCCGTGTTGGTTTTCTGTTCTCCAACAAGACAGTCCTCCCTGCGCTGAGAATGAACTGGTTCCAGTGGCATCCATGTCCCTACAAAGGATAAAAACTCTCCTTTTTTACTGTGCCGGCTGCATAGTATTCCATGGTGGGTATATGTGCCACATTTATTAATCCAGTCTGTCACAGATGCGACAGTTTGGGTGATCCAAGCTCTTCTGCTATTGTGAATAGTGTAGCAAAATAACATACATGTGCATATGTTTTAATAGCAGCGGTGACTTTTATAATCCTTTTGGTATATACCAAGTAATCGGATGGCTGGGTCAATATGGTACTTCCAGTTTCAGATCCCTTGAGGAATTGCCATACTGTTTTCATAAATGGTTGAACTAAGTTTACAGTCTCACAACAGTCGTAAAAGCTCCCCCCTATTTCTCCAAATCCTCTCCAGACCTGTTGTTTTCCTGACTTTTTACATGATTGCCATTCTAACTGGCGCTGTGGCATAAAATGAGTTAGGGGAGGATTCCCTCTTTTTTTCTATGATTGGAATAGTTTCAGAAGGAATGGTACCAGCTCCCTCCTTGTAACTCTGTTAGAGATTCACCTGTGAATCCTCGGTCCTGGACAGTTTTTGGTGTAGGCTATTAATTATTGCCTCATTTCAGAGCCTGCTATTGGGTCTATTCAGGGTCAACTTCTTCCTGGTTTAGTCCCTTGGGAGAGTGTAAGTTTCCAGGACATTTATCCATTTCTTCTAGATTTTCCTAGTTTATTTGCGTAAGAGATGTATTATACGTATTCTCTGATGGTAGCTTTGTATTTCTGTGGGGTCGGTGGTGATATCCCCTTTATGTTAGAAATTTTTTAAATGTGAAATTGATTTTGAACATTCCTGCTAATATTTGGCAATGTCAAAAAAAGCCTCAAAGTAGCTAAAGAACAATGAGTACTTGATTGCTTCATGAAGTTTATGCTTTTTTATAGATTAAAAATCTGTCAATTGTGTGTGTGTGCGTGTGCAGGCATGTGTGCGTGTGTGTGTGTGTGTGTGTGTATGTGAGACTGGCTTGAGGATAAAGCTGTAAGGTGTGAAGCATAAACAATAAGAGCATTCCCCTTTCCCCTCTTGGATCTGTCAGTTCTCATCTCTTATAGGATGACAAAGATGTTTTTGTCTCAAAGCAATTGGTTTAATACAGTCTTACTGAGTCCAAGTTGCTGACAAAAGAGGATTTTGTGTTTCTTTTTCATTCTTTCATGAGGTGAAGTGTGAAGTCACTTTATGAGGTGAAGTGAGATTCCAAAGGTGCATTTTATTTGCTTGAGTGTTATAAATGATTTGGGACTTTTCTACTCTTCTTTTCTCTGACTATTGCAGAAAGACCTGTTGGTGGAGAAAGGAAGAAAAACTGGATTCACAAGTATTAAGGATTTTACTGAAATGCCCGTGTTCTCAATGTCTGTTTGAACAGTTGCTTAGGTTTAAAAAACAGCATGATGAATATAAATTTTTTGTGCCCTTTGGTAGCTTGAGATAGAATAAGAAAGCATTAAGAGAATTTTCAGCTACTTCTGATGATGAAGGTTCATCTAGAGCCCACCATAGGTCTTCATTACAAAGCATCTGAGTTTCCCGATTGTTTCCTCTGCCTCGGTTCTCCTTACCCAACCAGATTATAGACATGTCTTATCACTCTATATACTTTTCCATGATACTCAGCATGTAGTAGACACTTGTAGTAAATATCCCATAATTATTGTTTTACAAGAGTATAACAGAGGTTTTAAAATACTGAACAGTAGTGTATAATGTGAAGACTGAGGGCTATTGCCATAGAGCTCTGCCTCTCAGACTTTCTGTGGTTCAGAAAATTGTTTGTGTGTGTGTGTGTGTGTGTGTGTGTGTGTATGTATGTATGTGCGTGCTTTCCTAATCTGCCACAGACCAGAAATAAAATAACAAAAGCATATGTGGGAATGCAAACTGATATAGTCATTATGGAATATAGAATAGAGGATCTTCAGAAAATTAAACAATAAAACTACCATATGACTAGCAATTCCACATCTGGATTTATCCAAAGGAAATAAGATCACTAATCTCAAAGAGATTTCTGCGCTCCCATGTTCACTGCAGCATTATTCACAATAGCCAAAATATGGAAACAGCCTATGTGTTCATCAGTAGATGAATGGATTTAAAAATGTGATATACACATATACACAAACACACACAGTGGAATACTTTTTAACCTTAAAAACGAAGGAAATTCTGTCATCGGTAACAACAGGGATAAACCTGTAGAACATGATGCTGAGTGAAATAAGCCAAACATGCAAAGACAAATGCTGCATGATCTTGCATTTATGTGGATTCTAAAAAAGTTGAACTTACAGAAACGGAGAGTAGGAGACTGGTTACCATGGTTGTGGATAGGGAGAAATGGGGAGATATTGGTCAAAGGGTACAATAAGATGAATAAATTCTGGATACCTAATGTACAGCATGATAACTATAGTTAATGATGTGTACATAAAATTTGCAAAGACAGCACATATTAAGTATTGTTACCACAAAAAAAGAAAAAGGTTAGTTATGTGAGATGATGAGTATTTTAATTAAATTTATTATTATAGTAATTCTTTTACAATGTATATGTATATCAAGACATCTTGTACATCTTAAACATATAAAATTATTATTCATCAATTATACCTTGATATAGTTGGAGGAAAAAAGACACATAAAATACAAGTCAGTATCTTGGTCTTTTGATTCAGCAACTGTGAAATTCTTCTCCAAAGTACCAGAAATACTTTGAAATGCTGTTAACTTCTATACTTAAGTTATGGCGGACAGGTAAGAGATTGTGGACCTACTATGGTTTAGAGACTACACTTTGAGAAGTAGTGGGTTAAACCACAAATAATTAGATTTTTATTTCCTGTCCATTGAATGAATTATAATGTCACTGGAATTAAGTGTATTTTGTCCAACTCCAAATGTGTAATATTAAGACAAAAAATTTCTTCAAATTTTATGATTGTATGTGTGTATGTGGTGGTGGCAGGGACCTGTGTTATTTTGTAACTAGATAGTTTGATTTCTAAGGAGGAAAGATTTTCTTTTCTCTTTTCTTTCTGTAATTTTAGTAAAAATTATTTCTCAGATGCAAATTTACATATAGAATTAAAACACTGTAAATGATCAGAAAGTAGTTTCTTGATGTATTGATAGTTAAGAAGTAGAGGGCAGAGATGTTAAAAAAATTTGGTGATTTTCATGTGAAGTAAGATTCCATGTGAGCCTTCTTATGTGAGTAAGCTCAAGAAATTTGAGAACTAGAGAAATAGAAACCACGTGATCCCACTTTTAAAACATAGACAAAAAAATTCTTTTGCATACATATTAATTGTGTACATTGTTTGTGCTTGGAGAGCAATGTGAATAATCCACAAATGCTAGTTAATGCCTGGGAATAGAGGTGAGATTAAAGGGTTAGATATGTGTATAAAAGAGGCAGTAGTATACAGGAAAACTATACAAAAATGTAGAATACAAAATATATTTAGATAGCAATACAATATGTATGTATTAAATATATACATAAACAATGACTAGAAAATTGCCCCAAAAATCCTTTACTCAATTTTGGGTGGAATTGTTGACAGATATCCTTGGATCTCCATTACTGTTATCTGCAATGAAGTAATTATTTTCTCTCTCTTTTGGCTTGTATTGTGTTTCATAAATGTGAACTAGATTAGACAAAATATTTGAAGCAATTTCCTTATATATTTCGATCTCTGTCCATCTCTTTATCTATCTGTCTGTCTAGGATTTGATATTCCTCTAATGCTTGAACAGAAGTTAGAAATACCAGGTGTCTTCAGCTCTAGAGCTGGCTTGAGTTGAAGGGCTACCTGGAGGATAGAGAGAAGCTGCTAGGTAGGGATCATAGAAGAGTTACATAGAAAGTGCCAAGGAGTCACCATGAGGAGGGAGGGGGTGTAGTAAGTTCCTAGTTGTATCCTATTAAAGTGAAAGACTTGGGCAGGGATCTAGCAGCAGCCCTTCAACAATTCAGAAGTTATTGGCCAGTGGAATCAGCCCGGGTATTAGAAATGACAGAGAGGTAGACAGCAGTCTTCAATGCACAGACATCTGTTGGGGGTTGGAATTCAGGATGAGAGCAATGGTGAGAAGGAATGTGTTCTCATAATGAAGACTGACATCATTCCTTCCTAGGAGAAGCCAGTGGAGCTCTCTATCCAGGACCCGAGGCTATGCATCCTCCCTCTGTGTGATAATCAACCTTTCTAGTGTGGACAGAAAAAGCTTAGGAAGTCAAATCTGTTCCTTGAGGCCTAGGTATTTGCTGGTGAATGCACAGGAGGATTAAACCCTTTGAAAAGTCCTCAGAGATATTTTCAGTGTTTTGGGCTCTACTGTGCAGAAGCAGCCTACAAGGGAATATGCAGTCATGTTTTGGGAAGTGCAGTCCATGCTGTCTCCCCCTGCCACACTCTACACAAGGTTAGTGTCTTTTACATGTTGGGTAATTGGGAAGGTGCTAGGCCCCAGGAAGTAAAATCCAAAACCTGCATAGTGGCCAGCCTTCCAGTTATTTATTTTCCTTACATACTTATGCATACTTCGTAAAATTAAATGAAAAGTTTGGGCAATTACCTCAAGAATTTAGCCTAACACAGAACAAAACACAATTTTAAAAAATCAAGATGATATATATTTTATTTTGTATTGTTGATATTCAGATTTTTCTAGAAGGGTTTTAGTTTCTCTTTCGTTTATCATTTTCAAAAACAGCACAAACTTGCCATCATCCCTCATGAAAGGCACTATCACTATCAATGCAATGACCTTTTGAGTAAGGGCACCACTTCATTGATTGTGGTTATGGACATATCTCTATTAAGTCAGGCTCTGATCGGATATATTTAGCTGCTTTTTATATTAGAAAACAGTCTACTTGACAATTAGGATTTTATCTCATAACATCTTGGCAGTTATAAATATTGAATTAATAATACACTAATGGTATTTTTAAAGTAACGCATATACTGTGTTTGATCTTCATATGGTAAGTAGAGAGAAACATATGAGGGTAACGACTTGCATTATTTCCATCTTTTAAGTATTGAATCAGGCACATTTCTCTAGTCTTATAAACTATAAAAGTTCTTCTTTGTGTTTGTTAACACAAAACAGAATTTTCTGACTACTGCTTATACTTGTTTTATTTAATGTGAATTCAGGGTTTAGATACATATACTCACAGAGTACAATTGTGATACTCAAAGAGCTTCATTGAATTTATTTCTCTTAGAAAAGGTTAAATAGGGTTGAAAGATTTGAGCACTCTATTTTCATTTTATCAAATATCTAGATCAGGGGTCAACTACACGCATAAGCCAGATCTGGTTTGCTGCTTGTTTTTGTGAATAGAGTGTCATGAGATTGCAGCTACACCTACTTGTTTCAGTATTATCTAGGGCAGCTTTTGCACTATAATGGCAGAGTTGAGTAGTTGTGATGGAAACTGTAAGGCCTGCAAATACTAAAATCTTAACTCACTAGCCCGATGCAGAAAAAGGTTGCCAGCCACTCATCTAGGCGAATAAATAAACTTCAGGTAAAGTTTTAAAAGTTTTGAGTAGTATGAATAGAACATTGATGTGTTAACTGAGTATGCACTGAAGATATAGTTTTATGTCTTCCAGGAATAAAATATATAAATGGAAAAATCTTTCAGTGAGTCATTAAAAATATTTCTAAAGGGTGGACACTTAATTTAAAACTCTAACCTGTATAGGGAGCCCAAAATGTGCCAGCCACTGGTTTCTGTCCTTTACAAGTATTTTCTTATTTAAGCATCACAGCAATCCTATGAAGTAGGTACTAATATAATCCTTGCTTTACAGATGAGGAAACAGAGATATTAAAGAATTTGGTGTTGCTCATGAGGGTAGCATCGGTAGAGCTGGATTTGAACTCAGGAAAACTGATTTAATAATCGGCCTTCTTCACCATCACCTTTTCTTTATGTACCAACAACAAAGAAAAGTTTCATAATGGAATTTTTAACAGCAGGAGGTATAATTGATATGCCCGTTTAATGTATACAATCAGATGAGTTTGGACATATGAATACACCCCAGATACTCTCAGCACAACCAAGGTAATTAATGTAAATCCATCACACCCATAAGTTTCCTTGTGTCCTTTCTGTGGCAAGAATGATTAACTTGAGATCTATACTCTATATATGTTTAAGTGCACAATACTACGGTGTTAGTGTTAGGCACTACGTTTTACAGATTTCCACACCTATTTATCTGGCAAGACTAACACTTTTTATCTGCTGAACAATCCTCTATTTCCCCCTCCCATTCCCAGGCAACCACCATTCGATTCTCTACCTCTATGTTTCTCTGTTTAGATAACCTCATATAAGTGAAATCATACAGGATTTTTCTTTGTAAGACTGGCTAATTTCACTTATTAATAAACAAAAGAGAACACGTATTGGTGAGGATGTAGAACTATTAGTGAAATGTAAAATGGTACACTTGTTTTGGAAAACACAAGTTTCCTACAAGTGTTTGGGAGCCCTACAAAAAATAAAAATAGAACTGGTATTTGATTCAGCAGTTCCACTTCTGGGTATATATCCAAATGAATTGAAACAAGGATCCTAAAGAGATATCTGCACTCCCTTTTATATTGCAGCATTATCCACAACAGTTAACTTATGGAAATAACCTAATTACCCATCAGCATGTGATTGTAATGGATAAAGAAAATGTGATATATATGTACAACGAAATATTATGCAGCAACATGAACTTTTAACATATTGCGGATTATACAGGTTGATATATTGATGATAATCTATAAGGTTATATTTGCATTTGTTGCCATATAGTCTATTATTCATAATTAATGTGCAGTCTTATTAATTTTACTTATATTTAACTCATGATTAATACTTGTATGTTCAATATTTGAAAAGAGGCCTCTCTGTACCTATACCTATGGAAAATATTGCTATAACGAGTTTTAAATTCTCTGCTAGTTGTTTAAAATGCTGTAATCTTAGACATAAATTGAGAACAGTTAACTATGTAAATATCCCTGAAAACTTTGCTTTGAACGTAGTTTTAATATCTTTCTTTCTTTTGAGACAAGGGTGAAAAAAAGGTAGGTTGACAAAATGAAATAAAAAGGTACAATTAAATAAAATTATAGGTAGCTCTTTATGTAATCATTTTGCTGAAAATTACAGGGTTTCTCTCTCTCACATAAAAAATGTTTTACCAGAATTGTTTCTCCAACTTTCCTCTGGTAACATACCAATAGTTATACATTGGCAATGTGATCCAGAATTGAGGTAATTCTGTCGTAAGCTTAGGCTAAAAATATGCACTCATATGAGGTATTTGGTTAAGTGAGGCAAAAATAAATATTTATAAAATGTAAAGACTTTAAACCTCATTCCACATGGTGGCTTGGCTTTATAATTTGAAGCTCACACTTTTTTCTAGATTAGTATCATGACTTAGTCTCCTGCTTTCTGGAGTCTAATGATTCTCTCACAGTGAGCATGCCAGGGCATTTCCCCGTGTTTCAAACTACAGAGATTATGAACTAACTGGGCATTTGTCATTTAGAATACAGTTTGGAAAGTGTTCTGGCAAAGTAATCACTTCTTTAAAAATCTACATACATAGGCTGTGTGGGTAGAATGACTGGGTAACACATATTTGTCTCTCCTGTCCTTTAAGTAATCTCATCATCACACACTTATCATTACTGAACACTCTTCTGTATTTAGTACTGTATAGATAATTGTACAATATGATAAAGACAAACTTAGAGAGCAAGGTCTGTAAACAACATGGAAAACAGCATGTTTTGCTATTGGAATGAGTAACTTAAGCTCTTCCCTTTGAGCCTTTTTAAAGTCTTCCAGAAACCCTTTGCTCACCCTCCTGACATTTTGGTAGTTTCCATGTTGTCAAGTCTATCATGGAATCACAAAGCAACACACATCCCAGCTTCCCATGTCTGTGGAGAGGAAATTTGTCATGTAATTTCCACCAATCAGTGCCCACATAGTAGGCTTTGGGTAAGCAATGAGCTAACTGAGGAAACAGGCGCATGCCATTGCTGATCCAGGTGTTGGGGGTGGCGGTGGCAGCTGCCTGACAGTGGCATTATTTGGGGCTTACCACATGACAGTCTCTGCATCTTTGCCAGGGTATTTTGACGTAATTCTTGGTCTTAAAATTTTAGCCTAGAAAATTTATCTCAAGCTATTCAGCAATTCTGTGAGTTCTGAATATTTCTTATTACGTCTGTGCCTTTCAAAATGAATTAGAGTGAATTCTGTGCATGCGTGTATGCACAGCTAGAATAATCTAAAACAACAATAACAACAAAAACCTAATTAAAAATTGGGCATCAAATTCTTAGGTCATAGTACAAAGTGTTGAGAGTAAGTTCGAAGTCAGTTCATAGTCAGGAGAACGAGGTGAAGCCCCAGGATTTGCACTTGAAGTTCCATTTTCTCACCACATAACAATAATTCCTCCTCACTTGCTCTAAAAGTTTCCCCATGTAAAGATGTTGTATCTCATTGAGATCCTCAACCTGTTGATTCAGATAACTGACTTTCCACCTTCATTCTTCTCCGTACTCAGCTTAGATTCCATAACCCTTGTTTAGATTCATCCCTTTGTAAACATCATTACATTTCTCACCTCCATTTTTCTCACCAGTATTAAAAACTGGATAAACTTGGTTGTCTATCTGCCTCATGCCTACATTTGCAGCTAAACATTTCAAGAGAAAATTATAGTAAGCTTATTGATATGTACTAATATGTATTTATAATCTCTAACCTAAAATGAAACAAACCATTTATGTTTTTATAGTACGTTTAGCACAGTTAATCCTTGAATGACACAGGTTTGAACTGCACAAATTTACTTATAGGAAGATATTTTTCAGTGAAAGTTACCCAGAGTGTGCCTGCCTCTCCTACCTCCCTTTCCACCTCCTCCACTTCTTTGGATTCTGCCACCCCGAGACAGCAAGACCAGCTCCGCCACTTCCTCCTCTTCCTCAGCCTACTCAGTCTGAAGGTGACAAGGAAGAAAACTTTTATGATAATTCACTTCCACTTAATGAATAGGAGATATATTTTCTCCTTTGTAATGATTTCCCTAATTAACATTTTCTATTCTCTAGTTTACCTTATTATAAGAATACAGTATATAATATATATAACATAAAAATATGTGTTAACTGACTTTATGTTATTGGTAAGGGTTCTGGTGAACAGTAGAGTATTAGTAATTACAAGTCTGGTGAGGCAAAAGTTATAAGTTTTCTGGATAAAGATGTTTCCTTTGAATGTGTCTCTAGGCAGAGACTGGCCACTTAGGGGCTCAGGTTTTACTAAAGTTATTTATGTCTTCAAAAGACTAGATTTTACTTACTATGTTCCAGAGCTCTCCTTTCAAAGATTTTCATGTAGTATATGATGTAAACCAAAAGCTGAAATGCTTAGTAAGAATGTGGAGTAGGAAGTGTGCAGTAACTTCCACTGTAATGATACATAAGATATAGCATTCAGCTACAAAGACTTTTATCAGCACAAGAATATGAAAGACAGAAACATTCAAACAAAGATGGACTGATCACCTTTTGTTTACTGCCTTCCTTCAAAATTGATTTTTCTTATTGTTTCAAATATCCTTTTAATACTTTCTTTATTTTATTTTATGTTATTTTATTTTTTGAGACAAAGTGTCACTCTGTCACCCAGGCTGGAGTGCAGTGGCGTGATCTTGCCTCACTGTAACCTCCACCTCCCAGGTTACAGTGAAACGATTGTCCTGCTTCAGCCTCCTGAGTACCTGAGATTATAGGTGTATGCCACCATGCCTGGTAATTTTTGTATTTTTTTGTAGTGGAGATGGGGTTTCACCACGTTGGTCAGGCTGGTCTCGAACTCCTGACCTTGTGATATGCCCTTCTCAGCCTCCCAAAGTGTTGGGATTACAGGCATTGTTTTAATTGAATTTTAATATGCTCCCGGCCTCTTTTTAATTTTGAATAGTATGTAGTAGGTATATATATTTACAGGGTACATGGGATATTTTGATGCATGTATACAATATATAATAATAACATCAGGTCAATAGGCTATCCGTTTCCTTAAGAATTTATCATTTCTTTGTGTTACAACATTCCAATTATACCTTTTTAGTTTATTTTAAAAATGTACAATAAATCATTGTTGACTGTAGTCACCTTGTTGTGCTATCAAATACTAGATCGTATTCATTCTATCTAACTATATTTTTGTACTCATTAACCATCCCCATTTCCCACTACACACTAGCTTTTCCAGTCTCTGGTAATCATCATTCTACTCTCTGTGTCCATGAGTTCAATTGTTTTCATTTTTGTCTCCCACAAATGAGTGGGAACCTGCAAAGTTTGTCTTTCTCTGCCTGGCTTATTTCACTTAACATAATGACCTACTGCTCTATCCTTGTTGTTGCAAATGACAGGATCTTACTGTTTGCTAGGCAAGTAGTGCTCCATTGTGTATATGTACTACATTTTCTTCATCCATTCATCTGCTGATGGATACTTAGGTTGCTCCAAATGTTGACTATAGTGAATAGTACAACAATAAAGTTGGGAGTGCAGATATATCTTTGATATACTGCTTTCCTTTTTCCTGAGTATGTACTTCGCAGTGGAATTGCTGGATCATATGGTACCTCAATTTTTAGTTTTTTGAGGAGGCGCCAAACTGTTCTCCATAGAGGTTGCATGCATTTACATTACCACCAACAGTGTGTGAATGTTCTCTTTTCTCCGCATCCTTTCCAGTATTTATTATTGCTTGTGTTTTAACTGGAGTGACATGATACCTCATTGTAATATAGATTTGCATTTCTCTGATGATCTGAGCACTTTTTCTTATACCTGCTTGCCATTTGTATGGTTTTTTCTTTTTTTAAAGAAATGTCTATTCAGATTTTTTTTTACCATTTTTAATTAGATTATTAGATATTTTTTCCTATAGAGTAGTTTGAACTCTTTATATGTTCTGATTATTAATTCCTTGTCAGATGGATAGTTTGCAAATACTTTCTCAGGTTCTGGGGGCTGTCTCTTCATTTTGTTGACTGTTTCCTTTGCTGTGTAGAAGCTTCTTAACCTGATGTGATCTGATGTGTCCATTTTTGCTTTGGTTGCCTGTGCTTGTGGTGTATTACTCAAGAAATCTTTGCCCAACCAATGTCCTGAAGAGTTTCCCTAATGTTTTCTTTCAGTAATTTCATAGTTCTAAGTCTTATATTTAAGCCTTTAATCCATTTTGATTTGATTTTTGCATATGGTGAGAGTTTAATTCTTTTGTGAATGGATATCCAGTTTTCTCAGCACCATTTATTATATAAGCTGCTTTCCCCCATGTATATTCTTAGCATCTTTGTCAAAAATGAGTTCACTGTAGATATGTGGATTTATTTCTATGTTCCCTATTTCATTCCATCGGCCTATGGGTCTGTTTTCATGCCAGTCCCATGCTGTTTTGGATACTATAGCTCTGTAGTATGATTTGAAGTCACGTAATGTAATTCTTCCAGTTTTGTTCTTTTTGCTAAGGATGGCTTTGGCTATTCTGGGCCTTTTCTTTTTCCATGTAAATTTTAGAATTATTTTTCTGGAGAATATCATTGGTATTTTGATAGGGGTTACACTGAGTCAGTAAGTTGCTTTTAGTATAATGGATATTTTAGCAAGAGTCTTCGTATCCATGGACATGAAGTAACTGTACATTTTTTGTGTTTCTCATTTTCTTGCATCAGTGTTTTATAGTTTTCACTGTAGAGGTCTTTTACTCCTTTAGTTAAGTTTATTCCTGGGTATTTAGTTTTGACTGTTGTAAGTGGTATTATGTTATTCCTTTTTCAGATTGTTCATTGTTGGCAGATAGAAACGCTACTGATTGTTTTATGTGGATTTTGTAGCCTGTAACTTTACTGAATTTATTTGTTAATTCAAGTAGTTTTTGATGGAGTCTTTAGGCTTTTCTAAATATAAGATTAAATCATCTGTAAATAAGGATAATTCAACTTTTTCCTTTCCAGCTTTGATTCCCTTTATTTCTTTGTCTTGTATGATTGCTCTAGTAGTATGTTGAATAGCAGTGGTGAAAGTGGGCATCCTTGTCATGTCCTGGATCTTAGAGGAAAGATTTTTAGTTTTTCCCTGATTGGTATGTTAATAACTGTGAGTCCGTCATATATGGATTTTACTGTGTTGAGGTATGTTCCCTCTAAACCCAGTTTTTTGAGGATTTTTATCATGTAAGGATGTTAAATTTTATCAAATGCTTTTACAGCATCAATTATAATGATCATATAGTTTTTATTCCTAATTCTGGTGGTATATTGTATTACATTGATTGATTTATATATGTTGAACCATCCTTGCATCCCAGGGATTAATTCCACTGAGTCATGCACAATTAACTTTTTAATGTGTTGTTGAATTTGGTTTGTTAGTATTTGGTTGAGAATTTTTGTATCAATATTCATTATGGATATTGGCCTGTAGTTTTCTTCTTTTGATGTGTCTTTGTCTGGTTATTTTAACAGGGTAATACTGGCCATGTAGAATGCATCTGCAAGTATTCTCTCCTCCTCCATTTTTCAGGACAGTTTTAGTAGGATTGGTTTTAGTTCTTTTTTTAAATGTTTGGTAAATTCAGGAGTGAAGCCATGGGGTTCCAGTCTTTATTTTTGCTGGGATACTTTTTTTTTAAATTAATGTAAAATATTTATTTAATACACTTTTTTTTAATACTTTAAGTTCTAGGGTACATGTGCACAACGTGCAGGTTTGTTACATATGTATACATGTGCCATGTTGGTGTGCTGCACCCATTAACTTGTCATTTACATTAGGTATATCTCCTAATGCTATCCCTCCAGCCTCCGCTCCCCACAATAGGGCCCGGTGTGTGATGATCCCCTTCCTGTGTCCAGGTGATTTCATTGTTCAATTCCCACCTGTGAGTGAGAGCATGTGGAATTTGGTTTTCTGTTCTTGCGATAGTTTACTGAGAATGATGGTTTCCAGCTGCATCCATGTCCATACAAAGGACACAAACTCATCCTTTTTTATGGCTGCATAGTATTCCATGGTGTATATGTG
>NW_016810977.1:555248-578022 GCF_001698545.2 Rhinopithecus bieti | reverse complement strand
AATGATTGCCATTCTAACTGGTGTGAGATGGTATCTCATTGTGGTTTTGATTTGCATTTCTCTGATGGCGAGTGATGCTGAGCATTTTTTCATGTGTCTGTTGGCTGTATGAATGTCTTCTTTTGAGAAATGTCTGTGCTCACTTTGGTTTATTTTTTCTTGCTGGTTTTAGGTTCCTTTATCCTTGACATTCAGGAGTTTGATTATTAGATGCCTTGAGGTAGCCTTTTTTTAGTTAAATCTGCTTGGTGTTCTATAACTTCTTATATTTGAATGCTGATATTTTTCTCTTGGTTTTGAATGTTCTCTGTTATTTATCTCTTTCAATAAACTTTCTACCACAATCTCTCTAGCTCACCTTTAAGGCCAATAACTCTTAGATTTGCCCCATTGAGACCGTTTTCTAGATCTTGAAGGTACTTATTCTTCTTTATTATTTTGTCTCAGAGCTCTGACTGTATATTTTTAAATAGCTGTCTTCAAGCTCACTAATTCTTTCTTCTTAATTCTGCTGTCGAGAGACTGAAGCATTTTTCAGTATTTCTTTCGAATTTTGGAGCTCCAGAATTTCTGCTTGATTCTTTTTGTTTCAAACTCTTTGTTAAATTTATCTGATAGAATTCTGAATTCCTTCTTTGTGTTAACTTGAATTTTGTTGAACTTCCTCAAACTAGCTATTTTGAATTTTGTCTGAAAGGTCACATATATCTATCACTCTGGAATTGCTCCCTAGTGCCTTACCTAGTTCATATTGTGAGATCGTATTTTCCTGAATGGTCTTGATGCTTGTTGTTTGTCAATGTCTGATATTTGAAGACTTAGGCTTTTTTGTATCTATCTTTCTTGGGATGGTGATATCATATGACTGTGTGTCCACCCGAATCTCATCTTGAATTGTAGCTCCCACAATTCCCACGTGTTGTGGGAGGGACCTGGTGGGAGGTAATTGAATCATGAGGGCGGGTCTTTCCTGCACTGTTCTCGTGATAGTGAATAAGTCTCATGAGATCTGATGGTTTTATAAAGGGGAGTTTTCCTGTACAATTCCTCTCTCTGTTGACTGCTGCCATGTAAGACATGACTTTCACCTTCTGCTGTGATTGTGGGCCTCCGCAGCCACATGGAACTGTAAATCCATTAAACCTCTTTTTCTTTATAAATTACCCAGTCTCAGGTATGTCTTTATCAGCTGAGTGAAAATCAGCTAATGCAGATGGCTTTCCAAGTATTCAAAATAATTGAGTTTTGTGATCTTAATCTTTGGTCATGGTATCTGCATTAGGAGGCACTTCAAACCCAGTGACACTGTGTTTCTTATGGACTCATATAAGTACCACTTTGCTTGTCTTTAAGATCCAGGAGAATTGCCTGGATTACCAGGCAGATACTTTTTTCTCCTTTGTTACTTTGCCCTAAAGAAACAGAGTCTCTGTCTTCTTGTTGAGCTGCCTGGAGCTAGAGGATGGGTGACACAAGCACCTCTGTGGGCACTGCCACTGGAGCTGTGCTGGGTCAGACCCAAAGCCAGAGCAGCCCTGGATGTTGCCCATGACCTTCAGTGACCAGTGCCTGGCTGCCACTGATATATGCTCAAGCCCAGGGGCTCTTCCATCAGCTTGTGGTAAATGCTGCCAGACCTAGATCTCTCCTTTCAGGGCAGTGGGCTTTCTTCTTGTCCAGCTTGGGTCTAAAAATGCCATCCAGAGGCCAAGGCCTACAATTGGTGATCACAAATATGTGGCCTACAAGCCTGCTTGATGTTTTACTCCACTGGCCAAGCTGGTGTCCTAGCGGCAAAACAGTCTCCTTTACTCTTCTTTCCCCCTTTCTGAAGCAGAAGGGGTTTCTCCACCTGGCCACTACAGCTGTGAGTAGGTTGGGCCATACCTGAAGCCAGCAAAGCCCTGGGTCTCTCTCACCTAAGGTCTGTGGCTAGTACTGCCTGGGTACCATTAATGTTCGTTCAAGGTACAAGGGCTCTTTCTTTAGGAGCTGGTGAATCCTGCCAGGATGGGGTCCTTCCCTTCAAGACAGTGGGTTCCCTTCTGGCCCAAGATATATCTAGAAATGCCCTGCAGGTGCCCGCACCTGGAATGGGGCCTTCGGGACTTTGCCTGGTGTCCTGTTTTCCTGTGGCTGAGCTGGTATCCACATTGCAAGACAATGTCTTCTCTACTCTCCCCTCTCCTCTCCTCAAGCTGATGGAAGGCTCTCCTGGAGCTTCAAGCTGCACTCTCTGGGGTTTTGCGTCAGGGGGTGATGTAACACTCTCTGGCTGCCCTACCTCTCATCTCACTAGGTTATGTACACCCCAAGTTCACTTGGTTCTGAGCCCAGCACTGTACCAGAACTTGCCTAGTAATTTCAGTAGTTTGTCCTCAACTCCCTTTCAGGTTTATCTAGGGTCCCACGGCACTTTTGCCCATGGTAGGGGGGCTAACTGGAACTTGGGTTCCTGTTTGGATGAATGATTCCATTCTGGCTAGGCCTGATCTAAATGCTTTCTCTCCGGTGCCAGCGAATTCTGCTTTGTGTTGCTTTCTGCTATGACAGGGCAGTAGTGAGTTACAATACAAAGTCCGACATTCGCTATGCTCTCCCTCCCCCAAACACACGTATTTTCTCTCCATGTGGCCATTGCCAGGGAATGGGAAAGGGGTGATGTTAGCAATTCAAGACTGCCTTTTCTACCCACTTGAGTGCCCTTTTCCTTGATACGGTGTTAAGACCAAGTACTGTGATTGCTCACTTGATTTTCAGTTCTATGAAAGTACTAGTACTATCTTGTTTGGTTGGCAGTGCAATTTGGTTGCTGTGCTGGAGGGGGCAATCGCTGGAGGGTTTTTTTTGGCCATTTTCTGTTGCTAAATATTCTTCAATTGTTCCCCTAGTATTATATTAAATGCATAGACTCTGAATCTAGTGAATATGTTCTTTCAAAATCTTACTTCGATACTTATTAGTTGTTACTTTGGAAAAGTCAGTTAATCCACTTGTGCCTTGGTTTATTCATCTGTAGCATTGAATTATATGGGAATTAAATATATGTCCAGAGCAGCATATTCTGAAAACTACCAATATTATTCATCATTGTATATCTGAAAATGTTTATTATGCCCTTACTTTAACCAGAGTCTCTGAGAATAAAATTCTAAAATAGAAAATTTTCCTAAGAATTTTGAATATCATGTAGATTTTCTGACACCTTTGCTGCTATAAAATTCTACAAATAGCAGGAAATAAGTCTTTTGCTATTCCTGCTTATAAAAAATGTAAGTCTTTACTTTTATATTTTAAAATAATGTTTCTAAGTGTGAATTTAGTTTCATTTTCCTGCTTAACATTTGGTGTACATTTTAATCAGGAAATACACATTTTTTTAGTTTGCAAAATTTCTTTAGTTTGCAGAATTCTCCCAAATAAATATTATTTTCCCATCATCCAGTTAATTCTCTTATTGTGAAACTCTTTCCAAACAAATACTGCTTTTCCATTTTTTTATCCTTTTGTCTCTTTGTGATTCATTTCTAATGCCTTGTATTTTATTGTCTTCATCTTCATGAATTTATTTCGCAATTGTGAATTTTCTGGAGTTTATTCTGGATATTGTATTTTTTAACTTCAAACACTCTAGATTTTTTATTTTAAGTTTTCCTTTTTTCTTAAAACATTTAGCTTTAATTCACTGGTATTTTATGTTGCAGTTTAGGTTTACTGAGTATAAAGTATGCCTTTATTTTTTATATCTTAAACATACTGATTTTAAATTCTTTTATTTCTATTTTATAAAATTAAATTCATGATATATAAATTAATATTCTGATAATAAATTTTATTGATTGTCTTTTAGTATTGCATTTCTTCATTTGTCAAATATTGATTGTACACTCATTTTGTGAAGGAGGCTCTTTCTTTATCTTTCTTATTCCAGTTCTGCCTCTTTCTCTCTGGGTCCAGCACACAACACACTCCCTGACTTAGAGTTTATAGTTTTCTTCTTCTGGATACCCACTGAAATCCCCACTCATCCAGAGAATGGTCTCATAAGGGCAGTTTGTTACATATAAACTCTAATAAACTCTAATATGAAATTGGAAATATGGAAGACTTATTGCAGTTCCAGAGTAGAACTTGGCCCAGTTCTGATTATAAATTTCTGGCTTCTGTGTCCCCGGGTAGAACTGCCACTTTCTGGGAACTCTAGCCTTAGGTAGCAATGGAGGAAATTTTTAAATCTTTGTTTCTGAAATGGAAAATGGACCCTGACCTTGGCTTCAAGGAATGTAACTGTCTCGTGTCTTTTTTTTTTTTTTTGGCATGAAACAATTTAATTCCCATTGTTCAGCCTAAGTCAAATTTCCAGACAATACTGTTTCAGACTTGCTTGGTCTTTTTGTGTTTGTTCCATTTCTTCCATTTGTTCCAATGAGATATTTACCTTATATTTGAGGAATGCTTTGTCTCTCTTTGTTTGCTTTCTCCCTAGTTCATCTCTAATTGCTCTGTTATTTAAGCTATTAGAACTAATTGAAATTTGAACATCTGTATCATATTCATCCAAAAATCTCTTTATGTATTCATGAATTTACCTTTAACTGCACTCCTAAGTCATCTAAATTTCTTTCCTAAAACATCAAAAACTTCATCCAATATTTGTTCTATCTGTCCTGGACAACTTAGCAGCATACAACACAGTCTATTATTTTGACTCTTGTGACATCTAGATATTGAGAAATATCTCCTACCTCTAGAAATTTCTTCTTGATCTCTCCCTGACTGGTTGATCTTAGCCAGAATCTATTTCTTTTTCTACACTTGTTTTCTGAAATGCTATATTCTATTTCCATAATTTTAAAATTAATAACATATGCTCTCATTTCACCATTTATCACCAAACCACTTCTATGATATTCATATTAATTTTTACAGCTATCAATGTAACATGTACATATGCGTATCTTACAGGTATTCCAAAATCTCTTATAGCAACAACTGGTTAGTTGCCCACTAAATACCTGCTTCTCAGCATACTGAGCAGAACTATCATCACCCATCCCTTTTTGTGTTTATCTCACCAATAGAATTTGAACAGAAGCACTGTAACACTTAGAATTTGAAGCAGTGAAGAGCAGGCACGCCTTTTTCAGGCTCTCTTTATTCATTTCACTTGCCTGCTAAGTGATACATGGTAAATTACAGTGCATATGTTGGAGAAAGAGATGTCTATATCCCTCAGATGCTCTAGTTTAGGGCTTTATGTCCTGGACTAAATGCAGCTGAAAAATCGTTCTTCGTGTTAATCCATTCCACATTGGGTTCTGTCTGTTATTACAGCATATAGTGGCCTACCTTAGCTAATATATCACTAACACTTGTTTCTGTCCAAGTTTTTCTCTGACTAGACTTCTGCTACAGCATTCTTTTTTCAGTTACTTAAATAGGTAAAAATTTATTTTGCTTTGGAGTCTGTTTTCTGTTGCCTGGAATGCTCTCTTCCTATCTTTGTCTCATACCTATTTTCTTCTCATCTTTTCTTTTTTATCTTCAATCCAAATTCTTTTTATGATTTATAATTATTTAAACAAGGTATTAAAGTAGCGCTCCTGCCCCATTATTTTCCAGAAGTATCTTCTTTATCTTATTTACAGAAATTAGTAATTTTATATATATAAAATTTATATATAAATAAACACACGTGTGTATATATATACACACACATATTTTATATATAAAATTACATATACATGTGTGTGTATATATATATATATATATATATGTGCTTGTTTATGTTTTTCTCTCCCTAAAATAAAGGGAGTACTTGGGCAGGAAAGACCTAGAAAGTTGGGTTTCATCATTACTGTGTACTCACAACCTATTACAGAGCCTGGGGTAAAATTGATGTTTAATGAATATTTGTTATATGGGGAAATATCTGAATGAATGAAGTAGAGAACAAATTGACCCTGTTAATACTTCTGTATGGAGAAACCACTTTAAGACTTTATGCTTTTTTTAATAAAGAAATGAAGGAATCTCCCCACCTAAATAGAATGAAAGGACAAAACTATCAGCTAGGATATGGCACAGAATATTTTTGGAATTTAATGTTTGCTTCCTTTTTTCATATAGCTTTTATTTTCATTATGATCTATGCACCACCTGTTACAGAAATCCCCAGTGGCATCTACCATAAAGGAATTCCTGCCATTTTTCCCTGGAAAACCACTGTGATTTGCTTATATGCAAATGATGCTTGGAATTAGAGTTTTTTGAAAGAAGAGTGCTTGAAGGCCAGGTTTTCTTGGTCAGTAAATGTCATTGACAATGTGTTGGTACCATGTCATCTAAGTTGTTGAGGCAATGTTAATGTTGGTGTACAAATAATGGTCTCCCCTAAAATGTACCAGGGATTCATCCCCTTTTCATTGTGTATAAGCTATAAAGTCTTCAAAGCCACCTCTAAACCAGTGGATACCACAATGCTAGATTTTAGATTTATCTGGAATATTGAAATAAGGCTGCCACATCACAACCTACTTTGGGATTTACATCGTATCCTCTCAGAAGGCAAAGACAACTGAAGTTTGCAGGCTCTCTGATAATTAATGTTACTAAGTGGTATGTTTAATTTTTTAATTATTTTCCCCCAAATATTTATTGGCTTTCTAGCACTTTATAGAGATATGTTATATAGTTGCAATATTTTAATGGACATGCATATATTATGCTGTAGATTATATATGTGTGTGTATATGCATATGGTGAAATATCTAAATGATCTCTATATTATATATATATATATATATATATGTGAAAATCTTGCTTCTCTCTCCAAATATCCTCATAATCTCACTTTTTGATGTAACCATGATTAACAGCTGGGTTGCCTTCTAGAGATTTATGAGTTAAGCAATATTTATTTAATGTCTTCTATGTCCTATGCATTATTGAGTCACGTTAGAGATAAATAGGCAGGCAGATGAAGATAGGTACTTTATTACAATAACGTTGTTGCCTTCTATACCTGTAGGTAAACACATTCCCCAGCTTTTCACTCAGTGATGCACCAATGATATGCTTCCATGTTGATATGTCCTAGTGTGCTTTATTCTTTTTAATAGGCACATATATATATGTAGATATACTTCTCTATATATTCTATATCTGCCTTGTTTTTTAACAGGAAGACATTTATGTTGACAAAGTCTATATTTGATCATGGCCCCTTTATGTATATTAAGTTGTCTCTAATAATTTGTTCTCATAAATAATGTTGCAGTGAACAATGAAGAACTTTGTTAGAGCTTATAAGGGTGGATTCACAGCAGGGATTATTCAATTTTGAAAAGGTAGAACGAAATAAAATCCCTTATAAATTGTAAGACTCCATGAGAAAATGCAAAAATAGTTCCATAGATAGGGAGAGCTCGCTTCTGAGAAGAAAATTGCCTTGAAAAAATAAGAACTTTTCAGCTCACCGTTCAAAACGGTTTTGGCATTGTTTTGTGTATTCAAATATAATAATTAAAACAGAGATAAAAGTCGAAGGATAAAATACAGAGACACAACAACATCATATACTGAGGAATAACAAACTGGTATAATAAAAAGAGAATAATGCATACATGCAACTGCAATCTGTTGTTAAAGTACACTTAAGGGCATCTGGAGAAAGAAAATAATAACTGAAATAAAGAGAATAAAACATGAAACTCAGGAGAAACACAATGTGGGTCAAAAGAGTAAGTTCTTTTCCAACAATTATTTTTGTCTCTCTTTCTAGACATTTATATTTCTGATATTCTTTGAACATTAAATTACAAACATACAAGTTACATGATATTGCATTGACTATACAACTCCTGTAATTAATTCTTAAACAGAGTACTCACTTTACATTTCACTATTTTAAGAAAAACTTATGCATACTGAGACACATCTTCACTCTGCACAACTCCAATATGCGTATGTCTCAATTAATAAAGTATTGTGCAATGTGAAAACTGGCTGCATTATTTTACATTTGGAAAGTTGTTATATTTTTACTGATCTTTATTTTTAGCAATCACATAATTTATTTTTTTCTTAATCTAGTAGTCTTGAGGGCAGTTTGGAAAAAAATGAAATAATTTGACCAGAGAAAATTGTATGCAGAATCATCACAGAATCCCAAATCATCTTGTTATGCTTACTACATGCTTCTACATATGAACAACTGAGTCTAATTATTTTCAACTTACCTTATTAGAAGTATATGACTTAAATCTAAATATGTTGAATGTATTTGTATGTTATTATCATAGAACTTAAGATGTCACCTCCTCTTCCTTGTCAGAGAAGACAGAAGCTTCTTCCACAGTGTGGTTCCACTCTCTGGTAGCCATCTCTGTAACAGCATAATAGTGGACATGACTGACCCACTGAGTTTGACTTGAGAAGGAAGAGGGTGTCTGTAGGTGATGGACAGAAAGTAGACTGGCTATCAGATCTTTGCAGGATGTTTACAGTTTGTTCAACATGCAGGAACAACTTTAAAATATTTCTCTCTCTAAAGTAAGCATAAGAAAAAAATAAAAATTAGAGTACAAATCAATGAAATTTAAAATAGAGAAACAATAGGGAAAAATTACTGAAGCAAAAGATTTGTTATTTTGCAGATTTGAGAAAATCTGCAAAATTAATAAAGTTCTAGTCATGCTAACAAAAAAAAAAAAAAAAAAGGTACCAATGACCAATAGGAAATAAAGAGGGGTCTTTACTGTTGATTCCACAGACATTACAAGGATAATATAGAAGTACTACAAACAATTCTTCATCCATAAATTCCACAACTTAAGTAAAGTTGTTGAATTTTTTGAATGACACTACCTACAAAAATCACCGAAAGAGAAACAGATAATCTAGAAAACTATATACCTATTAAGCAATTGAAATAGTAGTGTAAAACTTTCCCAAAAGAAAACATTCGGCCAGTATAGTTTTATTGGTGACTTCTACAATACATCGATGAAATAATTAACAGCAAATTATAAAAGACCTCTCTCAGAAAACATAAGAAGGGATGTTTCCTTAGTAGCCAAACTAGACAAATATATTACAAAATACCTAAAGGTCATTACCTCTCATGAGCATAGATGCGGAAATACTTAATACTTATACTATTAATGAATGCAATCTGGCAATATTTAAAATGAATTTTAAAAACTATGACCAAGTGGGGTTCATTCTGGGAATGCAAGGATATTTCATCATTGGTAAATACAACAGTATAATTTATTACATTAATATAACTCTGTAAATGTTATAAGGTTAAAATACAAATATTATAAAAATATAATTTATTATATTAACAGACTTAGAAAAACATGCAGTCATCTCAATAGTTGCAAAATAAGCAGTGAACAAAATGCAACACTCTTTTATGATAAAACACCACAAGAACCTACATATCTTGCACATGTACCCCTAAACTTAAACTAAAATTTATCAAACAAACTAAAAAGCTAGAAATAGAAGGGAAGTGTCTAACATAATAACAGGCATAGGTAAACAAAGAAACTCTACAACTAATTTCATACTTAATATCTACAGATGAAATATTTTCTAAGATTTGAAACAATGCAAGGATGAACTCTCACCATTGTTATTTAACCCTGTACCAGAATTCCCAGCTAGTGTGATAAAGGAAGAAAAAAAGCAAAAATCATACATATAACAAAGGGAAAGAAGGAATAATCTATATTTATTTGCAGATGACATAGATGCCTACATAGACAATTCCAAAAAACTGCAAATACGGACAACAAACCATTTCTGGAACTAGTGAATGAGTTTAGCAGGAATACAGGATATAGCGCCAATGTCTAAAGTCAATTGTTTTCGTATATATATTGTTCATTCTTGCCATGAAAAACTGGAATTTGAAAACAAAATCAACACAAAACCCTATATAGTAGCAACAAAAATGGAAGTAGATATAAATTTAAGAAGTAAAATATGTACAGGATATATATAGAGAGAAAACAGGAAACACTGATTGAAGCTATCACAGAAGATCTAACAAAATGGAGAGATGAACCATCTTTATGGATTGGATGACTCAATATTTTTTAAAAATGTCAGTTCTTTCCAATTTTATCTAAACATTCAATGCAATCCTATTCTAAATAATAGTAAGACTTTTTTTGGAGATACCCAAAAATTGATTCTAAAATTACATGAAAAGGCACAGTTACTAAAACAGCCAAAACAATTCCAAAAATGAAGAAAGTGAGAAGATTCATGTTACCCAATTTACAGGGTGATAAAATTAGAGTTAATAAGACAGTTTGAAAGGATATACACATGGCTCAATGTAACTGAGTTAGAGTTATCTTATGGTGGTGGTTAGTTTAGAATAATAGTTCAACTTGTGCTAGAATCTTAATGAAGGCTTCTTTACAGGCCAACAGTGCTTAGTTAGGAATATACAGAAATGAAGAAAAGCAAACTCTGTTAGGCATGAAAATACTATTTTCTCTAAATCCTAATTGAAATTCACACAAAAGGAGTAACAGTTTATAAAATACATATAATGAATCAAGTTGGACATTACATTTGTAAATTCAGACACAAACAAAAATTATGAGAGGATAAACATGTAAATTGATCAATTGGTTCAGAATAAAAATCACATAAATTACTAGGAGCTGGGATAGCAATATGCAGAATAATTCTTTAAATCCAAAAAAACTCTGGTTAGTGAAATGAAGAAATAAATCATTCTATATTAAAGATTATAGAATATTTTTTCTCTTTCAAGGAAAAAATAGCAAGAATATATATCACAACCATGACAATAAAGATTCCCTCACATGGGATCATTTTTCAGAGACTGAAACTGTAATTGATTTTAAAAATTCCACCAGGCACACTAAGAGTAAAAACCTAAGAAACAATTATGATGGATGGCTATGGATGTGCTGCCCATTAGATCTGTGTTTGAAATAACTGAGATAAAGGTGGACATTTCTCTCCCTTATTTGTTTAGTTTTATATGTTCATTTCACCTCTTGCTTGCACAGCATACACCAATTTGTATTCTCAAGTGGTAGCTTTGTGTCTAGGATTCAATGTGAAAAGAATATACATTTTCTACTTTTTACAAATTGAAAGTGGCAGCATGTCATCTACCACGCAAAGAAAAATTAAGGATGAGTTATGGGGGCATGGTTGTGCCAATGATTTTGAACCAAACACCACTGGGAACACATCTGCAACTGAACAGGTTGGCTTAAGACACATTGAAGTGAGGGGGAACACACACCATGGGGAACTGTGGGATGTCTCAGTAGGATGTCAGGAAGTACTTCCTGTGTGGGCCTGGGTTAGGTGATCTTGGGAAGGGTTTAAGGGAGCAGGGCTTTGCTATGTATTGGATGCTGTCTGGGAGTTGAGGGTACTACTAGGACTGGATATTTCAATATACCTTTCCTGGGGAGCGGGGAGGGGGAAAGACTAGCTATAATACAAGAAGGAACAATAGCCAGCATAGTCAGCATGGCCACTTTTGTGGTTTGGGCAACACAATCAAAAAAAGAAAAATTTATCTTAATCCTCATTGTTCCTAAGTCCAGGTCCTTAGCATGGCTTTTGAACTATATTCACTTTGACATCTTTATTTGTTCAGGCTTTAATCTTTAGTGCCTGTCAAAATGGTCGTCTTACTACTTTCTTCCAAAGTTTAAAATGTTGTATTTCTTTTTTAAAATGTGAACTGCTTAATCCTTCCTCCCTCCGCCCCTTCCTCCATTCCTTCTTTCCTTTTTACTCTTTTGTTTCTTGTCTCATAACCTTGATCCTGTCTTCTAGGTAGCTTTAGTATCTCAATGAGATCTCTCCCTGCATGGTATGCACAGCTAGTGTTATAAATTCTATTTTGAAAATTAATAAGATTTTGTGTAGTAACAGTTTCATAAGCCTTGTTGATAAGGTATACATTTCTGGCATTGCTGCTCATATTTTCGTGTTTGGTCTTTACATCCCCAACTAAATTCGCGTTAGTGATTTTGAAAAAATCAAACATCCCAAGTATTTATGACCTTCGTCATGTCATTTTTTTATTCCTTATAACACTAGCACTATATTTTACAGACTATAATACTGTGATAAATGTTCATTAATTTGATTTGCTGGTATGTATGTATGCTACAGTGAAACAACCGTATATCACTGTTCATAAAACCTCCTTATAATTGTTTTAAATGGTCTATTCCAAGAAATATTATTGTTTTTATCAAATATTTCCGGGAAATTGGGCTGATGAATTTATTGAGCCAAGGTTAGAAATATTATACATTATTAGAAAATCGCTAATAATCTTTTTTTTTTTTTTTTTTTTTTTGAGACGGGGTCTCGCTCTGTTGCCCAGGCTGGAGTGCAGTGTTGCAATCTCGGCTCACTGCAAGCTCCACTTCCCGGGTTCACATCATTCTCCTGCCTCAGCCTCCCGAGTAGCTGGGACTGCAGGCTTCTGCCGCCACGCCCAGCTAATTTTTGTATTTTTAGTAGAGACAGGGTTTCACCATGTTACCCAGGATGGTCTCGATCTCCTGACCTTGTGATCTGCCCACCTTGGCCTCCCAAAGTGATGGGACTCCAGGTGTGAGCCACCACGCCTGGCCAATAATCTTAATTAATTATTTTGCATCGATTATACCTACCACAACCAAGGAGAAAACAATGAATTAGAAATATGTCATTCAGGCCGGGTGCAGTGGCTCACATCTGTAATCCCAGCACTTGGAGAGGCCAAGGTGGGCGGATCACGGGTAAAGAGATCCAGACCATCCTGGCCAATATGGTGAAACCCGTCTCTACTAAAAGTACAAAAATTAGCTGGGCGTGGTGGCACACACCTGTAATCACAGCTACTTGGGAGGCTGAGGCAGGAGAATTGCTTGAACCCAGGAGGCGGAGGTTGCCATGAGCTGAGATCACACCACGGCACTCCAGCCTGGCAACAGAGGGAAACTCCGTCAAGAAAAAAAAAAAAAGAAGAAAGAAAGAAGGAAAGAAGAAAGAAAGGAAAGAAAGAAAAGAAAGAGGAAGGAAGGAGAAAGAAAAGAGAAAGAGAAAGAAAAGAAAGAAAAGAGAAAGAAAGGGAGGAAGGAAAGGAAAGAAAAGAAAGAAAGGAGGAAGGAAATCATTCATTTAGGAAATATGGAGGGCCCTTAATATCAAGTAAGAGAGGTACAACTTAATGTCAAGTAAGAGAGGTACAACTTAATGTCAAGTAAGAGAGGTACAACTTAATGTCAAGTAAGATAGTTGAACCAGCATTGAGGGTGAAGGCTTTGTCTCCTCTTGTAACGTTTCCTTGCAACTGGTAGGTTTTCAGATGGGACAGCTAGCGTGACACTGCTCTAGTCAGGGAAGACAGCTCACATGGCGCTCTAGTCTCCTGTTCACTTCTTAAGTCATGGCTCCCTGGGGAATGAGGAAGGTCGTAATCTGATGAGGCGTGTAGAAGAAGAAACTGAGCATAGGGAACTCAGGTCCCACCCTCATAAATAATACTCACAGAGCATGTGTCCATCTCTATCCTTTTTTACTTTAGTGTCAGCCCCAGGAGGCCCAGTGATGCTTGAGTAACTCTCTTTATTCTAGGTTCTTTTGATGTCTGTTTCATCATTAATAAAAGAGGTACTCTGGTTTTTCAACTCCGTTTCCCTTTTGAGTTATTCAAGATGCTTCAGATCTCAGATGGAAACAACTAGTTCTTCTTTGAGTCTCCTCATTCCCTAACAGAGAGCTTAAGCCAAAAGATAGCTCTGAGCTAAGAGCAATGAAATGTAGAGAAAAAAGACTACTAGATTATCTTAAACATTATATTTAACATATTTTAAAACTGTATATGCTTCAAAAACCTTCCTTGACAAGCCCCAGCTAATCCTCCAGGGTCCTGAGGAAAGGGGAAGAATGATACTGGGGCAGAGAGGGGTGGATGGTTTAATGTTATCAGAAGAGCTATAGGAAGAGAATGAAAAGAAAAAAATATGAAACTGATGACAAGGCTAAAGTATTAGATAACTTTTAAGTATTCATCTCTTTCTGTAGGAGCCCAATGATTAATTCTGAATATTCTAAATCAAATGTGTGTTTTATTTAAATGTGCTATTCTCTTATATTGTTATGTCATCAGAGAAAAATTAAGAGTCAATGTGCTACTGTTGCCTTTGGCTTAATGCTAACTAAGTTTTAGTGTTGTATGTATTCATTCTTATGATCCTTACAATAACTGAATAATAACTGTCATAAGATGCATTTTTAATTTATTTTTAAGAAAGTGCATTTTAAATATAGGAAACTAAAGCACAGAGCAATAAACGAATTCATTCGCGGTTACACAAATATTAAGTAATGGAACAGGGAATTAAAGCCAGACTGTCTGAAGTCAGAAACTATTCCCTTTATTGTGTTGATATATTATGCATCTATTTTCTATCAGACTATTTGTCTATCCATCTGTTTATTATTTATCAGTCTATATATTTTGTACAAGAGTTAAAAACAAGAAAATGCAGCAGCGTAATTCAAAGATTCACTTAAGCAGCATGTATTTGAAATAAAGAAAAAAGAAAATGCTACAATAAGGCAATAATAGCTTATGCAAATGTAACATGTGTGTTTCTTATATAAATTGTTTGTTTTGATTCAGTGGCTGAATGATGCTATAGCCAATATTTCTGTAATTCCTTTTTTTTTTTTTTTTTTTGGAACAAAGTCTCTCCCTTGCTCTGTCAGCCAGGCTGGAGTGCAGTGGTGCGATCTTGGCTCATTGCAATCTCCACCTTCTGGGATTCTCATGCCTCAACCTCCTGAGTAGCTAATACAAAAATTAGCCAGGCATGGAGGCATGCACCACCACACCCAGATAATTTTTGTATTTTTAGTAGAGACAGGGTTTCACCATGTTGGCCAGGCTAGTCTCAAACTCCTGACCTCAGGTGATCCACCTGCTCTGGCCTCCCAAAGTGTTGGGATTACAGGCATGAGCCACCACACCTGGCCTTATCTCTGTGATTTCAATAATCATCTCTGTATTTAAACAGGAAGAAGGGCTCAGGAGGAAGTACCTTGCCAGCTTCTTTTCCCCTTTCCTATCAAAAGCATTATCTCACATCAAGTATCATGAGTAAAAATTGGATTACGTGGCCACCTTTAGCTGCAAGGGAAGCTGGGAAAAACAATACTTGACTTTTTCACTTTAGTTTTGAGAGCTAAGTAGCATGAAATGTGTTGTTTAAGGCTTTAGAATAAGATTGTCTACACACTGAATTTCTCCAACTTTTGTTATCTGCCTAATAATTGATTCCACACTTCACAAAACATTTAGACTTATAGTTACATAAAATTTACCTGAATTTCACATAATTTTAAATAATAAAAATACTAATTTAAAAAATCATGTTCTGGGCTGGGGACAGTGGCTCACACCTGTAATCTCAGCACTTTGGGAGGCCGAGGTGGGTGGATCATGAGGTCAGGAGTTCGAGACCAGCCTGGCCAACATGGTGAAAACCCATCTCTACTAAAAATGCAAAAATTAGCTGGGAGTGGTGGCAGGTGCCTGTAATCCCAGCTACTCGGGAGGCTGAGGCAGGAGAATCACTTGAAACCGAAAGGTGGAGGCTGCAGTGAGCCGAGAGTGTGCCACTGCACTCTAGCCTGGGCAACAAGAGCAAAACTCTGTCTCAAAAAAACTGCAAAATCATGTTCTGACACATTCTTTTGTGTTTTTCATGAGAATGTATGTGTGTGTGTATATATATATATATATACACATATATATATGCATATATGCACACACACATAGTCAAATTACCTAGATTGTGTTACACCTTAATTCAATTTCTTTCATTTTTCTTTTCTTGTTATTTCTACTACTAGATGTTCTTAACTTCGGATTTTTAGTCTTCATCTTCACATAGAGGTAGATTTTCAGATAGCATGGGCTTGAGATAATGAAAACTTTGGTGAAGACTATTTTCAAATTTCTATTAGACATTACTATGGCAAGGAGTAATCAGGATTTAAGGTTAGTTCGTTAAAGATTTCATGGAGGTATTGACCAATGAATACTTAGTAAATTTTTGCCTAGCATTTGGTGAACAATGAGCTAGGGTTTTGTAGAGATAACGATTCAAAGAAAAAGGTACCAAGTTACTGGAAGTGGTAGAAACTGTGAGTAGAGCTGAGAATTCATAGAAGGCAGTAGAAGTTACAGAGGGCTACTGAACTTGACCATTCCTGGCCTAGCCCTACCTACCAGTAGCCCACTCTTGCATCCACCATAACTATAGGCTCCATAAGAGAAAGACTTATGATATAAAGGGAAGACCTGCTGATATAAAGGGAAGACTTATGATATAAAGGAAAGATCCTTAGGCAACTGTCATCTCAGTTGTAGAAAACTTCTGGAAGAGAACTTATTATGAAAGAAATAGGGACATCAGTATTTTCTGGAAAAGAGTCGATTCCCCACCCTCCATACTCCCAGAATTCAACCAAGTATCATCATAGAACAAGGCTAACTCTCACTCAAGTAGACAGGGCTTAAAAGCTTTAAGCTTTGTAATTTTGCTATAAATGTAAGATGGAAGGGTAAATTTAAAATTTTAATTAAAATTACTGAGACATCACAAAAGTGCTGCTTTGTTTTTCTTTAGTTGTCTCTTGAATTATAGTTAAATTTTAAAGTCATAATTAGTATAAAATGTATGTAGCATTCACCTTAGAACTAAGAAAAGTATTTGAAATTTGCTGATTGTAATCAGGACATTCAAGCAAGAGAAGGCAATATAGATTCAAATTTTGGATTTGTTTGAGAAGCCTGGCTAATTTGGAGAATTCTGTGAATAGTTATATTATGAAAGTTATAATCATGATACATAATCTAAAGTCAAGTATAATCATCCTTTATTACAGAAATACCAAATATGAGCTGAGTGATTTTAATGCTAACTGCTTTTCTTCCTTAGATTTAACCTCACATAAACACTTTTACAAACACATTTAAAAGTTTCCTCTGGAATTGAGGTACTCCCAGTGAAGAGTACAATTTACACCCTGTTGTATTTTTCATCTAGGCTAGCTGCTCAGATATTTCTTCTCAAGGTTCAAGGTGTAATGGAATCTCTGGATGCTTCAATAAATTAGAAGAGAAAAATGTAACTAGAAAACTTTGGATATGGGTATATTTGGTCAGAAGACAAAAGTGATAGTAGACTTAATTCAACTCATGTTTCTTTGTTGCTTTTAAACTTACTCATTTGAATTATATTTTCCAACATTTTTACATCAGAAAATAGAATATATATACATATAGTATTTACAATTAAACATAATACATATTATAAATAAACATATAGTATACGTTTATAATATATATGTTGGTTTAAATTATAAGTATAATTAATATATATGTTGTTTTTCTCTTTATTTCTTCTAAAAAAAAACGGGATACATATGCAGAATGTGCAGGTTTGTTACATAGGTATACATGTGACATGGTGGTTTGCTGCACCTATTGACCCACTCTCTAAGTTCCCTCTCCTCACCCCTCACCCCCCAACAGGACCTGATGTGTGTTGTTCCCCTTTCTGTGTCCATGTGTTCTCAGTGTTTAGCTCTCACTTAAGAGTGAGAACATGTGGTGTATGGTTTTTCGTTCCCGTGTTAGTTTGCTGAGGATAATGACTTCCAGCTTCATCCATGTCACTGCAAAGGACATGATCTCATTCCTTAGGACTGCATAGTATTCCATGGTGTATATGTACCATATTTTCTTTATCCAGTCTATCATTGATGGGCATTTGGGTTGGTTCCATGTCTTTGATCTTGTAAACAGTGCTTCAATAAAAATAGGTGTGCATGTGTCTTTATAGCAGAATACTTTATATTCCTTTGGGTATATATCCAGTAATGAGATTGCTGTGTCAAGTGGTGTTTCTGGTTCTAGATCCTTGAGGAATCATTATACTGTCTTCCACAATGGCTGAACTAATTTACATTTCCACCAACAGTGTAAAAGTGTTCCTATTTCTCCACAGCCTCACCAGCATCTATTGTTTCCTGATTTTTTGGTAATCGCCTTTCTGACTGGTGTGAGATGCTATCTCATTGTGGTTTTGATTTGCATTTCACTGATGATTAGTGATGGTGAGCTTTTTATTGTACGTTTGTTGGCTGCATAAATGTCTTCTTTTGACAATGTCTGTTTATATCCTCTGCCTACTTTTTGATGGGGCTGCTTTTTTCTTCTTGTAAATCTATTTAAGTTTCTCATAAATTCTGGATATTAGTAGACCTTTGTCAGATGGGTAGATTGCAAAGATAATCTCCCATTCTGTAGGTTGCCTGTTCACTCTGATGATAAGTTTCTTTTGCTGTGCAGACGCTCTTTAGTTTAATGAGATCTCATTAATCAATTTTGGCTTTTGTTGCAATTGCTTTGGGTGTTTTTGTCATGAAGTCTTTGCCCATTCCTATGTCCTGAATGGTATTGCCTCGGGTTTCTTTTAGAGTTTTTATGGTTTTGCATATTACATTTAAGTCTTTAGTCCATCTTGATTTAATTTTTGTATAAGGTGTAAGGAAGATGTCCAGTTTTAACTCATTTTATGAAGCCAGCATCATCTTGATAGCAAAACCAGGAAGAGACACAACAAAAAAGAAAACTTTGGGCCAATATCCCTGATGAATATCAATGTGAAAATCCTTAATAAAATACTGGGAAATCGAGAATAGCAGCACATCAAAAAACTTACCCACCATGATCAAGTTGGCTTCATCCCTTGGATGCAAGGCTGGTTCAACATATGCAAATCAATAAACGTAATTCATCATATAAAGAGAAACAAAGACAAAAACCCATGATTATCTCAATAGATGCAGAAAAGGCCTTTGATAAAATTAAACATCCTTTCATGTTAAAAACTCTCAATAAATTAGGTATTGATGGAGCATATCTCAATAAGAGCTATTTATGACAAACCCACAGTCAATATCATATTGAATGGGAAAAAGCTGAAGCACTCCCTTTGAAAACCAGTACAAGACAAGGATCACCACGCCTATTCAACATATTCAAAACTGTGATATGGTTTTATAAATAAGCAGTCATGTATGTCTTCTTATGTCTTATAATTTTGAGAAGGTCTTTCCTCCAATATTTTTTCCTTGCTTATTGTGATGGTTAATACTGTCAACTTGATTGGATTGAAGGATGCAGAGTATTGATGCTGGGTGTGTCTGTGAGGGTGTTGCCAAAGGAGGTTAACATTTGTGTCAGTGGGCTGGGGAAAGCAGACACACCCTTAATCTGGAGGGCACAATCAAATCAGCTGCTAGTGAATATAAAACAGGCAGAAAACCATGAAAAGGCAAGACCGGCCCACCCTCCCAGGCTACATCTCTCTCCCATGCTGGGAGCTTCCTGCCCAAGAAAATTGGACTCCATGTTCTTCAGTTTTGAGACAGGCTGGCTCTCCTTGCTCCTCAAGCTTACAGACAGCCTATTGTGGGACCTTGTGATCATATAAGTTAATATTTAATAAACTCCCCTTTATATATAGATAGATAGATTGATTGATTGATTGATTTATATTAGTTCTGTACCTCTAGGGAACCCTGACTAATACAGATTTTGGTATCAGGAGTGGTTCTAGAGGAACATAATATTAAAAATGGAGTTCTTTCATTGGTTTTAGGGTTTCTGGAGTTGGCTGCTTAATATGATTAGACCCAAAAATGCTAAGGATTCTATTTCTAATAGTATGGAGAACACTGATAGTCCTTGGCATGAAGATTTTAGAGAGTTTTGCAAAATAAATGTATTTGATACTCCTGATTCACTCCTCATGAGGGGCACGGAGTTTAGTGACTCTATATATAATACCTTTGATCATATGTGGAGAACCAAGGAACATAATGAAGCTGATTGATTGCTCCCAAGTTCACTGGAGAGAGTGATGAAAGAAAATGGTGATGAACTCAGGGATTCTGTCTCCCAGCTTCAAAAGCTGATACTGAGCCTCAAATCTGCTATGATTGCCCTGAGGAAGAGTCTTATCTCCTGTCAAGAAAGAGCAGAAATCATGGAAAAACAGACTCAAGCTCTTATTATGTGAGTGGCTGACCTGCAATGAAAGGTGCATGCACAACCTCACCAGGTGTCTACTGTTAAAATGAGGACATTGATTGGAAAAGAATGGGACCTTGCAACTTGGAATGGGGACATCTGGGAGGACCCTGATGAGGCTGGGAGTATGCTGAGTTGTAAAACCTGATGAATCTTTTTTGCCAGAAGGAACAGCTTCCCCATCCTCAGTAGTGGCAACATCCCCTCCTCCACCCATGCTGTCATTAACCTTTCTGCCTTTGTCTGAAGAGATAAACCCTGCGCTGCCTGAGGCAACAGTGATGACCTCTTGTAAGGCAGTTGCCTGGCAAAGTTATGTTGATTCTCCTCAGGAGCCACCCCCAACACCCCTGTTGGCTTCTAGACCTATAACTAGACTAATGTTCCAGCAGGCCCCTAGAAGTGAGGGTGAGAGTGTGACCCATGAGGAGGTGTGCTACACTAGAAAAGAAGTGCTTGAGTTCTCTAATTTATATAAACAAATCTGGAGACCAGGCATGGGAATGGATATTAAGGGTATGGGATAATGGTGGAAGGAACATAGAGTTGGAACAGGCTGAATTTACTGATTTGGGCCCACTAAGTAGGAACTCTGCATTTAATGTTACAGCTTGGGAAGTTAGAAAAAGTTCTATTAGCTTATTTGATTATCTGAAATATGGATTAAAAGGTGGCCCACTGTGAGTGAACTGGAAATGCCTGATCTCCCTTGGTTTAATGTAGAGGAAGTGATCTAATGGCTGAGAGAGATTGGGACAGTGAAGTGGATTAGACACTTTAGACCTACTCATCCCAGCTGGGAGGGTCCAGAAGATATACCCTTGACCAATGCCTTGTGAAATAGATTTCTGAAGCCAGCACCTGCATCTTTGAAGAGCCCTGTAATTGCTCTTCTCTGTATGTCAGATCTAACAGTGGTAATCTCAGTCAAGAGACTACAAAATTTAAATACAATGGGAATAATTGGATCCTGAGGTGGCAGGGGCCAAGTGGCAGCACTCAACTGTCAAAGGCAAGGTGGGCACAGCTACTACCATAATGGACAGTAGAGGGAAAGCAGCAATCAGGACAGTCTGACTCGTGTAGAGCTCTGGCATTGGCTAATTAATCACGGTATTCCTAGAAGTGAAACTGAGAGGAAGAATGCTGCATTCCTACTTAATTTATATAAGGAGAAAACTTCTAAGTCGATTGGACAAAAGACTAATTCAAATTAAACTAAGAATCACAACCCCTCAATCAATTTTCAGACTAGAGCCAGTTTACAGACCCAGAACCCCTTGAACCCTGTTGTTTGCCAATCACATTTTGCTTTGGAAATTAGGCAATCAGTCTCACAACTGCTTTTCTTGTCTATCTTGTTTTGTCAGCTGGCTACTCACAGTTTAGTTTCTCTAGGAACTACTCTCAGCTGAAGGAAAGTGCTTTGCCTGATTTTATGCCTGCTTCCTGGGGTAGCCTGTAATCAATAACTTGATGTAGGAGTAAAAAGACATGGCTTCCTTGTCTCAGTTGAAGCAAGCCAAGAAATTTCCAGCTCCAGAGCTCTCCATAATATCCAGTGGAGGCCCCCATTGAAATTTCATCACTGTACAATTGCTCTACCTGCCCAATCAATCCTATTCTCCTCATCTCTCCTCCTGAATAACCATTTGTACACAAATATCAGAGACTCAATGTATCTGTTTTCTAGGAATCTTGTTTATGACAGTTGGTGCCAACGTCTGTTGTCGTGGGAGGCTGACTCTGAAATGAATTTTTCAAGCTGGATTACCCAGTTACTGTCTGGCAGTTAAAACATTATTACTTATGAAAGAAGCCCTTATTGGCCATGGCAAGTGTGGTGTAGACATTCAGCTTTCACTGCTGGTGACCTGGGGTGGAATACCAGTGGAAAGGAAAATGCTAATGTGCACTCTGTATCAGGTGTTTCGTGGGTATGGAGGAAGTAGTAATTTTATGGAATAGGAGGCTATTGCTGGGAATCATCAATGCATTGAAGGTCATCAAAAGCTGAAGGTAAATAACTCCAATATAAGACAAAGCATGAAAAACAGGAGATGTTGTTGTAGCACATAGAGAGACTCTTAATTCATACATCCAAAGGACAGAAGAAGATGAGGATACAGATCAGGTCTTGTTTATGAGAGCAGAGAGCTCCAGAAAGAGTTGACTCCCCTAACATTTGGCCATTTGGTATGCCAAGGTCAGGACACTGAATGTGAAGGAGTGAGACCCTTATACTTGGAAAAAGGACATCTGGATTGGTGCACCTCTAGGATATATTATGCATACAAATCAATGAGCATGTTGTGATATTATGTCTGAAATCAGAAGAAGAGAAAGACTTATGAACAAGGAGGTAGAATAGGAGTAGCCCTACTGTGAATTGTATGTGTTCCCCCAAAATTCATGTTTCAGTCCTAGCCCCCAATGTGATGCACTTGTAAATAGACCTCTATGGAATTAACTAAGGTTAAATGAGATCATCAGGGTAAAGCCTTAATCTGATGAGAGTAGTGTCTTTATAAGAAGAGTCTCTCTCTCTCTGTCTCTCTCTCTCTCTCTCTCTCTCTCTTTCTCTCTCTCTCT
>NW_016810977.1:537344-554946 GCF_001698545.2 Rhinopithecus bieti | reverse complement strand
CTCTCTCTCTCTCTCTCTCTCTCTCTGTCTCCTCTCTCTTCCTCTCTCTGTCTCTCTCTCTCTCTTTCTCTTTCTCTCTTTCTCTCTTCCATATGTGAACACTGTGAGGTGACCATTTGCAAGTTGCAAAGAGGATCCTCATCAGAATCTGAACTCTGACAGATCCTTGACTTTGGGCATTCTAGGCTCCAAAATTGTGAGAAAATAGTTTTCTGTTTTTCGTGCCACCTAGTTTATGGTATGTGGTTGTGGCAGCCTTAGCCCCAAGGACTATCACTCCTAGTGTCACAGTTGGAAATTTGTGCTTCTTGATCATGAAACTCTTAAGATTTTCACATCTGATAGTCCTGATTCTGAGGAAGAAATGCTTCCATTTGGGAATGTAATGGGAATCCTACTATGAAATTTAAAGCTAGGGCTGCTTCCTGGCTGCATCTGACTCCTTCTCTCAAGAGACTAGCAGACAAGGAAAGGAGGCTCTTTCCTTGAAGGGGTAATTGAGGAAAAGCTATTATTATTCAATGGGGAAAGGGAATAAAATATATTGCACTTGGGTAACCCACTGGTGTGTCTTTTAGTACTCACTTGTTCACTTTTGACTGTAAATGGACAAAACTGACAGGTGCACCTGGAGAAGGACAGGTGGACAGGAAAGCATTGCCCTTGGAAATAAGGGTCTGGTTCACCACACCAGATATGTTCCCAAAGCCCTTCAAGTCCTTCGACAAAGATCTGGGAAATATAGCATGGGTAGTAGCAGAGAGATTATGAGTACCCATTGTGGCCTTAAGACCAGCTGCAGTGGGAGTGGATGTAGTTGGCCAGCTAACCTTCCTTTATTTAAGTTTTGTAGGAAAAGAGACCAACCAGAAGCTTTTCAAGATGGATGGAAATCATGATGGGGGGGCTAAGGTCAATACTGTTGTGTATTGTCTAGAACCTACTTTAGAATGGATCAACCATTGCCCCAACTACAGGGAGTATTACCTCAGAAGTTTAAAGGTTAAGTCCTTGTCCAGGAATGAACCTTGGCCGAGGAAGCTGCCTTTCCTAATGGGGTATCCTGTGTCCAGTGACAAGCCAATGGAATGGGCATACAAATCTCCTGCCCTCTTGTCTCAACTGGGAGAACTCTAAAGGACCTTTTAGGTCTAGGTTCACAAACAGGTAATCTGAAGACATCTGCATCAGAACTCAATTTCTGCATTGCCGAGTTTCGCTTCCCTCACCCGTCATTTCCTCACCCATGATTATGACATGGTAATAGGATTTAGGTGTTTTTCCAAAGGTGACTTCCCAATAAACTTTCCATGCACAAATCCAAACATTTCAGGGTCAATTTCCTGGGAATGTGGCCTGCAGCTAGTATACTTAATGTAAATACTGGTGCTGTGAGGAGCCTCAGGGACTGAGAAAGAACCAGTATGGAGACAGAGACATCTGTTCTGAGCTTCTATTACAGGTCAGTTTTGATTTTACCCCACATACCCTCATTCCCAGAGCTAGGCTGATGAAGCTCTCTTTCTCTGAGACATTGACTGTCTTGCTACAGGGACTACAGCAGGCAAGACAAGACAGAACCTATGTAAGAAAATGAGAGCACAACATGAGATCTCAAAGGAAAGACAGATACTGGGAACAATGTGAGGGCTTTTGACTCCAGGTCAGAGGCAGATTTTCAAATTATGTCATATGCAGTGTTGTGTGTTGACTAGGAGCAAGGAGCATAAATTTGGTAGCCTTGGACATCTTCTTTTATATCTCTCAGCTTTGGGAAATGGTAACAGAACTTACCAGGTAGTGCTTTTGGAAAGATTAGATGAGACGAGGCTTATAATATGATTAGAAATATGCCTGCTATCTAGCATATGCTCAATGGATGTTTGCTATTATTAGATGTGGGTGGTAAAGGTGATTTTTGCTAAGCTTCAGAGTATTGGGTAAAAGTTGATTCAGTAATTTTTATCTGAAATCATATTTGTTTCTGAAGACTGGCAGTAGGACTGAATTAATAGAGGGTCAGAGTCACTTAATGGAAGAAAAAGGATACAACAGCAAAGAATTATAGGACTGACATGACCCCCAAAGCACTCTTGTCCTTCCTTAAGGAGTTAATTCTTTCTACTTTATGGTATGAAGATATTCATTATTTTATGTTATATGCATGTAGATTTTTTCTTCCTGAATGCAAATATGATGCCTTACTAATCTTTATTTTCCATGCAGTGTTCTGCCCAGTGTAAATGATTATGACACGATAATAGGATTTAATATTGCCATTCCTGTTTCCGTTGTTCTGAGTCAGTTCTCTGCTTGGAAATCATCAGTGGTATCTTAAGTACAGTTTGAGATTTGGTTTCCTTAGCCTGGTAATCAATGCCATCTATAATCTGGTTCTGATCTAAATTTCTGGATTTAATTCCCATTCATCATTTCATGCAACCTCTAACAGAGTCAAACTAAACTATTTGTTGTTTTTTGCACGTTTGTTGATTTCTTTGAGTCCTCATTTTAACAAAGCTCTTGGTTTTCCTCCCTTCCCATGGTTGTCAGCCAGTTCTTCTCTCACCCTTCCTGCTGGCCATTGATGAAACTATTCTGCTCCATTTAAATGAGTCTGGATGCTCAGATGGGTTGGTTCCCACCAGGAAGAGATTGGCCTATGAATATGTATAGGCTCCCTGCCTGCCTGTGTGCATCTGAGGACGGGGGTGGATGGTCCCCTGTACCAGGATGAATGCTAGCATGCTATGGATTAGGCCACTGTGCTACATTGAAACATGAACTGAGGGTCAGAATAAGGATTCTGCCATTTTCTAACGTGAGTTTTCCTGGAGGAACATATGATGTGATCATATTGTAGATAACTACATCAACAAAACTAGTATTGTGGACTTGGACTAAGTTATAAGAGAATATTGAATATATATATACACACACGCACACACACATGCATACATACATATGTATATGCACATTTATGGATATATATATTTTAAGCAATCAGTGTTGGTATGTAACAAATATAGTTTTATACATACTATTTAATTAGGGCTAGCAAACACATTCTGCAGCTGCTTAACAAGACAAAGAATAGAAAAAGTTATGAGTTCAAAATGTGTTTTTTCTCAGTCTTTAACAACTATAATTCCATCTTACAAAGTATCTTTCAACTACATAGAAGTAATTGTGTAAAGGTTTATTGAAATATTAGAGTTGGATATGATACTATCTATTGCTTTATTTGTTTGTTTTGCTATGTGCCATTTTTTCTGTCCCTTGGGTCTGTATTAATTTCTATCAAGGCCTGTACCATGTTTTTTACACTTACATATGCCCAGAAAATCTTGTAACTGTTGTTGAGAAAGCTGCTTTAATATGTTCAGAAGAAAAAAATCATAAAATCACAACACTAAATTTTTAATGAGAGAGGCTTCTACAGATAGAAAAAAGAAGGTGTTCTATGCATATGGATTAGAAAAGCCTATTTAAACATAATTTTGATTTCATTTTGTTTGGAAAGATCCCAGAATAAAGGAAATAAAATTTGGTGATACATGAATGTGAAGAGCTACAAATGGATTTGAAAAGAAACTGCATCAATTTAATTTAAACTAAGTGAAAACTAAAAAATGCTATAAATGCCTAGATATATCCTCACATGTGATGAAATGTCTGGGTATTTGGTGAATTGAATGTAAATAGTTTGGGGAATTGAATGTAATAGTTTTGGTGAACTGGTGAATGTAAATATTTGGTGAATTGAATATAATCCTTTTCATTGGAATGACTGGTACCTGGCAGATGACAAAAATTGGGAGGTAGAAGCATCCATGGATGTAATCTGGTTCGGCATTCTTAACTTGCACTCAGTCACAAAGTATGGTGCAACTGACAGCAGGGTTCAAATCTTCTGTCTATTACTTAGAAGCACCTTCATGGTCCTCTCAATTCAATCTCTATTACACCTATTTATGGAATGTTTTGAGTTCCTAAAATATGTTTGGTGACATAATAATAGGAAACCCTGAGAGATGGCTTGTTACTGCCCAGGAGTGACTCATGGAAACTAAGGGCAGGGGATTAGTCAAACTCCTGAGGTATCAGAGGCAGGACCAGACAAGAGCCCTGGGGCAAAGCTTGTCTATTCTTGCCCCCATGAGTCTCTTCCCCTTGGTTTGCTCCTTCACCTTTCTCCACAGATCAGCTTTGTCTTCTCCTTCTCGTACCTGAGAGCTATGCCGTCGGTATCTATGGCAGCATGTGGTTCTTCCAGCCCTGTAATTCACCCCTACTGTCAGCTTTCATCCCTATTGTGTACTCCAGTGCCCCAAATTAATAGTTCAATAAGAGTAAAAGGGAATCTGACTGGCTGGTTTAGGTCAAGCATGTATTACAAGTCTAGTCAGTTATGACAAAAATAAAAGGGACTTTCTCTGCCTATGGGGCTCACCTTTGGTGAGAAAAGTAGTGTTCTGTCCTAACCGACTTTGTGTTGCTATAGCGGAATACCCAAGACTGTGTAATTTATTTGAAAGAGGTTTATATAACGCATGGTTATGCAGGCTGAGAAGTTCGTAGGCTTGGCCCTGCCTTCTGGCATGGGCTTTTTTGCTGTGTCACAACATGACAGAGAAGGTCAAAGGGGAGTTAGATGCATGTGAAAAGAAGAAAACTTGACGGTATCTAAGCTTTAAAACAACCCCTTCTGGCAAGGACTAATCCAGTCCCATGAACTCATCTAGTCTTGCGAGAGTAAGAATAGCAGCAAGCCATTCGTCCAAGATCTACTCCATAACCCAAACGCCTCCATGTAGGCTGAACCTCCCAACACCACCACTTTGGGAGCGGGATTTTAACATGCGATTTTTAGGGACCAACAAACCACATCCAAACCATAACATATTTTCAAAAAGAGAAATACGGACTGGGAAAACATCCCAGAAATTGTTTGACACAACTCACTTTTTTTCATTCAACATGCACTTATCTAGGACCCAACTTGTGTGTCATGTTGTAGGGGTGAACAGGAAGGTCAACATCCCTGGCCTCACTGAGATTGCATTCTAACTTATTATTATTATTATTATTTTTTGAGACGGAGTCTGGCTCTGTCGCCCAGGCTGGAGCGCAGTGGCCGGATCTCAGCTCACTGCAAACTCCGCCTCCCAGGTTCACGCCATTCTCCTGCCTCAGCCTCCTGAGTAGCTGGGATTACAGGCGCCCGCCACCTCGCCCGGCTAGTTTTTTGTATTTTTTAGTAGAGACGGGGTTTCACCGCATTAGCCAGCATGGTCTCGATCTCCTGATCTCATGATCCACCCGTCTCAGCCTCCCAAAGTGCTGGGATTACAGGCTTGAGCCACCGCGCCCGGCCGCATTCTAACTTATAAGGCACCAAGATGGATGCTGAGTGAGTCTGTCAACAGGTTACATTTTCTCTGATTTCCAGAAGTTTCATTTAGAAAGAACCCAAGTCTTGAAATTTAATAATTGAAGAGATTAAACATTCTTTATAATTTCCCATTTATGACATTACAAAATCAAATCTATCAACACTTTTGACCCCTACTGAGTAGTATTCTAGGCACTTCATGGGATACAGAGGAAGCACAATATAGATCCTACCGAGAAGGAGATTAAGCACTTCTGAGGCAATAATTTATGCAGAGAACAACCGTAGAGTTTAAATATATGTGATTAAGTTTATGCTGGGAGCCATAAATGCAAAAGACACTTGGAGAAAACACAAATTTCTGTAGGCTGAGGTCACCAAGGAAAAACATAACAGGACATGTGAAGCTTTATCTGGGATTTGTATTTGGGCAGAATTTCAATATGAAAATAATTTTAAGTTCGATGGTTTATAATCTTCTCTACTGAACCATGAAGAAATTGAATTTTTTGCTACTAGTACTAAATGGAGACACATTAATCATGAATAAATGTGAACTATAAAGACCAAGTTGAGAAATGGATGACAAATATAGCAGATGTAGGAGAACAGCCATTTGTGACATTTTAGTTCATTAAAGTTTCATCCTAAAGAGATTTACTTATGGATGCAGGAGGTTTACAAAGGGCAGATGATGGAGAATACTGTCATGGGTCAGTTCTGAGTGGCCACTTGTAAAGGAAGAAGTAAATATTATTTTCCCACTGGAACAGTTGACTGTAGGACATAGGCCTTAGGTGTTATTAGGCAGCATTAGGGTAAAATCCAATAAGGCCAGTAGTATTTGGAGACCTCCAGATAAAATGTGCTGAGATCAAAGGTATAAATAAAAGAGAATTGGGCTGTAAGAATGCAGAATTCTTATTTGCAAACAAGTCACATGTGATGATGCATTGGAAACAAAGTTTGTAAGGACTTATTTGGCCTTTGTAAAGCTTTGTTTAATGAAAAGGTCAATTTTCAAAGCAAAGTAAGCACAAATCTCATCAAGTTGGAAGCCAACTTTCCAATAATTAATCTGACCATTCAGAACGGAACTGAGATTTTTTTTTTTTTATAAGAACTGGCTTTATTTATGCCAAAATCTACTTGAAAATGTTTTATTTTTTATTCTTCTTTAAGTGAAGTTTAGAAGAAAAATGAAAATTTATTTTAGTGTGGTTGTGAAAGGTTATTCTCCCTGTGCCTCACTTCCTCCACTTTCCGGATACTCACTACCATCTGCAAGTTCTGAATTACATTATTTTTGGATTGTATTATATAACTGTAATTTTTGCATTTATATTACTTAAAGACCTAACCTCAGAGCCTGAAGTTTTCTTCTGTCATTGCACTGAGGAATATTTTTAAGCAATGATTTGGGTTGAATAATTCTCAGTCAACTACCTTTCTCTTTTTCCTGGAAGAATTACTGTCCTCTTCCCAAAAGGAATTGGAGAGTCTGCTCTGTAGCCTCCCCAAGCAGTGAGACTCATAACATTTTTTCTTCTTTTCCTTGTGTGCCTAAACTATTTTTAGGGTAAAATTGTACACATGTATGTAATAAGAGGATACTGCTGTGGGAGTACTTATACTCAGATATAAACGTATGCAAACACACAGAAATTTCACAAAAGAACCACAAGATCACTGATATATGTGAATTCTAGCCATGAGTTTTGAGACAGCCTCCAATGGGCTGTGTTTTTGAAAGGTTTTTGCTGAGAACCAATCTGGAGATACTAAAGTGCAGAATACATTGGCAGAATAAGGGACCTTTCCCTTGCCTTCCATACAAAGCGTAGAGATACCTGCTAGTGTATTGTAAAACACACAAGTCGTGTATCACATTTTAATGAGAGATGTGCTAAACACAGAAGGCATGGCTATCTTTGAGTCAGGCTGAAACCGACCCAGTTGTCCCATAGACTGTTCTTTTCAGTAAACATGGAGATTTACCCTTCTAGTCTTAAAACTTGAAACTTAATGTTCGTTTTATTTTAGTTATTTACTTATCTTGAGACAGAGTCTTGGTCTTTTGCACAGGCTGAACTGCAGTAGCACAATCTTGGCTCACTGCAAACTCTCCCTCCTGGGTTCAAGCAATTCTCCTGCCTCAGCCTCCTAGGTAGCTAGGATTACAGACATGCACAACCACACCCAGCTAATTTTTGTATTTTTAGTAGGGACAGGGTTTCATCATCTTGGCCAGGTTGGTCTTGAACTCCCAGCCTCACATGATCCTCCCATCTTGGCCTCCCAAAGTGCTGGGATTACAGGTGTGATTATATTTTATCTGAATTCTTTCCTCAGGAAATGACCTCCAGGACTCTCACAAAAAGTATCAAAAAACTGAAACCAGATCATTGCTGCCAGAGGCCTCATTCACTATGATTGCTTCCTTGCCACTCCCTAGTTCCTGTTTTCTTATACATTGTTTCATTTCTCCTCTGCTATATAAATCCCTGGTTTTCGTTAGGGAGATGGATTTGAGACTGAGCTCCCATCTCCTCAGCTGCAGCATCTGATTAAAGCCTTCTTCCTTGGTAATACTTGGCATCTCAGTGATTGGCTTCCTATGTAGCAAACAGCAGCACTGAAACAGAACCCCTGATGTTTCAGTAACAAAGACACGTTTTATTAGTTTGATTTCCACCTAGAAACCTAGTGAAATCCCTTCACTAAAGGTTTCACAGGCAGGTTTCCAACTGGATGTTCTATCATTCCCTTGCCAAAGATACACAAACACAAATGCCATGTGCACACAGACATACACATAAACAGGTGTGTGTGTGTGTGTGTGTGTATATATATATATATATACCACGTATATATGCATATATCTCAAGGTCCACACACATCCACACGTGTATACAAGAACATATATTCTGTAATCATACTGATTTATATTTCAAAACAAATATTACTCTTATGAAAGTCAACATTTTTATGCATTAGGAAACCAGGTAAAGCTCAAATTTTACAGTATCCCATAACAACTATCATCACAAAATATTGCTGAAAATCCTAGGGAAGATACATTTCTGATCCAAGCACAGTGTATCTCCCTTAGCCCTCCACATGTAGTACTGCAAGTACACTACTTTCCATAGGCTTGTTTTCCATATGGAGGAGCGGTTTTGACCTCCCTCGTGGTTTCTTTCAGCAGAAGTTCTCTCAGTGGCTTTAATTGCCAATTACAATATGGCATTCTCTTCCTTAAAAGACTTTTATTTCTCTCCTTTTGTCTAGAGGAAAAAGGCCCCCAAACCAAAATATCTTTAGTAATCTGGCTCATTTCATCTCTCTAGTTTCATTTCACACTTCTCTTTCTCTGCTGACCACCTTACCATTTCCCATTTCAGGTGAAGGGTAGAATCAATGGCCACTGAAGAATAAAGAGTTTTATTATATATTGAAAATGTATTATAAAATATATTTTATTGAATTTACTGAAAGAACTTGTGGAAAAATAACAAACTCATGCTGGCCCTTCAACTTCTGATTCTTAGAATTCCTTAGCTGTACATTGGTATGGACAAATAGAGTTAATTTTTTACCAAAACACCAGGGGTTTGGTCTGGGTCCTGCTGCTTGCTGCACAGAAAGCCAGTCACTGAGAAGACGAGTATCGCCAGGGATGAAGGTTTTAATTGGGTGCTACAGCCAAGGAGATGGGATTTCAGTTGAAACCATCTCCGAGACCAACTGAAACTAGGGGTTTATATAGCAGGGAAGAAATATAACAATGTGTAAGAAAACAGAAACTAGTGAGGGGCCATGCAGCAGTCATGATGAATGAGGCGTCTGGCATCTCATTATATGGATATTATTATTTGGTGAGTTTCAGTTGTTTTATCATTTTTTTGAGAGGTCTGAAGGTTCTTTCCTGAGGAAAGAACTCAGAAAAAACAAATATATGTTTCATGCTTTAAGAGCAGAAGGGTCAATTTCTATGTTTATCAAAACAAAATAAGAAAACTGTTTATGGGACAATTGGGTTGGTTTCAATTTTGCTCCTTTTCCCACAGTCTCTATTCTCAATTCCAATCCACTGGAGAAATAGAATCATAAAAAAAAAAACCCTCAAAATTAAAATATATCATATTTTGATATCACACTCATAAGTGGCAGAAATTACTTTTGAGAAACCTTGCAACCTGTTTTCCTTGGAACATTATCAATGTTCCAATGCACAGGCCCCTTTGTTACCCGTGGAAGAGATCCGAGTTACCCTGAGTTATCAGCAACAAATCTGTACAGGTCTGAAGCAATTTCAGCCCTTGCTCCCTCAGAAGAAGAATTCGACTGAGAGGCAGCATGCAGAAAAAGAGGCCAAGGTGAGTTCCAGAGCAGGAGTGGAAGTGTATTAAAAAGTCTTTAGAACAGAAAAGAACTTTTGGAAGAGATTCAGTTGGGTGCATGAAAGTCCAAGAGAGAGAAGAGAAGAGAAGATCAAGTACCCTATTGAACCGTGTCCCTAGGACTTTTATAGGCTTGCCTCTTTCCCATGATTCTTCCCCTAGGGTGGGCTGTCCGGATGTGCAGAGCCCTCCTTACCCTCAGGAAGTGAGCATGCAGTGTGTTTAGGGAGTTGTACGTGCCCACCTGAGGCTTTCTTCCTTTTAACAGCGGTGTGTACCCGAAAGATCATACTTCACTATTTTTGTCTCTTAGTGTGCATGCCTAGGAAGTTTCTTCTCCCTGGGCCTGCCCTTAACTAACACTTTAATGTTAACAGGTGTGGACCATCAGGAAATGGCCTCTCCCTGGAGCTGGCTGCACAACTTAACCAGTTTTAGAGAGGCAATGCAGTAATTGCCAAAGCATCACCTGATATTTCTAGTGGGTGGAGTGGGGAGCCCACTTCTGCCCTGCTCATGCTGAACTACCAGTAACACCTTGATCACTGGACATTGACAGTACAGGCAGGAGGTGGGAAGATAAGGAAGTCAAAGAGAAAGCCATAATAGTGAGAGGTGAAGCAGCCCAGCTTGTGGGTCAGGTGGGGACTGGGAAAACTTTCCTTTCTAGCTAAAGGATTGTAAATACACCAATCAGTGCTCTGTGTCTAGCTAAAGGTTTGTAAATGTGCCAATCAGCACTCTGTAAAAATGGACCAATCAGCACTCTGTAAAATGGACCAATCAGCTCTCTGTAAAATGGACCAATCAGGAGGATGTGGTGGGGCCAAATAAGGGAATAACAGCTGGCCACCCTAGCCAGTGGCAAACAGGTGGCATCCCCTTCCACAGCTTGGAAGCTTTATTCTTTTGCTCTTTGCAATAAATCTTGCTGCTGCTCACTCTTTGGGTCCGCACTACCTTTATGAGCTGTAACACTCACTGTGAAGGTCTGCAGCTTTACTCCTGAAGTCAGCCAGACAGCAAACCCACCGGGAGGAATGAACAACTCCCGATGCGCAACCTTTAAGAGTTGTAACACTCAATGCAAAGGTCTGTGACTTCACTCCTGAAGTAAGCAAGACCACAAACCCACCAGAAGGAATAAACTCCAGACACATCTGAATAGCTGAAGGAATAAACTCAGGACTCACCATCTTTAAGAACTGTAACACCAAGAGGGTCCGCGGCTTCATTCTTGAAGTCAGCAAGACCAAGAACCCACCGGAAGGAACCAATTCTGGACACAATAGGAGAGAAATTTTTGGCATGTGTTGAAATTCAGAGGTGACAGACAACAAAATAACAGGAAATGTGAGGTAAACAGAGAAAAGCCATCAGACACATGAAGATAAACATAATTGTTAGAGCATCAGCTCTGAAGTAGAGACAGAGAGAAATTTGTAGGAGATGAGATGAATGTTAAATAAAATTATAACAGATCAAAAGGCCCAGGGAATTAATTGCATTTTTTTTGTCATTTTCTTTTTTTCATCTATTTCTTTTTATCTTACTGAATTCATTCTGATCACATAATTGATAGTACTACAACTTGGATGTGTGAAACTTTGCTTTTTTCCCCCCCTCACAGACACGCAGTTGATTGGTGGTAGAGGAAAAATATATGAAATCTAGTCCAATCCAGCAAACTTAGAAGCTTAAAAGAGGATTTTAATCAGCACAGTCAAGTACATCATTCGTTTCTATAGGTTTAATACCTCAGTCTTTTAGATTCCTCTTCTCTGCTTTTCTTCAAAATGGTATCTGGGTTTTGGGGAAAGGAAGTGACTTAAAGGACCTTGGGGCAGTGAAGGATGGTGAGTCCATGAGTCATCAGGGAACGTTTTTTAGATTTTTTGCTGGCACTTGAAGGATAATTGATCTAATTTTTGGATTCTTCTAGATTCCAGGGCTAGCTAATGTCTACTCTTGGTAAAAGAGTTGGTGTAAGATACTTAGCTTACTCATATGGAAATATAAGTTTTGAAGTTTTAAAAATATATTGAAAATATATTTTCCACACACATACACATTTGTAATTATTACCTATGCATAAAAGGCTGTAGAATAGTTATGCTTCTTGATGTTCTTACTGGTCATTTATTATCTTAAGCTGTGCAAAGTTGGATTTTGTGGGATAGAAATTATGTATTAAGACAAAAACTCTACAAAACCTATGACATCACGTGTACATGTTTCTCCTTTGTTATAGTATTATTGTTGTTGTTTGTACTTTTTATCCTGAGTTCATGCCCTTTCCATTTAATAAAGCTAGTGCATTGCTAAATATAATTATGTTTTTCTTATAAGAATTTGAAATAGTTTTTTCTTCATGTCTTTAGGCTGTTAATGGTTTTATTAAATATACTTTGTGAGAGGATTTGCTTCCAGGTATCTTTCTGAAATCAGAGTTCCTAGGAGCCTATCTTGGGGACAAAGGTGGAAGAAAGGCATAATCATGACAGTGGGGACTCATGAGGACTACAGGATGCTGAAGGCTCTTCTGAGCTTTCAAATACACAGTCAACACAGGCAAACATGGCCTGTGTATTGGCTGACTACCACTTGGCAAAGAGATCTAGCCTGATTATTTACACATTTCCAAATGATGCAGCCTGTAGGTAACAATTTCTAATCATTCATTACTTTGATTCCAGTGTGAATTGTATGACTAATTAGCACATCAAAAGGAAAGCCCGTCATCCTCTGCAGAATTATTTTGCTTCATGGTAAGCTAGGTACCACGCTTAAGCTGCTGGAGGTGTTGTGAGTGGCTGAAGAGCAAATGAAGTCATTTGCTTCCCAGTGAGATTCTGTTCCATTACATTCAGCCCCAGGTTCTTGCCAATAGTACAAATACAATTATTGTTCCAAATTGACTCCCCAGCCAAAGATTCAGTAAAGTAATATATGATTTATATATTAAATATAAATAAATATTTATATTTAAACCATTAGCTTAAAATAATATTTGCAACTATTTGCTCTTGGTACTATGCCTTGTAAAAAACATGTTCTATATTTTATTTGCAGGTGATTTAGGTCACTTAAAGAAAAACATCAAAAAATAACTTTAACTCCAATTTTATTATACTTTCTACCTATTTTGTCTTTATTAACTCTAATATGTAACAGGTATTTTTTAAAACACGCAGTCAGAATTATAAATATCTTATTGTCTTTGCATTTAAACTCTCCTAGAACTGAAATAGTGTACATTATATGAAATAAATCCAGATACTTTTTATCAGCTATTAAAGTGACAACAAGTACTTCTACTGCCCTGTATTCCACATAATGAATCCAGTGGACTGAGATCTCTACTTCATTTGTATTTATTTTATTCAGCATTTTTCAGCATAAATCCAAGCACTTCTGTGCACTTTATAAAAAAGAGTTATAACTACAAAACAAATCAAGTGGCCTTATCCTTATTATAAAGAGATAGAATTAGAAGGTGAGGCCGGGTGCAGTGGCTCATGACTGTAATCCCAGCACTTTGGGAGGCCAAAGCAGGTGGATCACTTGAGGTCAGGAGTTTGAGATCAGCCTGGCCAGCATGGTGAAACCTTGTCTCTACTAAAAATACAAAATTACCTGGGTGTAGTGGTGCATGCCTGTTATCCCAGTTACTTAGGAGGCTGAGGTAGAAGAATCACTTGAACCTGGGAGACAGAGGATACAGTGAGCCAAGATGGTGCCACTCCACTCCCGTCTGAGTGACAGAGCGAGACTGTATCTCAAAAAAAAAAAAAAAAAAAAAAAAAAAAAAAAAGTGAATGAATTGTGAAGATACCCACACAATAATTTTTGGAATACTGATTATATTCTTTAGTGAAATTTTATCTGTGGTTGAAGCTAGTTTGAAAACTAAGGCTAATCAGAAACTTTTGCTTATTCTCAACAGTTAATGCTATCCATGCACGTCTTAAAAATGTTTAGAAATCATATAAATTCTATGTATAATATAACCCAGAGAGTTAAATGATAACATATATGATAACTTACTAATGTCAAAATTAGATCTGCATTCTATGGCCCAAGTAAAGAACAGTAAAGTCACCTAAGAGATGGAGTGAATATTCATAATATCAACATGATAGAATATTTATTGAACAATTCTGATACAAAAATTTAACTTTACATTTTCCTGTATGGAACTAGGCTTGGGAAACACTTTCTATTTTGACAAAAATAGAAGGAATAGTATCATACAAAGGAATGGAGGAAGATGTAAAGAAAACTTCACCTTATAAAATAATAATTCATCAGTTTATGACTCTGCTTTGATTAGTGGCTTCCTTTTATTCTCTTTACTGTTTAGGAGAGTAACACTTGAGTGACCCTTAAATCCATGTGTTTTTAAAATTCTCTGTGAAACGGGAAGGGCACACTACACACATTTGTTACAGAAGGAAAGATGGTGCTTTACTTGAGTAGATGCAGTTGTTTCATATGCAGTTGTTTGAGCTGTGAGCTATACTAGGTGGTTTTCCATGGGACACAGTTTTTATTGTAAAGAATGACCGACACCAATTATTTGGATTTTAGTATTTGAAAGTGTCAGTGATGACTAAAATTTGTCAGTGATGTAAGACTGTCACTTCCAGGATAACTGACAGTATTTGTTGTCAATGATTGTACTGAAAATTTCTTGTGAAAACTAGACTTTTGGAAAACTTGTGTCTATCATCATGAGCTTGAGAGATTTGTGATTCTGAAAGACTTTTCTGATGAGATTATTGGTAATATTAACGAATGTGATATCTTGACGTCATAAAACAGAATGTGTCCACATTTCCATGAGCTGCATAATTCAGTGAGACAATATATACCAACTGACCAGTACATGATGTTACAAAATTATGTGTGGGTAAATGATCAATTTAATTCAAATTTAATTCAAAAAATAAAGTTTAATGTAACAGAGTACAAAAAGGACATTGATACTAATTCACATTCCACATTGCAGCTAACCTTTAAGAAATCACCACTTGTGCGCTTGTTAAACTTTGTGGTAGAAGCAAAGATAAATATCTACCATCATGGAAAAATTATTTTTAAATATTTCTCCATTATCCAACTACATATATGTGGGAGGCAACAGATGGAATCCACAATCACATGTGGTAATCCTGCTGTGTGCTATTCAACCAGACATGAAAAATGTGCAAAACTGTGGTATAATTTCACTCTTCTTTCTTTTTTGTATTCTGAGGGAGACATAGAACATAGTAATTTTTCACAAAGATTTTGATACACGTAACCCACAAAAAACAAAAGCCCGTTTGGCTTCTCAAATCATTTTAATAACATAAAATGTTCCTTTATTTGAAACAGGAATTAGAAATTAGAACTGTTGATCTAAAGAGATGGCATATCTACGCTGTTAGATTATTTTTAAGAATGTTGTATTTATTATTATTGTTATTTTTTACTTTAAGTTCTGGGATATATGTGCTGAATGTGCAGGTTTGTTACATAAGTATACATGTGTCATGGTGTTTTGCTGCACCTATCAACACGTCATCTAGGTTTTAAGACCTGCGTGCATTAGGTATTTGTCCTAATGCTCTCCCTCCCTTTACCCCCCAGCAACAGGTCCAGGTCCCGGTGTGTGATGTTCCCTTCCCTGTGTCCATGTGTTCTCATTGTTCAACTGCCACGTATGAGAACATGCCGTGTTTGGTTTTCTGTTCCTGTGTTAGTATGCTGAGAACGATGGCTTCCAGCTTCATCCATGTCCCTGAAAAGAACATGATCTCATTCTTTTTATGGCTGCATAGTATTCCATGGTATATATATGCCACATTTCCTTTATCCAGTCTATCATTGCTGGGCATTTGGGTTGGTTCCAAGTCTTTGCTATTGTAAATAGTGCTGCAATAAACATAGATGTGTATGTATCTTTATAGCAGAATGATTTATAATCCTTTGGGTATATACCCAGTAATGGGATTGCTGGGTCAAATGGTATTTCTGGTTCTAGTTCCCTGAGGAATTGCCACACTGTCTTCCACAGTGGTTGAACTAATTTACACTCCCACCAACAGTGTAAAGGCATTCCTGTTTTTCCACAGCCTCGCCAGCATCTGTTGTTTCCTGATTTTTTAATCATCAAGGAATGATGTTTTATTAAAGTCCATATAAAAGTTTTGTTTTCTGAAAATCTATTTTAACAGCAGAATGAAAATTCTTCTTAATCAAAATCTTATTTTAAATGTGATTTCTTTTTTTTTCAGAGGGAGGATGTCCCACAAATGAATAAATGTGTAGGTATCAATATAAATTGAATTTATTTGTTTCAAAGAACATTCAGCTGTGAGAAAAAATGTTGACTGTCTCTTCTTTATAAAACTTTTTGAATGTTAAAAAAGAAACCACGTGTTTAAGTGTTTTCCTAGGTACAAGAGTTGCTAAATGCATGCACAATATCTATAAAGGTGCACATATGTGAATTTATGAGATCAGATGTAATTGAAACTATACTAAATCATGCTAGCTACTGATTTGATAGTAACTCAAACTAAGTAAAAATTTTTTCTCAGGAGAAAGTACTATATAATATTTTGAAAAGGCAGTTAATCAAATAACACATCAATGAAGTTTTCTAGAAAATGTTGAATTCTTCACATAAGATAGATATAAAATCTCTCAGTGCTCCCATCTAATTTTTAAATTCACATTGTGGCTTGTAATTGAACCCCTTTGCGCTCAAATTCCAGGTTCCTGGATTAAAAGTAGAACCAGGAGACTACCATCTCAGGATATGTGTTTCTAGGTAACCGACAGGTATCATGACTGCTGTCTATGTATTGGTAGATATTTAGAAAAACAGTAAGTAGTTAATAGAGAGAAAGTATTTTTATCATAATTAAAAGGTAAAACTATTGATGGTGTTTGAGAATCGTGGGACAAAGTCTGGGGATAATCCTGGTACATGAAAATATTGGTTAATAAAAAGAGGTCTAGGAAGCTGAAAGATAAGGTTGAGTAGAATTGGTATTAGTTATTGGTAATTTTATTGCATTTATCTTTAAATGCATTTATCGTTAAAGTTACTCATTTGGGGCCAGGCATGGTGGCTCATGCCTGTAATTCCAGCACTTTTGGAGACCAAGGTGGGTGGATCACCTGACGTCAAGAGTTCTAGACTAGCCTGACCAACATGGTGAAACCCCATCTCTAGTAAAAATACAAAATTAGCCGGGCGTGGTGGTGCATACCTGTAATCCCAGCTACTCTGGAGGCTGAGGCAGGAGAATAGCTTGAACCCGGGAGGCGGAGATTGCAGTGAGCCAAGATCATGCCATTGCACCCCAACCTGGGCAAAAAAGAGTGAAACTTCGTCTCAGACAAACAAACAAAAAAAAGTTGTTCATTTGTGTACTATGGACCTTTTAATAATTTTAATGCTTCCAACTCATGAACATAGTGTATCTTCCCATTGATTTGTGTCTGCTTCAATTTTTTTCAAATGTTTTATAGTTTTCAGCCTATAGTTTTCAGATCTTTTACTTCCTTAGTTAAATTTATTCCTGAAAATTTTATTCTTTTAGTGCTATTGTAAATGAGATTTTTTTTAAAATTTCTTTTTCAGGTATTTTGAAGTTAGTTTCTAGAAACTTAATTGATGTTTGTGTCTTGATTTTTGTATTGTGCATCCTTACTGAATCTGTTTATCAGTTCTAACAGTTTTTTGGTGGGGTCTTTAAAGTTTTCTCTCTCTCTCTCTCTCTCTCTCTGTATATATATATATATATAT
>NW_016810977.1:528526-533396 GCF_001698545.2 Rhinopithecus bieti | reverse complement strand
GCCTCCCAAGTAGCTGGGACTACAGGTGCCCGCCACCACACCCAGCTAAATTTTTGTATTTTTAGTAGAGATGGGGTTTCATCATGTTAGCCAGGATGGTCTCGATCTCCTGACTTTGTGATCCACCTGCCTCAGCCTCCCAAAGTGCTGGGATTACAGGTGTGAGCCACCGCACCCAGCCCAATTTGGATGTTTTTAATTATTTTTTATTGCCTAATTTTTCTGGCTAGGACTTCTAGTACTATATTGAGTAGAAGTGGCAGGACTGGATGTCTGTGTGTTTTTCCTGATCTTAGAGGAAAATATTTCAGCTTTTCATTGTTGAACATAATGTTAACTGTGGGCCTGTGATATATGACCTTTATGGTATTGAGAAACATATTTTCTATATCTAATGTGTTGAGAGATTCTATTGTGAAAGGTTGTTGAATATTGTCAAGACCTTTCTGCATCTATTGAGTTGTTCATGTGATTTTTGTTCTTTATTCTGTTAATGTGGTATATCACAGTAATTTATTTGCATAAGTTTAATTATTCATGAATCCTATGGATAAATCCCGTGGTATGGTGTATGATCTTTGTAATGTGCTCTTAAATTCGTTTGCTAGTGTTTTATTGAGGATTTTTGTGTCTGTGCTCATCAGGGATATTGGTCAATAGTTTTCTTTTCTTGTAGTGTCCTTGTCTGGCTTTGGTATCTTGGTTGTTGGTCTCATAGAACAAATATGGAAGTGTTTCTGACTCCATTTTCAGACAGAGTTTGAGCAGAATTGGTATTAGTTTTTCTTTAAATGTTTGCTGGTTTCACAAGTAAAACCATCAGATCCTAGGCTTCTCTTTGATGGGAAACTTTTCAGTACTGATTCAATTTCCTTATTTATTATTTGCCTGTTTAGATTTGTCACAATTTATATCTTTTTATATTGTTTAGTTATTATCAAATTATTGTAACTTAGTAATTTTTAAAAGTTTTGTCTTTTGACCTTATATTTGAGATGTAAGCAATTTATATACCAGCATTGCAGTATTAGTACATTCTAATTTTCACTATTTGCTTATTTTACCATTGAGTGTTATGCTTTCATGCAATTTTTGTATTACTCAAAGCAATCTACAGACTCAATGCAATCCCTATCAAAATTCCAATGTCATTTTTTCAAAGAAATACAAAAACACAGTTAAATGAATATGAAACAAAACAAAACAAAAAAACCCTTCAAATAAATAGCTAAAGTGTTATTGAGGAAAAAGAAGAAATCCGGAGGTATCGTGTTTTATGATATCAGATTATATTACAAAGCCACAGTAATCAAAACAGTATGGTACTGTTAAAAACAGACATACAGAGCAACTAAGCAGAATAGAAAGCCCAAAAATAAACTTATGTGTATATGACTAAGTGATCTTCAACAAAGGTGCTAACAATACACAATGGGGAAATGGTAGCCTGTTAAATAAAATACGTTTGAAAACCTGAATATACACATGCAAAAGAAATGAAATTGAATCCTCATTTCAGAGCATAATTAAAAATCACTCACAACTGATTAAAAATTTAAACATAGGATCTGTAACCAAAAACTCTTACAAGAAAATAGGGGTAAAGCCCCTTGATATTGCTCTTGGCAAATTTTTTTATATCAATTGTTGCTAAAACACAGGCAACCAAAGTAAAAATAAACCAGTGTGTACATTAAACTAAAACCTTTCTGTGCAGAAACAAAATGAAAAGGCAACCCATGGCATAGTAGAAAATATTTGCAAACATATCTGACAAGGTGTTAATATCCAAAATAATAAGGAACTCCAACCAATCAATGGCAAATCATAATAATAACCTGACTAAAAAATTTGGCAAAGAACTTTAATAGACATTTTCCCAATTAAGAGTTACAAATAACCCATAGTTGTATGAAAATATATTTAAGATAACTAATCATAAAGGAAAGACAAAACCCACAATGTTTCTATTACCTCACATCTGTCAGGATAGCCACTATAAAAATGTCAAAATAAAATGTGTTGGCAAGAACATGAAAAAAAAGAGAAACTTTATACATTGTTGGTGGGGATGTAAATTGGTACAACCATTATTGAAAAAAGTATGGCGATTCCTCAAAAACTTAAAAATAGAACTATAATATGATCCAGCAACTCCACTACTGGGTATATTATATATTGAAAGGAAATAAAATCACTAATCTTAAAGAGGTATCTGCATTCCCATGTTAATTGCATAATTACTCACAATAGCCAAGAGATGGAAATAACCTAGGTGTCAATCAATAGATGAATGGATAAAGAAATATAAAATAGACATTACTCAGCCTTAAAAGTTATAATTGAAATTAAGAAATCTAAAATAAAAAAAGGAAATTTTGTCATTTGCAGCAACATAGATAAACATGGAGGACATATGCTAAGTAAAATAAGTCAGGGACAGCAAGACAAATACTGTGTGATCTTGCTTTATGTGTAATGTTAAAACACTGAGCTCACAGAAACAGAGAGTAGAAGAGTGGGTATCAGGGCTCAGAGATCAGGGGAGAGATCAGCATCTCCCCATCAAAGGTACAAATGTGCAGTTATAAGCTAAGTAAGTTCTAGAGACCTAATGTGTAGCTTAGTGACTATAGCTAATAATAATGTACTGCATACTTGAAATTTGCTAAGACAGTAGATCTTAAGTACATGGATATGTTCATTAGCTTGATTGTGGAAATCATTTTAGATTATATTTATTAATAACGGGCATATACAACTTTCATCAATTATATCTCAATGAAAATTTTAAAATTTAAAAGCCAACAAAACTCCAGTGGTGTTCCTCTTAAAAATATACCAAATTTAATCAAACTTAATGTTTCCTATTTAATCATTTCATTGTGAAATGCATTTTTTTGTTTTATTTTATTTTAATTTTACTTTAAGTTTCTGGATACATGTGCAGAATGTGTAGGTTTGTAACACAGGTAAGCACGTACCATGGTGTTCTGCTGTACCTATCAACCCATCATCTAGGTTTTAAGCCCTGCAAGCATTAAGTATTTGTCCTAATGCTCTCCCTCCTCTTGTCCCCCCATTCCCTGACAGGCCCCAGTGTGTGATGTTCCCCTCCCTGTGTCCGTGTATTCTCACTCCCACATATGAGTGAGAACATGAGGTGTTTGGTTTTCTGTTCCTGTGTTAGTATGCTGAGAATGATGGCTTCCAGCTTCATCCATGTCCCTGAAAAGAACATGATCTCATTCTTTTTTATGGCTGCATGGTATTCCATGATATATATGTGCCACATTATCTTTATCCAGTCTATCATTGCTGGGCATTTGGGTTGGTTCCAAGTCTTTGCTATTGTAAATAGTGCTATAATAAGCATACATATACATGTGTCTTTATAGCAGAATGATTTAAAATCCTTTGAGTATATACCCAGTAATGGTATTGCTGGGTCAAATGGTATTTCTAGTTCTAGATCCTTGAGGAATCACCACACTATCTTCAACAATGGTTGAACTAATTTACTCTCCCACCAACAGTGTAAAGGCATTCCTATTTCTTCACAGCCTCACCACTATCTATTGTCTCCTGACTTTTTAATCATTGCCATTCTGACTGGCGTGAGATGGTATCTCATTGTAGTTTTGATTTGCATTTCTCTAATGACCGGTGATGATGAGCTTTTTTTCATGTTTGTTGGCTGCATAAATGTTTTCTTTTGAGAAGTGTCTGTTCATATCCTTTGCCCACTTTTTCATGGGTTGTTTTTTTTCTTGTAAATGTGTTTAAGTTCCTTGTAGATTCTGGATATTAGCCCTTTGTCAGATGGGTAGATTGCATAAATTTCCTCCCTTTCTGTAGGTTGCCTGTTCACTCTGATGATAGCTTCTTTTGCTGCACAGAAGCTCTTTAGTTTAATTAGATCCCATTTGTCAATTTTGGCTTTTGTTGCCATTGCTTTTGGTGTTTTAGTCATGAAGTCTTTGCCCATGCCTAGGTCCTGAGCGGTATTGCCTGTGTTTTCTTCTAGGGTTTTTATGGCTTTGGGTTTTACATTTACATCTTTAATCCATCTTGAGTTAATTTTCATATAAGGTGTAAGGAAGGGGTCCAGTTTCTGTTTTCTGAATATGGTTAGCCAGTTTTCCCAGCACCATTTATTAAATGGGGAATCCTTTCCCTGTTACTTGTTGTTGTCAACTTTGTCAAAGATCAGATGCATTTGAATAGATACTTAATTTGTAAAGTTGAAATACGGATAATTTAAATGATGTGTAGAAGAATAATTTCCTGTCATCTATGTGTTTCGATAGAGAGCATACCTCCCTCTCAGTCAGCGCATATGGGTAACACTTTAATTGTTTTTGTAAAATTACAAGTGCAAATTAAATTTTAAAGAAATTAAAACATAAAAATTATTGGACTTAATTCTAGATTTTTTATGAATACATATCAAATATAAGTATACGCTCTCAGTTTCTCTATTCATACAATGGTAGCAAAATATACATATTCTTTTTTTTTATTATACTTTAAGTTCTAGGCTACATGTGCATCACGTGCAGGTTTGTTACATATGTATACTTGTGCCATGTTGGTGTGCTGCACCCATCAACTCGTCATTTTCATCAGGTATAACTCTCAGTGCCATCCCTCCCCCCTCCCCCGTCCCCACAATAGGCCCCGGTATGTGATGTTCCCCTTCCCGAGTTCAAGTGATCTCATTGTTCAGTTCCCACCTATGAGTGAGGACATGCGGTGTTTGGTTTTCTGTTCTTGCAATAGTTTGCTGAGAATGATGGTTTCCAGCTGCATCCATGTCCCTACAAAGGATACAAACTCATCCTTTTTTATGGCTGCATAGTATTCCATG
>NW_016810977.1:517380-528238 GCF_001698545.2 Rhinopithecus bieti | reverse complement strand
GATTCCAAATCTTTGCTATTGTGAATAGTGCCACAATAAACATACATGTGTATGTGTCTTTACAGCAGCATGATTTATAACTATAAAACTTCTAGTTCTAGATCCTTGAGGAATCACCATACTGTTTTCCATAATGGTTGAACTAGTTTACAATCCCACCAACAGTGTAAAAGTGTTCCTATTTCTCCACATCCTCTCCAGCACCTGTTGTTTCCTGACTTTTGAATGATTGCCATTCTAACTGGTGTGAGATGGTATCTCATTGTGGTTTTGATTTGCATTTCTCTGATGGCCAGTGATGATGAGCATTTTTTCTTGTGTCTGTTGGCTATACATATTATTCTTCACCTTGATTGGTTTTTCAAACATATCTTGGAGATTGTTCCCCACAGTAAGTGGAGAACTTTCTCACTCTTATGTTGCATTGTATCCCACTTATGGTTTACGTATGTCCTGTCTTCATGGAAACCAGGCTGTTTCTTAGCTTTAACTATTACAAATTAAGTCATCACAAATTACCATATGCACATGTCACTTTACTTCTATGCGGCCGAATTTCTAGGACAGACTCCTAGACATGGGGCTGCTGCATCAAAGTGTGTATGCAAGTGTAATTTTGTGGGTTTACTTTAAAATCTTGTTTTCCTCCTCACTATCCTAGGGAAAGTTTTGCTGTTCATTTCAGCGGTATACATTTGAGAGAGCATTTGCAAACCTCCCCTGGGTGCTCCCCTTTGTGTGCTTCCTCTCACTGTAGCTCCTCCTTACCTCCTTTGGCAACCTGACTCTATAATACCTACTGAAAGAAAAAGTGCTGGCAGAATTTAGGAGAAAAAGTAAGTAGGTAGCTCCTAATACAAGAAATTATTCATACAAAGAGGATAATATGGAAGATAGTCTTGTAGGAATAGAAAATAAAAGTTGGCACTTTGGTGAAACAGAACATTTGATCTTGAAGAAGCATATAAGAATGTTCTAACCCATCGTTCCTCTACAAGGAAAACTAGGGAATGGAGGACATGAGCTTTTGTTTCTCAATCTGTCCAAATTTCTGTGTAAAATCTGACAAAAATCAAGAAAATTTTCTTTGATTTCTGAATTTTTTTGTTCTACTTTGCTTTCTGACAATTGAACAATTCCATGGCTTCATAGCACAATTTAAAACATTATTTCAATATTTCAAAATTAAAAAATAAAACTCATATAAATTTTTTCTACAGTGATTCCCAAGGACCTGAGTCCATATTTTATAATCCTATTCTTTCCTTAGTCAACTTCGTAGTAAAAGCTGTGCATTTAGTAAGAGGGAAAGCCAAAGAAGCCATTTAGTCAAAGATACTGATACAGTTAACTGAGGAACAAGATCACCCCTTCCTCCAACCCATCCCACAATCACTTGCAATTTTGCTTTAAGCAGATCTTGTTTAATTTTAAAACAAAATAGCCTTAAAAAGTATAAAGTTTCATCGTTTTAGGCAATAATTTTTAAGGACCACAACATGACAGGTTATAAGCAGCCAGTACAAAGGGCTTAAGGTCCGCATGTCTGGCACTTTTAAGGAACAGGAAGGTGGTCCATGTGCCTTGATCTTACAAAATGATAGTGAATTTGTAAGAAGTGAGGCTAGGAGGTCAAAGGGGTGACTCAGTGTTGCACTCTGTCTAGTGGCTATCCTTTGGAAAGAAATAGGAGCAAATTAAAAAATATGGAGGGTTTTCTGAGGACAGAGTAGTAATAAGCATCTATCTTCAAAGCATCACTGTGGCTGTGAACTGAAATCGGGCTTTTATTGGAAGCACTTGTTTTAAGCACAATGCTCGCAGATTATTCTGCATCAAGAGAATCTCTGTAGACCTTTTTAACCATTGATACATTTATTTATTTATCAAATATTTTTTTTCCAGCATTGTTTCAAGCATTGGTAATACACCCAGGAACCAGAGACTCCCATCTTCTAATAGAAGAGTCAGAGATATGGGTAATATCAGTAGAGACTGCTAAAAGTTGGACAAACTATATATTGATTTTATTATAAGAAAACAGATATGAGTGGAATAGAAATTTCATTGTGTATGTAGAATACTCTTCAAAGCTTTCCCGTCTGCTGGTTTGAATGGTTTTGTTTTGCAAATTTATTCTATAAATTTTAACTTTTTAAAATAATTTTGTAAACAGGGCTCTTATTTATATCAAAATGATCATAAAAATGTGCGTGTATGTGCATATACATATATATATTCATATACACATATACACAAACACATACATATGTATATACATATGTATATATTTGTAGGTATATTTGCCTGAGATGTGATATTCTGTGAGAAAATGAAGTAAATCATTTCAGGAATATGTGTCATCTCTAAAACAAAATGTTCTTTAGTCACCAGAAAAACGTAAGATTTCAAACAGATATATCAACTGTAATTGGATCCCTGCCAAGATGTAATTGGTGTTGCTGAAAAAAATTAACATTGTGTTTTTATTCACTTGACTTATAATAGAAGAATGCTTAGGGTTAACGTTTTGATAGAATTTTCATGGCTTTTGTTTTATTTTCTATATCCGTAACACTTAGAATAATGAAATATAATTGGGTGACATTTTCTTTACACGTAAGGTTTACATTGATCCTTTTTAAAAAGAGCACAGTGTCTGAGGGAGTAAAGAGGTCATTTTTCTAGGAGCAGAGCAAGGCAATTGGTTGATTTGTCCTTTTCGTAGGCATTTTCAACAGTGGAAAGAAAACTATTGTTATGAGTGTTATAAGGCAAAATTATTATACACTTAGGAATTAGAAACTAAAATAATCCCTAGTGCTGGTGTGACCAGTGCTGATGGCGAATTTAGGTTATAATCTCACTGCAGGTGTTCACTAGCTCTATATATTGATACACAATTTGGCTTCTTAAGGTCAAGTTTTCTCATCTCTCTAATGAAAATCCTGGGCTTCTTCATGTCTGAGGTCTCCTACAGGCTACATCTAAAATTTTAATCATTTCCTATTCTATTGTCTTAAAGAACACAGCCTTTCTATAATGTTTGGAAGTAATTTGTGCCAGTAATTGAAGTCATATGGCAATTTCAATCCAGCAAATATTTCTTCATCTTGGAATTTTGCATAAATAATGCAAAAGTGAGTAAAACACAGACCTTGCTTTATTCAAGTCTAATATGTCAGACCAGTTAAGCAATATGTGCTTATATATAAATTTATAAATTTTTTCTATACATTTTAACTTTTTAAAAAAATTTTGTAAATAGGGCTCTTGTATCAAAATGATCATAAAAATGTAGCAATGTGTACATAACATTTTTGGGGAAGTTAAATTCAGTTGCATAAAGCACTTCCTCTGGGTGGCCTTCTGACATTGTTTCATTAGTCTTGGGACTTGCTATATTGTGATAATAATAATAGTAATAATTACTGAATACCGGGGACCATTCTCAGCGTTTTACATCTAATTCATTTAATTCTCAAAAAAGTTATGATACTTTGCTCTTGTCATTAATATAAGAGAGTGAGGTTCAGAGAATGTAAGCATTTTCACAAATTCACAGAACTAAGTGTCAGTCAGTATTTAAATTTTAGTGGCCTGATTCTCAAGCCTTTGTCTCCAAAGTACATTTTACTGTGATCTTCAAAAATATATGCACTTTTCAGCTTCGTAATTCAAGGAGACAATGATATAGATGGATTAGAGTAATTATTTTTTGCATGACTATTGCCCAGGTGGCCAGGCACAGTGGCTCACGCCTGTAATTCCAACACTTTGGGACGCTGAGGCGGGCAGGTCACTTGAGGTCAGGAGTTTGAAATCAGACTGGGAAACATCGCCAAAACACCGTCTCTAAAAAATTACAAAAATTAACCAGCCGTGGTGGCACACACCTATAATCCCAGCTAGTCAGAAGGCTGAGGCATGAGAGTCACTTTAAGCTGGGACGGGGAGATTGCAGTGAGCCGAGATTGCGCCATTACCCTCCAGCCTAAGCTTGAGAGCGAGACTGTCTCAAAAAACAAAACAAGACTATTTCCTAAGAGTTAGAAGTTCAAGAATCCTATTTGTAAAACTGTTAAGGACATGAACATGTAGGATGCAGTATAGAATATATTTTACCTTTATGAAGATCATCAATTATAATTTTGCTACTCCAATTCCAGAGTAATTTTGATTCAGTGTTTACCATTTACATATTTTTTAATGAAAATAAATCCTTTTTGGACAGGAGACCCAATATCCTATTTTAGAGTGCTTTATTTTTTGGGTAATTCATTTTTACTGTGCTGTTATTTCAAACAGGATGAGTTATTGAACATGTTCAATGTTTTGTTTTCCTGAGACTTGGAAGTTAATTACAGTGCAAACAAAATGTCTATTTACTTATCTCTGTCCCCTCTACCTCCCTGCACTCAATGGAGGCATTCTCTTCCTTAGGGTGGTCCTTTAAAAATAGCGTGAAAAAAGACTTTTGAGAATTTTCTTTCGATCTGTAAGAAAGAACTTGTGCAATCTGATAAAATAAAGAAATATTAATTTTGTTTCTATGGGTAACAGAAAATGCATTGATTTGATAATTTATAAGAGCCTCCAAATGGAGGCCATGGATTGAGTAGATTAGCTTTGCTATTTGGGTATTTTATCTATGCTTCTCTAGGCCAGAAATCCCTCCACACACAATTTATAAAGTGATAGATCTGCCTGTGAGTATTTCACAATAGATTATGTGATAATCCACTTTGCTCAACAATATGTTCCTCTTATTTACAAGTCTCTGATTCCCTTCCCTCTGTAGACATGGGAGTGTTCCTCCAAAACCTGGAAGTCTTTGACTCAAATTCTTTTTCCTTTAATTGATTAATTTCAGGCTTTATCTGTTCCCAGCATACATACGCTTATTTTCCTTTTTCCCCCTCCAACCTTTGTTTTCTTCTGTTTATTCTGTCATACTTAACACATTCCCTATGTGTAAATATGCTTAGAAATATTTGTGGCTTGAATTCCTTTTTTAAATTTTGAGACATTTATTTAACAAGTATACACTTACAATGGAAGAGGAGAAAAAAGTGATATTTGAATTAATTTTGTTACCTGAAACAGGATGAGCTACGATGCAAAACAAATATGCAGGGTGCTTGTTCTAAAATTGTTAGAAATTTCAAGACAATGATAGCAGAATATTCAACTAAGCACAGGGATCTTCTGAACACAGAGTATCTTGTGATTGCACAGGTCAAATATACATAAAGCCAGTTCTGCCTGAGTATTCCTGGGTGGAAGTCAGGGGGAAAAAATGCTTTGAAGACGTTTTGTCCTTAGATGTGTGTTTTTCTTTTCTTTTTTTCCTGTCACTCTCCTCTGCCACTTTCCTCCCATCCTCCCTTCCTCCTCCTCTTCCCCGCCTTCTCTTTCTCCTCCTCCTCCTTCTCTCTCTGTATCTCTCTCCGTCTCCTTTCATAAAACAATGATACTGATACCTAGCAAGTGCTTTAGAGTTCTCTGATGACAGATTCTGGTTAAAGAGGAAACAAATTAATTTCATCATGGTCATATAATAGTAAATGTCATAAAGGCCAACTTCTAAAATCCCTAATTTTAGGTATTTTGAAAGATTATAAGTTTGATAAGTTTTAAATCAAAATGGTTTGGATAATCTAAAAGTTTATAGGTCTGGTATTCCTCATAAACATAAAAGAATCTCACATACAAAAAATAAATCTATCTAATGAAATAACATTCTGGGTGACTTAAGAGGAACTTAAATTTCTCTTGTGTTTTCCAGTATCAAACTAGGTCAGATTCCCTGTCTACCGTAAATTACGCTTGGCATAGAGATTTCAGGAACTGATACTGCAGTTCTAGGTTAAGTTTTAATTTTAAAATAACTTGCTTTAAACAAAAGGTGAAGATAAACCTCTAATTGTTTTAACCCAAGTTTGTAGCCTGGATTGAAACATTAACATCACCTGTAATTTTTCAGAAATATACATTCTCAGACCCACTCCGGATCTATTGAATCAGAAACTCTGGCAGTAGGGCTCAGCAGTGAGAGTGTTAACGTGCACATTAGGTTACTTTAACAGACTCTAAAGTTTTAGAATATGGCATTAATCTATACTACCCCTATTATAAGACCTTTAAATAAAGATCATTATCTGTTCATGGAATAGTTATGAATCAACCTTTTACATATCATAAATGTTGGGGACTTTTAAAATTGAAAGGTAAATAGTAGACATTGCATGAATACAATTGTAATTTAATATATGTTATTTTAATAACGATAGTCGACAAAATCAGTTATATCCACAAATGACTATTTTTCTGTAAGGAATTAGAAAACAAATAGTTTTATTAGTAGCCTAAATAATTTTATATTTTTTGTGTAGTCTTCTTGAGAGAAAACACTGCTCTTAGGAAATTGCTCTACCACCTCAGAATTCTCTCTTGCAAATATGTCTGCTCTTTCTATTTTTTTCTTTGTGTTGACCTGCAAGTATTTTTTTTTAACTTTGCAAGAAAATACTACTACAGGTTGTTTGCCTGAAGTAGAATCTAAATTACAATAAAAGTTTATTCCGAAAATAGAAGACAATGTTCTGTGAAGCTTGCAGCCAATGAATAGGTTATTAGAGAAGCATTTTCCACTAAGGTTTGGAAATGAAACATAGTACATTTTCATTAATCTAGTGAGTATAATATTAAGTATTTACTATTACTTGTCAATGAGACTATCATTTTACATACATAGGTAAATAAATCAAGCAACGTATAGGTCAGAGTTAAACTGAATTGGCCCTTTTGAATTCAGAGGTGACATTGTAGCTTACAAAGACAATATTAGGAAAACTTTCCTTTGAAGAGCTGAGGAATATGTATATGTTCACGTATATAAATATATATGGTTATATATATATATAATTTCAGTAGTTTTTTTAGTGTCTGGATTCTTAAATCTTTATCTGAAAACTAATACATCTGGAAGAGAATACTTTTTATCCCTCAGAAAATAATTCAAACATCTGTAGCTAATTGAAAATCAGGGCTATGGGTATAGATACAAAATGATTAGGATGTCATTTCCTTTTCTTCATGGATGAATTAGAATTTTGAAAAGATCACATGATAGATGCATAGATAATACTTAAAATTGAGGAATCATGAAGCAGGGCTTTATTCTAAGTCTTCAGATAATGTAATAAGAGTTTCTATAATCTTGAGACATAAGCAGATAGAAATAATTTTCATGGACTTAATTCATTTTTAATAGCTATATAACAGTGCCATATATGTTCCACTATTTTTCCGTACATATTTGTCTTTCAAATATAATAGGTTTGTGTTTCTAAATATTTTCTTTTCTGCAAATAATAGTGAATTAAGTACATGATTTCAATACTTGCATTCTCAGTTCTTACGGTATGAACAGAAACCACTAATTAAAATGGCAGGGAAAATTTTGAGGTCTATGTGAGAATTATGTCCGTGAATAACAATGATTGCCAAGGACACATATTGATGGAGATATGTCAAACAAAATAAAAGAGCTGAGATATATTCTTTGTTGAAAGAGAAAAGATGTAGTAATCTTTGATATTTAAAATATTGCCTTAGTTGGTAACATCTACATATAATTCAACTTCAGCCAAAAAATATTAAATGTGTTAAATTGATCTATACTAGTATAAATTAAATTGTGTAGCCTATAAACAAATCTTACCATTTCTCTGCTTTCAACAATTTGTATCTTTCCATTTCACTATTATTATAATGTTATTTTTATTTATTGTTTTGATATACCTTATTAACATAATCTGATGAAATATTTGCTCGTAATATTTATTTCAATATTCAGATACTAAAATAATGAAATACCTCAATTTCCATACTACTTTCCAGTTATAAATATAGATTTTGTATAACCATGTCTGAGTATATATTTCATGTATACATAAAATACATATTCAATTATGGCCCAGAAGAAATTCAATTTGTGTGTTATCTATACATGGAAACTGAAATGGAAAATTGAAGCTGTTGTCTACATAATTTAATATTTGCCATAAATATACTAAAACTATACAGACATTTGACTGCAAAGGAAAAATTTATGTATATGCCTTAAATTTTCCTAATATTATCATTAGTTGGGAAAATGCTACATATTTGGAACGTACTGTTATATGTACTCTACTTCCAATTAATCAATATTCTGAAATCTGTGGTATTTTAAAATATTCTGTGTTATAATATAACAAATGAACCATAATACATGCATATGTTCTTGCTCTGAAAATGCTAAGTAACATTTATCAAGTAATTTAGCTATGGTTCAAAATTTAATTTAATATATATTTACAGAAAAGTAGATGACAGTCTGTAAGTAAATTAATCCATTCTCACACTACTAATAAAGACATACCTGAGACTAGGTAATTTATAAAGGAGAGGGGTTTAACTGACTCACAGTTCTGCATGACTGAGGAGCCCACAGCAAACTTACAATCATGGCAGAAGAGGAAGCAAACACATCTTTCTTCACATAGTGGCAGGAAGGAGAAGTGTAGAAAGAAGTGGAGGAAAGCTCCTTATAAAACCATTGGATCTTGTGAGAACTCACTCACTGTCATGAGAACAGCATGGAGGTAACCACCCCCATGATTCAGGTATGGGCATCTCCCGCAACACGTGAGGCTTATGGGAACTACAACTCAAGATGAGATTTGGGTGGAGACACAGCCAAAACATATCAAAAGTTATTTAAGTAGCTAGAAACATCATTTCTCATTATTATTGAAAAATTAGATTAGAAAAAATTCAATTCTATTCCCTTTTGAGATGTGAATTTTTTGTGACCTAAGTTGTGAAGCAAAGAAATTGGTCCTAAGAAGCTGCTGACTTAATTATTCAGGTGACACAACCTCTTAAATACATTTCAAAATACATTGATAATTGAGGCCAGAAAACTTATCAGGGCCTCTATGATTGCCTCATTTTCACTTCACTTTAATAACATCTGTAGTTTACTCACTTCCTTATATTCCCCTGTGCTTCGTATTAACTAAAGGATATCAAACAAAATAAAGCACTGGCTAAAGCAAAAGACCTGAGCTCCATTTTTATAGGAATAATGACTTTAAAAAAAATACTGTACTGAAAGAATCCCCCAAGGCTTATCATGTCTTCCTTGTTATCATGTTGCTGAGGGTCAGGTTGATGCCCTTTTTCATTATTTTATGGAATATTTGTAGTCTGTGAGTAGAGACAGGTTTGCCCTGTGGCTCATCAGGGAATGACCTCAAGTGGAAAACCTTAAGGTCAGCATAACTTCTTTAACCCCTAAGAGGTGCTGCCTTACCTCTTGGTTGGGCAGCCTTTTCCTTCTCTTTGACATAAAGCTTTGTCTTTATAAACAAATACCACAACATATATATCCCTATTATAAAAGCCTTAGTTAGATTAATTGGATACATTATTTTTTTAATCCTGTCCTGCTGCTGCCTAAAATTTCAGCATCAGCATGATCCAATGAGGATCATGTTCAAATGATTATATTGGAATTATTTAGATTAAACTATCTGAATACCTCAGTGACGTCTCTCAAAACTGAAACACGCACACACACGCACGGGCACACACACACACACAAAATCCCCTGATTACCTTTGAGCATTGTATTCTAATTTATCTTAATCTAGGTTCCTAGAACCTTGCCTGAACTTATATCCATAATCAGCACCAAATAAAATGACAAGCCATTACATAATTTTTTCATGATAATTATTAACAGCAGGAATAGCTACAGGGCATCTCTTAATCAGCTCAGGCAGCCACAACACAATCACATAGACTAGGTGGCTTAAGCAACAGCAATTACAAAGTGAGTCCAAACAGAAAGAAACATAGCCTACAACTCTCATCTCTCAACACTTCAGTGCTATTTGACGAGCTGGGTGGTAGGGGCCTTAGAGATCATTGTCATATTATAACTTTGCAGTTGCTGTTATTGCACTACCATTAAAGTGATCAGTGAGGGTTATGTGGATGATGATTCAATAATGTTCAGGCTTGGTCCTGGTGATTGTCATCTAAACTGAAATCACAATCTCATTTCTTAAAAGAAATGCTAAACATAGGTTAATGTGTTTTACTCATTAACCATTCTCACCCCAGAGTTATGGCAAGGCTTCTGAGCAAACCAATCATGAAAATAATTGTACTTCACACTTTTGTACAGGATTAAGGTCAATTGGCTGATTTGGGGAAAGAAAAGTAAGTTTTCACTTTTAAAAAAAATACTTGAAGTTCTGGGATACATGTCCAGAACGTGCAGGTTTGTTACGTAGGTATACACGTGCCGTAGTGGTTTGCTGCACCCATCAGTTCGTCATCTACATTAGGTAGCTCACCTAAGGCTATCCCTCCCATAACCCCCAAACCGGACAGGCCCCAATGTGTAATGTTTTTCTTCCTGTGCCCATATGTTTTCATTGTTCAGCTCCCACTTATGACTGAGAGTATGCAGTGTTTGGTTTTCTGTTCCTGTGTTAGTTTGCTGACAATGATGGTTTTCAGTTTCATCCATGTCCCTGCAAAGGACATGAACTCATTTTTTTATGGCTGCATAGTATTCCATGGTGTATATGTGCCACATTTTCTTTTTTTCTTTTCTTTTATTTTTTAGTTTTATTATACTTTAAGTTCTAGGGTATATGTGCATAACGTGCAGGTTTGTTACATATGTATACTTATGCCATGTTGGTGTGCTGCACCCATCAACTCGTCAGCACCCATCAATTCATCATTTATATCATGTATAACTCCCCAATGCAATCCCTCCCCCCTCCCCCCT
>NW_016810977.1:491640-516741 GCF_001698545.2 Rhinopithecus bieti | reverse complement strand
TAGGTCCACTCCAGACCCTGTTTGCCTGGGTATCAGCAGCAGAGGTTGCAGAAGATAGAATATTGCTGAACAGCGAGTGTACCTGTCTGATTCTTACTTTGGAAGCTTCCTCTCAGGGGTGTACTCCACCCTGTGAGGTGTGGGGTGTCAGACTGCCCCTCGTGGGGGATGTCTCCCAGTTAGGCTACTCAGGGGTCAGTGGCCCACTTGAGCAGGCAGTCTGTCTGTTCTCAGTTCTCAACCTCCATTTTGGGAGATCCACTGCTCTCTTCAAAGCTGTCAGACAGAGTCGTTTGCATCTGCTCAGGCCTCTGCTACTTCCCCTGTTGTTTTTTTAGCTGAGCCCTGCCCCCAGAGGTGGAGTCTATAGAGACAAGCAGGTTTCCTTGAGCTGCTGTGAGCTCCACCCAGTTCGAGCTTCCCAGCGGCTTTGTTTACCTACTTAAGCCTCAGCAATGGCGGGCGACCCTCCCCCAGCCTCGCTGCTGCCTTGCAGTTAGATCGCTGCAGACTGCTGTGTTAACAATGAGGATGGCTCCGTGGGCGTGGGACCCTCCCGGGCAGGTGAGGGATATATTCTTTTGGTGTGCCCGTTTGCTTAAAGCACGGTATTGGGGTGGGAGTTACCTGATTTTCCAGGTGTTGTGTGTCTCAGTTCCCCTGGCTAGGAAAAGGGATTCCCTTCCCCCTTGCGCTCCCCAGGTGAGGCGATGCCTCACCCTGCTTCAGCTCTCGCTGGTCAGGCTGCAGCAGCTGACCAGCACTGATTGTCCGGCACTCCCTAGTGAGATGACCCCAGCACCTCAGTTGAAAATGCAGAAATCACCGGTCTTCTGTGTCGCTCGCGCTGGGAGTTGGAGACTGGAGCTGTTCCTATTCGGCCATCTTCCTCCGCCCAACACCCACATTTTCTTTATTCAGTCTACCATTGATGGACATTGGGTTGGTTCCAAGTCTTTGCTATTGTGAACAGTGCTGCAATAAACATATGTGTGCATGTATCTTTAGAGCAGAATGATTTATAAATCTTTGGGTATCCAGTAATGGGATGGCTGGGTCAAATGGTATTTCTGGTTCTAGATCCTTGAGGAACCACCACACTGTCTTCCACAGTAGTTGAACTAATTTACATTGCCACCAACAGTGTAAAAGTGTTCCTATTTCTCCACATTATTTAGTATTTATATACTAAATAAATAAAGCCTACATTGAAAGAGCTAGACTATTTTTCCCCCCAGCAAATAGTGAAAACATAATTCAGATAGAAAAATATATATTCTAAGGTTAGATGACGGATTTCATTTTAAAACAAAATTTACAAAGAACCAGTCAGAGTGTGTGGACAGCTGCAGCATTGAACGTACTGTGTACATGATATCCTCCTCCTCCCAGGGCCCCTTCTCATGTGCAGAGGTAGCATCAATGGAGGTAGACATGAGCCACTACTGGGTTCACTGGGTAACTGCATGAAGTCAGGCAAGTTACTTTAACTTTTTAAGCTTGAATTTCCTATTTTGTAACTTAGAATACTATCTATGTATCCTGAGAGGTGTTCTGAACATCATGGGATATGAAAATACAAAACTATTTTTATAGAAATATATGAAATAAATGATGTGTATTGCTATTATTCACTTCATAAAATGCCTTTGAATTTCTCAGTTCCCTATTTAAGGTCTTCATTAATTAATCAGCCAACAAATATTTATTTTACATAACCTATGTATCTAGAACTGGCTCCATTGACTTTGATTTTCAGTCTTACATCCAATTATCCTGGTTCCCATAATCAGGACATTTACTGTATTTAAGTCTTTATAAATTGAAAGAAAATACTCTTTCTGTAAATGCTGTGTTATTTTTATATGAAACGAGTCATCTTCTGTCTTCACCTTAAATGCTGCCTGTGTAATACTCTTTGACTTCTTCCCCATGATGGTCTCTTATTGATATGCGTTATATATCTTACATCTTTGTTAGTACATTTTATGCTGGTTGTTAATTAATAGTGCACATAAGAATCAGCTAGAGAGTTTCTTTGCAATGCAAAATATATATCTCCATCCTCAGGGACTGTATGATTAAGAGGGGTGGGGGGCAGTCCAAAATATGATGTCCTTAGTAAGCTCAATAGGTGATCCCATGGAGGTGATCTGAAGGCTAGACTTTGAAAAATATTACTATGCTGTGTTTCCTTGGTATTTAAATCATTTCACAATCTATACATTCCCAAGGAAAAAACTATAACTTCCTCTTAGAAGAGGACCCATATGACAATCTTTCCATACTCAAAATGTGTCGAAGAGCTCTAAATAGTATTCTGTTACTAGATGAATTTTGCAGCCCTTTAAAAAACCTAAAGTTCTTTGTATCATAGAGAAATGTGTATATCTTAATCAAAATGATGTAAATAGTGGTTATAGAAATGTAGCATAGTCTGTTTCATTTCTACATATTTATTAGTGTAAGCTCAGAGAGCTTTTACTCAGGAAGAAGACAAAGCAAGAGCAGGCCCATCACTTGGAGAAAGCAAAAGAGAGAGGAAAGAAGAGAGAGAGAGGGAGAGAGAGTAGGGTGGGCAGGTGCCAATGACCTAGTGACTTTTAAATTACTAGATCTTATGAGAACTCACCATTATGAAGATGGTACCAAGTCATGAGGATCTGCCCCTGTAGTCCAAACACCTCCCACTAGACCGCACATCCAGCATGAGAAATTACAATTCAACATGAGATTTGGATGGGCATAAATATCCTAACTATATCATTCCCTCTCTAGCCCCTCCCAAATCTCATTTCCTTCTCACATTGCAAAATACAATCAGACCTTCCCAATAGTCCCTCAAAGACTTAACTAATTCCAGCATTAACTCAAAAGTCCAAAATCCAAAGACTCATCTGAGACATAGCAAGTGCCTTCCACCTATGGGCCTGTAAAATCAAAGGCAAGTTATTTACTTCCAAGACACAATGAGGGTATAGGTGTTGGGTAAGCACTCCATTTCCAAAAGGGATAAATCCATTGAAATAAAGGGGCTACAGGCCCTATGCAATTTGGAAACCCAGAATAGCAGACATTAAATCTTAAAGCTTCAAAATAATCTCATTTGACTCCATGTCCCATATCCAGGGCACACTAGTGCAAGGGACGGGCTCCCAAGGCCTTGGGCAGAGTTTTAGTGTGTTTTGGGGAAATACAGTCCACAAATTTTAAATGGTTTAAAAGGACATGAGCAGCATTTCTATGATCACACAATTAGTGTTGCAATTGCAGTATCTAATGTAGATTAAGAATTTATAGTCAAGCTTATCCATTAGCTCTACAACTTGCCATGCACATAAATTTGCATAAACTAGAATAGCAATATTACTATATAAATAGTTTCACACAAGCTCATCATAAATTTCAGATAGCTGTAGAACAATGGAGAAAGTAAATAATTAAATTGACATAACAATATAATGTATGTAATGGCCTTATGTATTGAATAAGTTGACTCTTTAGAATTTTCCACACTCCTCATAGGGTTTGTCCAGATTAGGTGTATTTATGCCATTGTTGCAGATTCACTTTACATACAATATAAATGTTGTGCTGCATGTAGTTGCCCAACACTTATGCTGTTATACTAGAAAAAGGCCTTAACCAAGGATCATAGGCAAATTGTGAAAAGATTAACATAGCAGGTGACAGAGAAGGCTTGAGGACCAACAAAATGTCAGTGATGACTAGCTTAGAGTATGCATTCCCTGAGCACACAAGTTCTGATTTCCTTAGATGTTTTTAAGATGACCTGTGTTACATCCTTTATATCTTATAAGATAGAGTTCAGATCTACAGGGGAGGCCTGGCAATCTTAAGTGAACTGTTAGTTTGTTCTATAATTTAACTATTGGAAATATAGTGAATATCCCGTGCTTGAGACTTTACACTAAATTTGGCCCAAAGTTATATCTTTAGGAGGAAAGAATGAGATTTACTTTGTGAACAATTTCAGCAAATTTTATTCTTCATTGCCTTATATCTTTACATGTAGTTTTTCTGTCTCAGAAAATATTTTTATACAAAATGATTGAGGTATTGTATAATGTACAGTATAACCAGAATCTTTCAGAATTGGGCACCTTTTATAATTTAATATATTGTCCAAGGCAGCGTGATCAGAAATGTGTCACTTTCACTGCTTGTTCAGAGAAATGCAATTTGTGAACTCCCATCCTATTGAAGTCCTACCATCTTGATCTTCAAAAACAAAAACAGAATGACCTAGTGATTTTTTTCCATCGGAAAGGGAATGACAAAGAGTTGACAGCTAAAAGCCTTTTTCTTTGGCCTGTAACATAAAGTTGTTTTGATTACGATATTGCAGCCACTATTCCCCAGATTTCATGAAACCATTCAAACAACACTTAGAATGGGAGTCCCTAATCAGGTGGTAGGCGGTGCCAGCGACCGTGGGGGAGTGTAAAGAGACAAGGATAATCTTGGGAGCAGAATTACAATTGTCTTGTCGTGATCATCATGTTTTAACCCATAGTTGCCATATATTAAACTGTGCAATAGCCTAGACTCCTCTTATTAGACTTTTGGTAAAAAAATAACAAAAAATATGTTTCCCCAAAGTTTTTGGTTGAAAGTCTTTCTTAAATCAGTCAGTTGCTTTTCCTGGTATGGTAGTTAATTCTGCTAAAAGTAATTGCTAAATCTTTCTTTGATGACTTGGGTTTTACACTGTCTTTTATTGTATAAGACTACAGTTGTAAAAATGGAAAGTGAGTAGGCCAGATAGGTACTGTCCCCAAGGTATATTGTGAAATTGAATATAGAAACAAATCTTTGATCCTTGATTTCTTATGAATTGTCTTTTGCTCCTTAAATGAAGTGGAAAATAAATGTTGCTTAGAAGCTTTATTCTAGAAACTTTGCTTTTAAGATATTTAATTGAAAGAAATGTCAATAATATCACTAACTATAATATTAATATAGCAAATTTTGTTTTGATTGACTTTACTAGTATAAAGTTATTTTCTGTAATTGTATTTCCCTTTGCTTATAAAATTGTAACTTCAAAACTGAAGTTAATGAATTTATGCTCCTGTATTCCTATTTTGCAAATCTATAACTACTGAAACTTCCTGAAATTTTGAGAGTTTCACTATAAAGGCAATAGAATTCCCAGATCTACCTTGCACCATGCCTACTAAGAAAGCAGCAGATCTGTGATTTAGAAATGTAAACATTAGCAACTATTACTCCGTTTATCAAAATTTTTTTAAAAATTTAAATGTTGTGTAATAATTAAATTATTGGGCTAACAAACACAACTTGAGGCATGGATTTTAAAATGCCCAAATTTATCAGTGCATATTTTAAGTTAATAATAAAACATAACTATTTTAAAGAAATACATTCCACAGAAGGGAAATAAAAGTTATCCAATATAAATGTCTATTCTCTTTAAAAAAAATTGCCATTACTTTGTTTAAAGCTTATTATATTTCAGCCATGAATAATACTTTTTGTTTAGTTTTATTCTTACATTTTCCCAACTTCAATGTGCCCCTTTTTTTTTCCATTTCTGAAACAACACAAAAAAAAGATATTAAATGGCAAAGGTTGTATTTAAATGCAAATATTGGAATTGATTATAATAGAAGGGAATACTTTGCAATGGTATCCTATGACGGGGCCATTAAACTGAAGAAGTCCATTGAGCTAGGAAAACTATAAGATTTTTAAAAATTTTACAAAATTCCAAGAAAGAGTTTATCTGTTATTCTTTCCTCCATACCAGGGCACCTCCCTTCACCCCACACTAGTTTTCATTTGGAACAACCTTCAGCCTAAGGGAAAAGCGGTCCCCAAGTATCTTTGTACCAGAAGGAAGAACTACCTTTAGCACGTTTATCTGTTTGATTAGAGAGGAAAGGAATAGTTACATTTTCCTGGCATGCAGATCTTTTATAATCTTAGAAAATGGGTGGTTTTCCAGGAATTCTCTGGAGTTATTTTAGAGTTCATCAATTCTGCCAACATTGCGCACTCTGTCTACACTCTTTTCTTTCTTCTCATTTTCCCCCTTTCTAAATACATTTTTGGTCTGTTTGAAAAATAAAAACCTGCCTTAGCACAGAGTTAAAAAAAAAAAAAAAAAAAAAAACGGAACAGTGTCTGGTTTATATTTATGAACTCAATACTTCGACAAAGCGGAATATTCATTAGGTTCATTAAATTGATTCATATCATTTCCAATTTATGGTCCAAAAGTATAGGCAAAATGCCTTTATAAAATAACATCAGCCTTCAAGTTTATATTTCAAGAGTACAATTAAAGGCTTAAAATATTGAAAATAAAATATTAAAATGTGCATGATTTTGCAATTCTAGAAGCCAATATTTAATTTTATTAAGATCTTTCCAAAAAATGGGCTGTAAATGTTGTTCTATCATATTCCTAGAGAATTCTGCTGAGCCTCAATTGGTGCTTTCTTTGCTTTTAGGACTAATACTGTTTTCTTCATGAGTAAACACTGAAGTTAAATGAATCTACCCTCATGTATTCATATTTCTCAAATCTAGAACTACTCGAACTCCCTGGGATTTTTAAAGTTTTATTCTAAGAACAACAGAATTCCCAGATTCTCTCCATGACAGCATACCTACTGAGACAGCAGAAAGTCTGTGATTCAGAAATGTATCTACAGAGACCACAGTGATGAATGTTCACTCTAATGTTCTCAAATTTAAAGGAAGAATTCTTTCATTTGTTTTACCCAAAGCCTCCCTGTATTCTTTGGAATTCTCACAATTATACCAGTATACAGTAGTCTCATAAGTCAAATACAGAGAGTAGTCCAGGATCTACTATTTAATTTGACATTTAATCCCCCCAAGACAATGAGATGGGGTAGCTTTGTTGTAACTATTTAGAACAAGGTTTCTCATCATCACTTTAGAAGTATGATGACAAATCATCCTAATGTTTTGCTTTTATGGTTGCTTTGTAAAAGTCAGACTCAGTAACCTTGGGATTCTTTCTCTTTTGCTTGACTTTCTTCTAGTCCAAGGGACCATAAGTAGCCCATTTTCTTCTGTTTGGCTCTGCTCAGTCCTTTATTCACCCGTTCAAGTAAGGGTCTTTAGTAGGTAACTCATCACTGAGGTTGTCAAGGACAGGTAGGAAATCTGTGTCCAGATTATATCACATGAATAATTACATCAGCTAAAACTCTGCAGCTTCAATTGTGACCAAACTCCCCAAGATTACAGAGGCCTGAAACATTCATTAATCAGATATCAAGGAGTGATGTGCATAAAACAGACCACTCCTGTGAGGTTGCTTATTAAGGTCTTGTTTAATTACTCAGAGATGTTTTGATGGTGGTATTTTCTTCTCTAACAATTATACTCAAGTCATGGAGAGATACAAACATGAAGAACATGTCATAATGATTCATGACTGCATGTGCTGTAATCATCAGCTAGCTGGAAGAAAATTTAGTATCTGGGAAAGTGATATTTACTTCCTATACTCTGACTGTGATAGGAAGCACTCTCGAAACTGAAGCATTTTTCTCAGCAAGTGATGCACCTGGTATCTCCTATTTCATATCCCTATATAGTAACAGAATTGTATTTGCACTTCCTAAATGAACTCTTCCTTTACATGGGTCATAACACATGGCATATGAAATGATCAAGAAGAAATACCACAGTGATGTGATCTAAAGGATGAATATTAGAATGAAATTTCAGTTGTTTGTGTCAAAGGCTTAAGCGATTGACGTAAACTGATAAACTCTAAAAATAAAATGATGTAACTGTCTCCTCACTTTCTTTGACTAAATAGTAATAACAAACAAGAGAATGCAATCATTTGCTCCTGGAGAGATAAAATGAAGAGTGGAGCAAAGATTTGTACAAAACTTCATTTTATTGAATGAGGAGTAATTGTCCCGATCGGTCTTACTGAAGGTACTGCATATGAGTACTAGATCCTAAATGATATTTAAAACATCACAATATTTAACTTCTGTACTTTTCTGGGATCCTCTTAGATTTCAGAGATCATCTTTAGAGTGTTATTTTCACTTAAAATCCTTAGAATAGAAGAAAAGCTTCCTGATGAATCATAGTAATATATTATTTTAAGTTAGTTAATGGAAATATAAAATCACTGTTTTTCTATAGTTATCTTTGTTTGAAAGTTATAAATTTCATCTTACTTGACTTGTCACTGAGCAAATATATTAATTTCAAAAAAGACAAAAACACACTAGTGTAGAAATAGAGATTTAAAATCAAAACATATGTTTGTGAACATCTAGTATAATTTCTTTATTTTAATGTAAGGAACAGAACTCCAAGAATTGTCTTATCCCACTTCAACACAGTCGACTTGAAGTTAAAGGACTTTGGATTTTAATTCTATGGACCTGGAAGTCCAAGATTTAATGTCAGAAGTGCTACAGTTTAATCCTTCTAGTGATACTATTAATTATATAACTTTTTTCAATAATGAGGTAATAGACATATAAACTTAAAGCATTCTAGACTGTTGGTTATTGTTACTTCTGTGTCACAGTGCTCTTACACATGGAAGTCTAACTACTAGAAATGTTATTACTGTTTGTATTATTATTATTGTCGCTGATGTAGATGCTTTTATTTATGCATTAATTAAAGTTTGCATTTTTATCTACAAGCATGTGTTAAAACTTTGAGTTACATTCCAGAGTATGTTTCACATGACCTATTTGAATTCTGCTGAAACCGCTTCCTTGTTTTGCCTTGTACTTTAAAATAGGGTTTCATTTGCCCTTTTATGGACAATGGAATCACATAGTTGTTAATTTTTTATTAAAAGTTAGGCTTTTATGATTTAAGTTGTTGCCTGTGGCTTGGATCCATTTATTATTGTAGCCAGATAGTGTTTCATGCATTGCATGGGTATGCCACAATCATTTATTTGATTTTTGTGAAGCTCTTGGTTAATTCTTGATGCTGTGATTAAAATGCTCCTCTTAACTTGTTACTTAATGTCCTCTTGGGCACATGTCATACTTGGCAACCACAGAGTATGATCTCTGAGTCATAAGTTTATGCATTCAATATAATAATTCATGATAAATTATTTTCTAATGTAGTCAAAACAATTCTAATTCTTCCCAGCAGTACTTTACAGTTCCTTATGTGCCTGTTCTTGCCATTGCTTGATAATATCAGCTTAAAAATGAAAAACTAAAGCATGACATATAACTTAGGTGGAGTGAAAATAGGAATTATACATCTTTATGGCTTTCCACACAGTGAAATTTCCCATTTATTCAGTACCCTGAGCAAGAACTAGAACACATCAATACCCTAGAAGCTTCCTCTTACTCCCTTCCAGTTTCTACTTCTCTTCAAAGAAAACCACTATTCTAAGTTCTAGGACTGTTTTTGTTTTGTTTTGTTTTTCACTTTTGCCACTTTTCCAAAATCTTATAAATGAATTGTGCAGAGTATATTCCTTTGTTTCTAGCTTTTGTTTTTCAACATGTTTGTGAGATTTATCCATACTGCTGCATGTAGTAAAATTTATTCATTCTCATTACAAATAAATAGTTCTTTTTTTTTTTTTTTTTTTTTTTGAGACAGGAGTCTCACTCTGTCGCCCAAGGCTCGGAGTGCAGTGGCGATCTCACTCACGCAGCTCCACCTCCCGGGTTTATGCCATTCGCCCTGCTCACAGCTGTCCGAGTAGCTTGGAACGACAGGTGCCCGCCCGCCCGGCAGTTTTTGTATTTTTTAGTAGAGAACGGAGTTGTCAACCAAGGTTAGCCAGGATGGTCTCGATCGCCTGACTTAGTGAATCCGCCGTCTCGCCCCCAAAGTGCTGGATTAACAGGCTTGAGCCACCGCGCCCGGCCCCAAATTATGTCTGTTTGAATAAATGTTAAATACCATTCTACTGGTTATAAACTATTGAGTTGTTTCTAATTATGGCTGTTACAAGTAGTGCTGCTTGAACATTCTTGTATATATCTCTTGTAGAATATATGCATGCATTTCTGTTGCATTTATACAAAGAAGTGCTGAGACATAGGATATGCATATTTTTGGCTTTACTAGATACTGCCAATAGTTACTTTTAGATACCGATTGTCTCTATTTATCCTCCCATCTGCAGAGTATATAAGTGACTGTGCAACATCCACATCAACAGTGATGTCTATTTTAATTTTTTCCATTCCAGTGTGGTTTTAATTTGCCTTTCCTTGATTATTTTATTTTATTTTATTATTTTTTTAAGACAGAGTCTTGCTTTGTCGCCCAGGCTAGAGTGCAGTGGCAAGATCTCAACTCACTGCAACCTCTGGTTCCCAAGTTCAAGCAATTCTCCTGTCTCAGCCTCCCAAGTAGCTGGGACTATAGGCACCTGCCACCACGCCCAGCTTATTTTTTTGTATTTTTAGTAGAGACAGGGTTTCACCTTGTTAGCCAGGATGGTCTTGATCTCCTGACCTCATGATCTGCCCGCCTCGGCCTCCCAAAGTGCCGGGATTACAGGCGTTAGCCACCATGCCCAGCTCCTTGATTATTAATGAGAGGAATTACTTTTGGATAGAAGCACTGGTCATTTTGGATTATCTGTATTTTAAAAGTTCTGTTTACTCCTCTTGCCCACTGTTTTACTGTGTTGCCTTTCTTTTACTTATTGGTATGTATGCATTTTAACTATATGTTATATATAAACTATTATGTGTTAAGTTGAAATGTTTAAAATTTAAAAGACTATATCAATGTAGTCTTTTAGACAAAAATGTAGTCTAGTGTTTTGTGCCTAACGCCATGCCTACTCCCAATGTCAAAAACATGTTCATGGCCCGGCGCGGTGGCTCAAGCCTGTAATCCCAGCACTTTGGGAGGCCGAGATGGGCGGATCACGAGGTCAGGAGATCGAGACCATCCTGGCTAACACGGTGAAACCCCGTCTCTACTAAAAATACAAAAAAAAACTAGCCGGGTGAGGTGGCGGGCGCCTGTAGTCCCAGCTACTCGGGAGGCTGAGGCAGGGGAATGGCTAAACCCGGGAGGCGGAGCTTCAGTGAGCTGAGATCTGGCCACTGCACTCCAGTCCGGGCGACAGAGCGAGACTCCGCCTAAAAAAAAAAAAAAAAAAATTCTATTTTATTTTCTAGAATATTTAAGATTTTGCCTTTTGTATTAAAAGTCATTACATTTTACACTAAACATTTCCGGTATATCATGTGTTTGAGGTCAAGGTTCATTTTGTTCTGCTATAATATCCAATTGACTTAGAACCATGTATTTATAATCTTATCTTTCTGTGGCTCTTTGTATCCTTTTGTCCTAAATCAAGTGTCTGTGTATCTGTGTGTCCGCTTCTGAGATTTCTATATTTTGCCATTTGCTCATTCAGCTATCCACAAACACACTGTATTAATTTCTATAGCTTTGTAATCAATATCGATGTATGGTAGAACAACTTTTCACACCTTGGCATTCTTCTTCAGGAAAGTAGCTTGACCATTCTTAGCCCTCTGTGTTTTCATTAGAATTAGCTTTCTGTGTCACCCATGTGTGTCCACTTTTCTTTTCTCTGTCCACCTTCACACACACACACACACACATTGAGCACATTGAGATTTTGATTGCAATTGCATTGATTCCATAGATTTATTAAGTTAATGCTAATAAATTTCATATTCTCATACGTCTCTTTGGAATATTTGACTACAGATTTTAGTTACATAATTATTTTTTAATTTATCAAACTTGCTAATTTCTGTTATTAATACTCACACTTTTTCTGGAGATAATTTTCAATATATTAATACTCTTGGCATTTGTTTCTAATGAGAATTGTTTCCCCAGTCTGTGTGTGTGTGTGTGTGTGTGTGTGTGTGTGTGTGTGTGTGTGTGTGTTTATGTGTGTTTCTTGCCTTACTTTATTAGGTCTCCTATTCAATATTAAATAACAAGATAGGAAACATCATTGTATTATTCTAAATCTTTAAGGAAAAGTTTTCAGTGTTTTACCATTTGACTTAATGTTTGCTCCAATAATTTGGAGAATATACTTTATCAGATTATATTAATTTCCTTTTATTCTTAGTATTAAAAAGTTATTTTTAAAATTGTTAATATTTGCTGCTGAATATTAACAAATGCTTTCTCTGCATCTACTGAAGTTGTATGATTTTTCTTCTGTGACTTGACCATGTGGTTTTATCAGTTGGTCTCAGAGAAAACATATGGCACATTTCCCCAGCATAACTGAAAAGAGTCTAAAGGAGAGATTATTTGCAATGCAGTGGGCACAGTTTAGGGAACCATACAAGAGATGTTGAAGCAGCGCAGACTACCAAGAGCCAAGTTTCATTACCACTCCTGGTCCTGAAGGAATGAGTGAAAGGGAAGCAAATTATAATAATCTGGAGAAATCCTGATGCCGTAAGTGAGAGCCAACAACCTAATTGCTGAGCTTTGGTAACATAAAACAGCCCCTATCAAACCGTGCCTGGGAAGGGAGGAGGCCAGCAGAGCAAATACTACAATCTCATATATTTCTTTTCCTTTTTTTTTTTTTTTCTTTGAGATGGAGTCTCACTCTGTCACCCAGGCTAGAGTGCAGTGGCATGGTCTCAGCTCACTGCAACCTCTGCCTCCCAGGTTCAAGATATTCTCCTGCCTCAGCCTCCCAAGGAGCTGGGACTACAGGCATGCACCACCACACCTGGCTAATTTTTGCATTTTTAGTAGAGACGGGGTTTCACTATGTTGGCCAGGCTGATCTCAAACTCCTGACCTCAAGTGATCCACCTGCCTCGGCCTCCCAAATTGCTGGGATTACAGGCGTGAACAATATCATATACTTCTAGTCTTACAATTGCCTGCACTTGTGCCTCCCATGGCCATACCTAACCACAAGCCATGAAAGTTAGCCTCTCAGGATACTGCACTGCGTGGAGAGAAACGAGGAGTCCATATGGAGAGATACTAAAAGTGTGTCAGAAAGATTCCAAGATGTCTTTGATTATTTCTACCTCATGGTTTCCACACCCTTCAGCATTCTCGAGTGTGGGCAGGATCTTTGACTTGCTCTAAATAATAACTTACGGCAAAGGTGACTAGATGTCTCTTCTGTGATTATGTTTCATAAGGTTGTAACGTTATTCTCATTAGTGGACTCTCTCCTTTGTTGTTTTAGATGAAACAAATGGCTATGCTGAGAAAGCCCACGTGGAAAAGACCTGGTTCTCCAGCCAAGAAGCAGCTAGGAACCCAGGGTGGCCAATAGCTGAAAGCCAGCTAGAAAATGAACCCTCCAGTTTAGCAGGCAATAGAGAATTTAATCTGTTGACAACCTGGTGAACTCAAAAGCAGATTCTTCCCCTGTTGAGATGAGACTGCAGCCTGAGCTGACACCTTCAGTGGAGACTGTGAGACTCTGAAACATTGGATCCAGGTAAGCTGTGTCAAGTCTACACCCACAGAAACTGGTATAATGATTGTGTGTTGTTTAACCACTGTTTGGGGTAACATTGGTATGTAGCCATAGACAGAACGCAAGAGGACTGTCAGCACAGTGGTGAACTATAACATTGAGATGGATACTTAGCCACTGATTTTTAAACAAAATAAAATACTATAAAATACTATTTTTTTTCTGGTATTTTCAGCTTGGGTTAAAGAGTTCCCAAAAAATAAGATACAATCCACCAGTTCCATCATTCAGGAAAAAAAAAATCAAATTTTTCTTTTAATTTTGTCTTTAACCATGAATTATTTACATATTATTTTTGATGTCTAGAATGGCTGCACTGTAGTAAGAAAACATATATTTTTTGTTTTAGTATAATTTGTTTAATTTTCTAAAGGCTACTTTATGCCCAGAATTCCATCAATTTTTATAACATTTCTTGTATATTTGAAACAAGGTAAATCACACAATTGTGGGGTACATAATTACATAGTTAATCAAATTGTTTACCATGTTTTAAAATCACCTATTTTCTTACAGATTTCATCCCATACAAAATGCTTATTTGTTGTTTGTAATATTTTGTCCTAAATATTCCATTTTAGGACTTTTCATACCTCTTCTGATAGTTCAAATCTGTTTACTCGGCATCCCCATAATTTTCTGAAGATTCACTTACATATTTATCATAGTTTGTGTATAATGTTTATCGGTTAATTCTAAATTCATAGTTTTCTATCATTCTTTTCCTATTGACTGATTTTCTCTTCCCTCTTCCTTCACATTTTCCTGTTTCCTTTTCCCCACATCTTTATTATTTTTTAACAGCATACTGAAAATTGTAGATGATACATTTTAAACTGTTTTTTTAATATCATCCTTATAAGAGTTTTGAGTTTTGTCCTAGAGGGCAATTAAACTACTGGTGATTGTTTATTTTGTGGAGTTTTGCATTTTGGGCTTGTTAAAGCAGCAGTCCCCAACCTTTTGGCACTGGGGTTCAGTTTCATAGAAGACTATTTTCCATTGACCAGGTCGGAGGATGGTTTCAGGATGATTCAAGTACATTACATTTATCATGCATTTTATTTCTATTATTATTACATTGTAATACATAATGAAATAGTTATACAAGTTTCCATAATGTATAATCAGTGAGAGCCCTGTGCTTGTTTTCCTGTAGCTAGACGGTTCCATTTGGGGTGATGGGAGACAGTGACAGATCATCAGGCATTAGATTTTCATAAGGTGTGAACAACCTATATTCCTTGTATGCACAGTTCGTAAATAAGGTTTGAATGCCTGTGAGAATCTAATGCCACTGCTGATCTGACAGGAGGTGGAGCCCAGGCAGTAATGTGAGCAATGAGGAGTGGCTGTAAATTACAGATGAAGTTTCACTCACTCACCTGCCACTTACCTCCTGCTGTGTTGCCTGGTTCCTAACAAGCCACGGACCAGTACTGGTTCGTGGCCCTGGGGTTGAGGACCCCTGTGTTAAAGTAAGTCAGTTTCCATTTTGATCTTATAGCTGAAGCAAATCTCTTAAGCAAGAATGTTATCTTAAGGAAAATACTGTCCTTACTTATGAGTCTTGACCCTTCTAGAGTTTCATCAAGCACAAAATATTTACAAAATCCCTCCTACTTAGCAGAATTAAACTCCAAAACATGTGTTAGTCTCAGGAAACTGCTGAAATTTTCTGGTCTTACAGCTGTTGTTTTCCCTGAGATTTTGGAGAAATGAAGTTAAACATCAGCCAAATTTTCAGGTGGTAGTCATGTCCAGATCTCCCTGTTTTTTTACAGTATTTCTTTTCTCATCTTTTAGTTAATCTGGCAGCTGAAGATGACAACAAATGCAATGCTGAAGCCTGAGTCCAGTAAGTTTGTTCTTTCTGCTTGCTTTATGCAAATAAATGGTTTCCTGGATTTAGCCCATGACCTTCCTGCCTAACTTTATGACCATGTTCAGTTCCTTCAAGAGTTTTCAGTGGTTCTGGAACCTCTACTAACTCTCCCAAGGGCCTACTTTTATGCTCCTATTTAAATGCAGAAATCATATTCATTAGCTAGTTTGTTCCTTTACTCTTTAAGGAAGTTTAACTTCTTGACCTAGACTTACAATAGGCTTTGTTAGGGATGAAAATAATAAATAGATTACTGATTCTAATTTTAGAGTAGTCATATGTCCTTTCAAAATCGTCACAACATGAGATCCCACATTTACATAAGGATCTCCTTAACATGTCATTTTCTCCTAATTTCCAAAGTAGATACCTCCTTCAAATTATTTCAAATGGCACAGAAATTTGGTCCTTGAGTAAAAGGTGAATAAAGAATATACACTTGCATTGGATATATATAATTTTATAGTTAGTTCTAGAAAATATCACAGTAGGTTTAGTAAATATCTGATATTTTGACTTTCATAATGAGCACATTTGCTTCCTGAGACATTTTTTGTTAGCTTACAAATCTCCGAAATATTAAAGCCAGGCAGAAAATCTTCTATATTGATTTCCCCACAAAATCTCCTTGATTTTTTTCCTATTTATGTGGAATTTTGTGAAAATAAGTAATTTAAACAGCATGAGTATATTCTAAATGTACAGTCATATCAACAGAAAATATGACTGAGTTAAAACTGGAATATTGTCATGAAAGTTAATGCATAGATGGGATTCATGAGATAGAGAATGTAAGGAGATTGATGATGTGATAATAAAATATAAAGTTATCCTGATGGACATTTTAGTCAAAGATAATTCATTGTTTCGAAAGCAAGTGGATATTTAACTGCACATTTTAGAAAACCATCTTTTATCAATTGAACATTAAAATAATTAATTTACCTTCCTTGGAGAAAGTTTATTTCTAGACTGGAGTGTAACTGGTAAAACATCAAAATACTATAGCTTTCTCTTTTCCTAAAAGACCATCATAACAAGTAAATGAGATACAGTTAGTGATGTCTCATGCCTGACTAAAGGCTACATAGCAAAATCTGCACTATGGGAAATCTAATCTCTGTTGAACTATGGCTTTTATTATCTTAGACTTGTGTTTTTTAATCTTTATCTTTTATCCTCACATTGAGCTATTAACAATTCTAATCACAATTGCCTATTTCACTGTAGCACTAGAAGATGAATTGCTAAATGTCTGCCCAGAGCTTAAGAGGGGAAGAAGTTAATAAAAGAAAAGAGTTGCCAAAATGTTGCAGTCAGTTTTTTAAATATTAGAATATCTAGTAAACTCTTCAACATACTTTCATCTGTCAAAATCTTGTCATCCACTAAGGTTAGCTTAAGTTTTTTCCCTCTTTTGTCAAGTTTTCCTCATCTTCAGTCAGAATAAATCTGTATTTTCTTCTCACTGTTCCCCAAATCTTTGTTTTCACCTCAGTCACAAAACTGTTCATCATCCTTTTCTACCACAGTTGTATGTTGTCTGCATACAAACATGTTCTTTCTATTTAAACAACAGGAAAATTTTAAAGTTTTCCTATTGAACAAAGAAGAAATTCAAACACATTCTAGGTCAAATTTAGGAGCCTTTTAAATTTTATTTGGTTGTTTTATGAATCCCATAAACCAATTAAATAAAGGTGTCTCTGGTTATAAAATTCTCAAAGATGTATCTCTCACTCAATTGTAAAACAAAGAACAAACCAGAGGAGTAAGTTCGGTTGAGGAAACAATCTGTCAGAAATGTCTGTCAGAAATGAACAAACAAAAGCAAAGGTGAAATAAGAGTAATGTTCATTGGTGATTGAAGTGACAAAGATGGCCTCTTGTAAATGTTACCTGGGAGTGAGANTAGAATGGCTGCACTGTAGTAAGAAAACATATATTTTTTGTTTTAGTATAATTTGTTTGTTTAATTTTCTAAAGGCTACTTTATGCCCAGAATTCCATCAATTTTTATAACATTTCTTGTATATTTGAAACAAGGTAAATCACACAATTGTGGGGTACATAATTACATAGTTAATCAAATTGTTTACCATGTTTTAAAAATCACCTATTTTCTTACAGATTTCATCCCATACAAAAATGCTTATTTGTTGTTTGTAATATTTTTGTCCTAAATATTCCATTTTAGGACTTTTCATACCTCTTCTGATAGTTCAAATCTGTTTACTCGGCATCCCCATAATTTTCTGAAGATTCACTTACATATTTATCATAGTTTGTGTATAATGTTTATCGGTTAATTCTAAATTCATAGTTTTCTATCATTCTTTTCCTATTGACTGATTTTTCTCTTCCCTCTTCCTTCACATTTTCCTGTTTCCTTTTTCCCCACATCTTTATTATTTTTTAACAGCATACTGAAAATTGTAGATGATACATTTTAAACTGTTTTTTTAATATCATCCTTATAAGAGTTTTTGAGTTTTGTCCTAGAGGGCAATTAAACTACTGGTGATTGTTTATTTTGTGGAGTTTTGCATTTTGGGCTTGTTAAAGCAGCAGTCCCCAACCTTTTTGGCACTGGGGTTCAGTTTCATAGAAGACTATTTTTCCATTGACCAGGTCGGAGGATGGTTTCAGGATGATTCAAGTACATTACATTTATCATGCATTTTATTTCTATTATTATTACATTGTAATACATAATGAAATAGTTATACAAGTTTCCATAATGTATAATCAGTGAGAGCCCTGTGCTTGTTTTCCTGTAGCTAGACGGTTCCATTTGGGGGTGATGGGAGACAGTGACAGATCATCAGGCATTAGATTTTCATAAGGTGTGAACAACCTATATTCCTTGTATGCACAGTTCGTAAATAAGGTTTGAATGCCTGTGAGAATCTAATGCCACTGCTGATCTGACAGGAGGTGGAGCCCAGGCAGTAATGTGAGCAATGAGGAGTGGCTGTAAATTACAGATGAAGTTTCACTCACTCACCTGCCACTTACCTCCTGCTGTGTTGCCTGGTTCCTAACAAGCCACGGACCAGTACTGGTTCGTGGCCCTGGGGGTTGAGGACCCCTGTGTTAAAGTAAGTCAGTTTCCATTTTGATCTTATAGCTGAAGCAAATCTCTTAAGCAAGAATGTTATCTTAAGGAAAAATACTGTCCTTACTTATGAGTCTTGACCCTTCTAGAGTTTCATCAAGCACAAAATATTTACAAAATCCCTCCTACTTAGCAGAATTAAACTCCAAAACATGTGTTAGTCTCAGGAAACTGCTGAAATTTTCTGGTCTTACAGCTGTTGTTTTTCCCTGAGATTTTTGGAGAAATGAAGTTAAACATCAGCCAAATTTTTCAGGTGGTAGTCATGTCCAGATCTCCCTGTTTTTTTACAGTATTTCTTTTCTCATCTTTTAGTTAATCTGGCAGCTGAAGATGACAACAAATGCAATGCTGAAGCCTGAGTCCAGTAAGTTTGTTCTTTCTGCTTGCTTTATGCAAATAAATGGTTTCCTGGATTTAGCCCATGACCTTCCTGCCTAACTTTATGACCATGTTCAGTTCCTTCAAGAGTTTTCAGTGGTTCTGGAACCTCTACTAACTCTCCCAAGGGCCTACTTTTTATGCTCCTATTTAAATGCAGAAATCATATTCATTAGCTAGTTTGTTCCTTTACTCTTTAAGGAAGTTTAACTTCTTGACCTAGACTTACAATAGGCTTTGTTAGGGATGAAAATAATAAATAGATTACTGATTCTAATTTTTAGAGTAGTCATATGTCCTTTCAAAATCGTCACAACATGAGATCCCACATTTACATAAGGATCTCCTTAACATGTCATTTTCTCCTAATTTCCAAAGTAGATACCTCCTTCAAATTATTTCAAATGGCACAGAAATTTGGTCCTTGAGTAAAAGGTGAATAAAGAATATACACTTGCATTGGATATATATAATTTTATAGTTAGTTCTAGAAAATATCACAGTAGGTTTAGTAAATATCTGATATTTTGACTTTCATAATGAGCACATTTGCTTCCTGAGACATTTTTTGTTAGCTTACAAATCTCCGAAATATTAAAGCCAGGCAGAAAATCTTCTATATTGATTTCCCCACAAAAATCTCCTTGATTTTTTTCCTATTTATGTGGAATTTTTGTGAAAATAAGTAATTTAAACAGCATGAGTATATTCTAAATGTACAGTCATATCAACAGAAAATATGACTGAGTTAAAACTGGAATATTGTCATGAAAGTTAATGCATAGATGGGATTCATGAGATAGAGAATGTAAGGAGATTGATGATGTGATAATAAAATATAAAGTTATCCTGATGGACATTTTAGTCAAAGATAATTCATTGTTTCGAAAGCAAGTGGATATTTAACTGCACATTTTAGAAAACCATCTTTTTATCAATTGAACATTAAAATAATTAATTTACCTTCCTTGGAGAAAGTTTATTTCTAGACTGGAGTGTAACTGGTAAAACATCAAAATACTATAGCTTTCTCTTTTCCTAAAAGACCATCATAACAAGTAAATGAGATACAGTTAGTGATGTCTCATGCCTGACTAAAGGCTACATAGCAAAATCTGCACTATGGGAAATCTAATCTCTGTTGAACTATGGCTTTTTATTATCTTAGACTTGTGTTTTTTAATCTTTATCTTTTATCCTCACATTGAGCTATTAACAATTCTAATCACAATTGCCTATTTCACTGTAGCACTAGAAGATGAATTGCTAAATGTCTGCCCAGAGCTTAAGAGGGGAAGAAGTTATAAAAAGAAAAGAGTTGCCAAAAATGTTGCAGTCAGTTTTTTTAAATATTAGAATATCTAGTAAACTCTTCAACATACTTTCATCTGTCAAAATCTTGTCATCCACTAAGGTTAGCTTAAGTTTTTTCCCTCTTTTGTCAAGTTTTTCCTCATCTTCAGTCAGAATAAATCTGTATTTTCTTCTCACTGTTCCCCAAATCTTTGTTTTCACCTCAGTCACAAAACTGTTCATCATCCTTTTCTACCACAGTTGTATGTTGTCTGCATACAAACATGTTCTTTCTATTTAAACAACAGGAAAAATTTAAAGTTTTCCTATTGAACAAAGAAGAAATTCCAACACATTCTAGGTCAAATTTAGGAGCCTTTTTAAATTTTATTTGGTTGTTTTATGAATCCCATAAACCAATTAAATAAAGGTGTCTCTGGTTATAAAATTCTCAAAGATGTATCTCTCACTCAATTGTAAAACAAAGAACAAACCAGAGGAGTAAGTTCGGTTGAGGAAACAATCTGTCAGAAATGTCTGTCAGAAATGAACAAACAAAAGCAAAGGTGAAATAAGAGTAATGTTCATTGGTGATTGAAGTGACAAAGATGGCCTCTTGTAAATGTTACCTGGGAGTGAGAACACTGTACTACATCCACTCTTTATTTTATTAGTTATCCTACATGGATTGATGTTAGCAAAACTAATAAGTAGAAAAAATTAGATATGTAAAATATCAAAATAACTACATATGAAAGATCCTTCAAGTCAAATTCTGGGCCAGACATAGTATCTCATGTCTGTATCTCAGCACTTTGGGAGGCTAAGACAGGAGGATCTCTTGAGGCCAGGAGTTGGAGACCAGCCTGGGCAAAGTAGCGGGAATCATTTCTAAACAAACAAAACAATAACAACCAAAAAAAAAAAAAAAAAAAAAAAAAGAAACAAAACAAAAAGTATACAAATTAGCTGGACTTGATGACACATGCCTTCAGTCTTAGCTCCTCTGGGGGCTGAGATAGGAGGATCACTTGAGTCCAGGAATTTGAGGTTGCAGGCTGCAGTGAGCTATGACTATGACACTGCACTGCAACCTGGGTGACAGAGCAAGACTCTGTCTCTAAAAGAAAAAAACCTATATGCAGGATGGATTCTACTTCCTTCTGATAAAGATACTTTCTGAGAGAGATAGTTTTTATCTTTCCTAATTTTAACTTTGCTGACCAACTAAATCTTCATGTTAGACTGTGGACATTCTCTTTTCCCAAAATAAGTGTTTTCTAAATACATACAAGTATTTTACCCTTTCCAAGGATCTTTCTTGATACATTATTCATATACTAAGAGATTAGTGAATGTTATATAGTGACTAGGGATACTAATTTTATTAAAGTACAGGTTTCCTTTATTATTCCTTCAGAACAAGAAGAGTATAAATGAATAAATCAATAGTTTTGTAAAGTACACCTTTTAAATACACATATTTAGGCGTCAGCTATTTCAATGACAAATTTGTTTGTTCAACATCAATATTCTAACATTGCAAGTCAAATTAAATTAATACTTTTTATTCTGCATAAGAATAAAATAAATCCAAAGCTAGTAAGACACAGGCATTACATTAAACACTCATGATACTCTTACAGAAAATTAGGAATGTTAAAGATGAATTAAAGGGCAATATTTAGAAGGAAGACATGACATTAATATTTAAATACTTTAATATATTTAATAAAATTATTAGCACAGAATCTTCTCCTTTACTAGGATGCATTAATCTTGTCAAATTTGCTTGAATTGATAAGCTAAGTTGATATGATCAACTCTATGTGTACGTGTGCATCACTTTATATTTTTAGAGGAATTTTAGATTCACAGCAAAATTGATAGGAAAGTTGAGAGATTTTCTTTAGATCTCCTGGTTCCACACCTGGAGAGGCTCCCTCATTAGTAACATCCCCCACCTGAGTGGTACATTAGTTACAATTAATGAACCTACACTGACACTTAATAATAACTCCAAGTCTGTAGTTTATATTAAGGTTTACCCTTGGTGTATACATTCTATTGGTTTGGACAAATGTGTAATAATATGCATTCATCACTATAGGATCATACACAGTATATTCATTGCCCTAAAAATCCTCTGTATTATGGCTGTTCATTCTTTCCCCTACCCCCATTCCGGGACAACCACTGAAATTTTACTGTCTCCATTTTCTGGAGATTGTTGTGTATTTGGAATCTTACAATACGTAGTATTTTCAGGTTGGCTTATTTCACCAAGTAATATGCATTTAGATACTTCCATGTATTTTTATGGCTTGATAGCTCATGGGTTTTTTAGTGCTGAATGACAGACTATGTTTGCTCCATCGTGTTATGTTTACTCCTTTGTCAAAGATCAGTTGACTATATATATATGTGGGTCTATTCATGGGCTCTCTGTTCTGGACCATTGACCTATTCGTCTATTCTTTCACCAATACCACATTGTCTTGCTTACTGTAGCTTTATAGTAAGTCTTGAAGTTGGGTATTGTCAGTTCTTCTTCTTCAATATGTTGTTTATTCCTGGTCTTTTGCCTCCCTAGATAAACCTTGGAATCAATTTCTCAATATGCACAAAATAACTTGCTGATATTTTGACTGGGATTGTATCAAGTCTATAGATTAAGTGTGGAAGAACTGACATCTTAAAAATATTGAGTCTTCTTATCCATAAACAGGCAGTATCTCTATTTAGTTCTTTGATTTCATGAGACACTTTTGTTGTTTTACTCATATAGATCTTGTACAGATTTTGTAAAATATATCCTGAATTATTTTATTTTTAGGGTGGTAATGTAAATTATAATCTGTTTTAATTAAAAAAAATTTTTTTATTGAATATATAGGAATGTGACTTTCATTTATGAACTTTATATCCTATAATTTTGCTATAATTTATTTCAAAAAATTTTTGGTGCTTATTACAGATTTTCTGCACAGATGGTCATGTCATCTCTTAACAAAGCCAGCTTGATTTCTTCCTTCCCACTCTGTGTACCTTTTATTTATTTTTCTTTTTACATTGCATTAGCTAGTGCTTTCAGTATGATGTTAAAAAGGTGTGGTGTGAGGGGACATACTTGCCTTGTTTACTAATACTAATCTTACTGGGAAAGCTTTGATTTTCTCAAGGTTAAGTACGATGTTAGGTAAAGGGGTTTTGTGTGAATATTCTTTATCAACTGGATGAAATTTTCCTGTATTACTAGCTTACTGAGAGTTTTTATCATGTACGAGTGTTGTACTTTGTCAAATGCTTTTTCTGCATCTGTTGATATGATGATGTGATTTTTATTTTTTTAGCCTGTTGAAATGATGATTACATTATTTGATTTTAAAATATTAAACCAACCTTGTCTGTCAAAGATAAATCCCACTTTATTATGTTGTATAATTCTACAAATTGTATATTAAATATGTTAATATTTTGTTAAAGATTTTTGCATCTATGTTCATGGGATACTATTCTTTTCTTGTAATGTTATTTTTTGGTTGTGGTAAAAGGGTAATGCTTTCTCACAGAATAAGTTAGGAAGTATTGTCAATGTGACTATACTCCAAAAAAGCTGTAGTTAACTGGTACAATTTTTTCTTAAAATTTTTGCTAGAATTCTCCAATAAACCCATTTGGGGTTGATGCTTTCTGTTTTGTAAGTTGATTAACTATTGATTCATTTTTCTTAATAGATATAGTCCTATTCAGATGACATGCTTCTTGTGTAAGTTTTGCAATTTGTCTTTTCAAAAGTTTGTACATTTTATCTAGGTTATTAACTTTGGGCCATACAGTTGTTCATAATGTTTTATTATTACTCTCTTAATGTCCATGACATCTGTATGATGTATCTATCCTCTTTTATTTCTAATATTAGAAAGTCATGTCAGCTTAGATAGCTGAGTCAGAAAATTATCAATTTTATTGATCTTTTAAAAGAAACAGTGTTTGGTTTCATTAGTTTTTTAAATTAATTTTCTGTTGTACTTTTAATAATTTCTTCTCTGATTCATATTCTTTCATTTTTTTCTGATTACTTTGGCTTTAATTTGTTCTTACTATTTTAAAAATTTCACTAAGAAGCTAAGATTGATTTTATCTCTTTCATATTTTCTAATATAGGAATTCAGTGCTATGGATTTCCTCCTAAGCATTGTTTTTGCTGCATCTCAATCACATAACTATTGCTAAGTTGTGTCTTCATTTTTGTTTAGTTCAAAATATTTTTAAATTTGTCTTGAAAATTATTCATTGACCCATGTGTTATTTAACCTCCACATATTTTGGAATTAATCACAGACAGTCATTTAGGTTGATTTCATATTTTTACTGTTATGAACAGTGCTTCAATAACAAGAGAGTGTGGATATCTCTTTGACAAATAGATGTCATTTCCCTTTAATATACACCCGGTAGTGGGATTATTGCATTATGTAGTTCTATTTTTAATTTTCTGAGCAGCTTCCATATTGTTGTCTGTAATGGTGACAGTTTCCTTACTGTTATCTGTAATTTACATTTCTATGAACAGTGGTGAAGCATATTGATCTTGCTGCCTTAATGTAAACTGTATTTTTTGTAAATCATAGAAAAAGTTACTTTGATCTACAGATATATATATATATATATTTATGCATCTTAACCTCATTGTCAATGTCATTCTTATTCAATTTAAATATTTGTTTTTCAGTTGAATGGCTTATTTCATACATCAACAGTGATAAAAGCAAGTAATAGAAAATAAGCCTTTAGAGAAAGGTGCTTTATGTGACTATAAATGAACATGAATAAAGAAAAGCAAACTTTGATTATCAGAAGTGCAATGGATTTGAATTATTGAGAATTAACACCAAAATAATTTTGAAA
>NW_016810977.1:431602-491272 GCF_001698545.2 Rhinopithecus bieti | reverse complement strand
AATAATTTTGAAAAAAATTAAAAGAACAAATGGAATAAAAGCATATTTATAATAATTTGCTTTTTTCCATTATGTTATATTACACCAAAGGGATATTTTATGAATATTTAAAATCAAATTAATTTCAATGAATTTCATGTTTGTTTGACTTTCGTCTTTTGTAAAATTTATTATGTTTTTAATTGACACAATTGTACATATTAATGAGATGTAGTGTGATATTTCAATACATTTATCGATTGTGTATTGATTAAATCAGGATAGTGAGCATATCTATCAACTCTACAACTTGTCATTTCTTTGTAGTAAGAACATTCAGAATTCTTCCTTCTAGCTATTTTGAGGTATACAATATATTATTGTGAACTATAGTCCACTGTACAATAGAATACCAAAGCTTATTTCTTTTTTCTAACCCTAACTTTGTATGTATTGACCAACTGCTCCCCACAACCCATCCCCCTATTCTCCCCAGCCTCTGGAAACCACTACTCTGTTCTCTAGTTTCTATGAGATCAACTTTTGTAGACTCCACGTATGAGTGAGATTATGCAGAATTTGTCCTTCTGTGCTTGTTTATTTCATTTAACAAAATATCCTCTAGGTTCATCTGTATGGTCACACATGAGTGGTTTTCATTTTTATGGCTGAATAGTATTCTGTTATTTATATATGCCACATTGTTTGTATCCATTCATTTATTGATGGACACTTAGGTTGATTCTATATCCTGGCCATTGTGAATTGTGCTGCAATAAACATGGGACAGCAGATACCTGTTTGACATGCTGATTTCAATTCCTTTGGATATATACCCAGTAGTGGGATTGCTAGTTTTATTTTTTACTTCTTGAGGAACCTCCATACTGTTGTCCAGAATGGCTGTACTAATTTACATTCCCACTAACAGTTTATGAGAGTGTGTTTTTCTCCACATCCCAACCAGTGTTTGTTATATTTTATCCGTTTTGTAATAGCCATACAAACTGGGATAGTGGGAAGTGACTCTCATTGTGGTTTTGATTTGCATTTGCTTGATGATTAGTAAAGTTGAGTATTTTTTTCATATAGCTGGTGGCCATTTGTTGTTTTTTGGGAAATGTATATTGAGATTTTTACCCATTTTCGAATTGAGGAATTTTGATTTTAACTTTTTTAGTTTTTGTTATTGTTTGAGTTCCTTATATATTTTATAAATTTACTCCTCATCAGATGCACAGTTGATGGATCTTTCCTTGCATTCTGATCTTTTCATTGTGTTGATCGTTCCCTTTGCAGTGTAGAAGTTTTTGAGTCCAATTTAATCCCATTTGTCTATTTTTGATTTTGTTGTCTGTGTTATTAAGGTTTTATCAAAATTCCTTGCACAGATCAATGTCATGAAGCCTTTCCCCTATTTTCTTCTAATAGTCTTGTGTCTTACAATTATTTCATTCATTTTGTGTTATTTTTGTGAGTGCTCAGAGATAGGTGTCTATTTTAATTCTGGATATGGATATCCAGTTTTCTCAGCACCGTTTATTTAAGGGACTGGTTTTTCTTCAATGTATGTTCTTGTTGGCTTTGTCAAAAATAAGTCGGTTGTAAATGCATAGATTTTGCATTTACAGGATGGAGGGCATGTCTATTCTGTTCCATTGTTCTCTGTGTCTGTTTTTATGCCAGTCCCATGTGTTTTAGTAACTATTGCTTTCTAGTGTATTTTTAAGTCAGGTAGTGTGATGTCTCCAGCTTTGTTTATTTTGCTCAATATTGCATTAGCTAGTTGGAGTCTTTTGTTTGTCCATACAAATTTTAGGATTCTTTTTTCGTTTTCTATAAAAAATATATTGGTATTTTTTAGGGATTGTATTAATCTGTACATCACTTTGGTAATATGAACATTTTAACAATATTAATTATTTCAATGTAAAAACATGAAATGTCTTTCTATTTACTTGTGTCTTCTTTAATTTCTTCATCACTATTTTATAGCTTTCATTGTTTCACCTTATTGGTTAAATTGACACCTATATATTTTATTATTTTGGCAACAATTACAAATGGGATTTTTAAAATTTTTTAAGATCATCACCTTTTGGTGTATAGAAATGCTGCTAATTTCTGTATATTGATTTTGGATCCTGCAACTTTATTAAAATTGTTTATTAGTCCTAACAAGTTTTAGGTGGAATCTGTAGGATTGAATACATATAAGATTATGTCATCCACAAAAAAGAGCAATTTGACTTCTTCCCTTCCAATTTGAATGAAATTTATTTCCTTTTCTTACCGAATCTATCTGGCAAGGAGTTTCAGTACTATGTTGAATAAAATTGGTGAAATTGGGCATCCTTGTTTTGTTCCCAAGTTTTAGAGAAAAAGCTTTCAACTTTTTTTCCATTCAGTATGATGCTAGTTAATGGTTTGTCATGTATTGACTGTATTGCGTTGAGGTCTGTTTCTTCTATGTCGAAATTGTTTAGGGTTTTATTATGAAGAGATTTTCAATTGTATTAAATTCTTTTTCTGCATTTATTAAGATGACTGTATGATTATTTTTCTCCATTCTGTTAATGTGATGTATCATGTTTATTGATTTGCATATGTTGAACCATCCTAGCATACTTGAGATGAATACCACTTTATTATGGTGAATGATACTTTTGATGTGTTACTGAATTCAGTTTACTCATATTTTGTTGAGGATTTTTGCATCCGTGTTCACAGGGGATTTTGGTCTATAGTTTTATTTGTATGTGTGTGTATCTTTGGTTTTGGTATCAGGGTAATGCTGACTTCATAGGATGAGTTTGAAAGAATTCTATTTCATTTATTTGAAATAGTTTGAGAAGAATTACTGTTAGTTCTCCATTAAATGCATAGTACAACTCAGCAATAAATCCATCAAGTCCTGGGCTTTTCTTTGATAGGAGTCTTGTCATAACTGATTCAACAGCATTACTCCTTATTGGTCCCAAGTTTTCTATTTCTTTATTATTAAGTTTTGGTAGTTTGTGTCTAGGAATTTATCCATTTCTTCTAAGCTTTCTAATTTTTTGGCATATATTTCTTCATAATAGTCTTTAGAGATCCTTTATACTTCCTTAGTACCAGTTGTAATGTTTCGTTTTCCATCTCTGACCGTATTTCAGTCATATCTCTTTTTTTCTTAGTCTAGTAAATATTTGTTGATTTTGTTTATCTTTTCAAAAAACTAGTTCTTCATTTTATTGATCTTTTGTATTTTTTAAGGTCCGTTGCACTGATATATGCTCTGACCTTTATTGTTTATTTCCTTATACTTCTTCTGGAATTATTTTTCTAGTTCCTAGAAGTGCAATGACATGTTGTTTATTTGAGATCTTTGGTACCAGTTACATTTCTGGGGTAAGTAATAATTGCTATAAGTGTTCCTCTTAGAATGCCTTTGCTGTATCTCTAGGTTTTGGCATATTGTTTTTCCACTTTCATTTGTTTCGATAATTTTTTTTTATTTTTAACATTTCTTCATTGGTCCTTTGGTTGCTCAGGATCATGTAGTTTAAAATCTATGGGGTTGTACAGTTTCTAACACTGATTACCTTGTTTTATTTTATTGTGGTTAGAAAATATACTTAATATAATTTAAATTTTAAAATTGTTAAGACTTTTCATTGCCTGAAGTATAATGTATCCTGGAGAACGTGCTAGGTATTATTGGGAATGATATATATTCTTTGACTGCTGGATGGGAACTCTGATGTTTCCTGATTTTATATATGGATGATCATTTTATTGCTGAAGGTGGGGTGGTTGAAATCTCTATTATTGTGTTGTAGTCTATCTCTAGTTCTATTAATGTTTGCTTTATAAATTTATGTGTTCCTATTTTGGTGCATATGTATTTATAGTTGTTAAAACCTCTTGGCATATTGACCCACTTAATTATTAGATAATAGCCTTCTTTGTATCTTTTTATGGCTTTTGACTTAAGGTATCTGACATAAGTATAGCAACTCCTCCTCTTTTTTGGTTTACATTCCTATGGAATATCTTTTGTCCATCATTTTACTTTCAATCTATACATGTATTTACATGTTAAGTTTGTCTGTTTCAGGTAGCATATAGTTAGTTCTTGTTTTTCAATCCATTCAGCCATTCTATAACTTTTAATTGGAGAACTTAATCCATTTATATTGAAAGTAATTCTTCATAAATAAGGACTTACTTCTGCCCCTTTGTTACTTGTTTTCTAGTTGTTTTGTAAATTCCTTTACTTTTCCTTGAAGGAGTTGTTTATGAATTTTAAAATCAAATTAATTTTATTGAATTCAATTTTAAACTATTTTAAATAGTGTTTATTTTGTATACCTAGAATGCAAGAACTTAACATTTTCATTTTTTACTTTGGTTAACACTGTCTTTCACGTAATACCAAAATGACATTCATTCTAAGGTAAATTTTATGAAATGGTGTAGATATGTGCTTATTCATTTATACTCATACTTAACTTTATATTTCAACTGCTATTATAAAATTTCATATTGAGTTAATTTTCAGTATTGCAACTATGATAAAGCAAATTGCTTCTCATAAAGATCTAACCCATGACTTTTTTCTTATTAGAACAGTGCTTTCTATATTCACACAATTTATATTTATTTGGTTATTTATAATTTGTTCATTCATTTATCACCCACATTATGAAATGCTTACTATATGCCAGTCAGTGAAGAATGACAAGGCTTCCTCTCAAATGGAGATTGCTTCCTGTTGAGCATGAAAGTCTGTAACTATAAAAAAGAAAAAAATAGATATGCATTATTACTTTGTAGAGAATGAAAACAAGACAATGGACTAGAGCATGGTGGAGTGTCTACTTCAGAATAGAAGATCAGGCAAGCACCCCTGAAGAAGCGATTTGAATACCAGTGGTATCAGCTCATGAGGAGATCAGGAAGAACTGCCTCACAGGCAGAGGAAAGAGATAAGGCAAGATTAAGCTTATACCATTAGGATATATTCTTAAAAAACTCATCTGCTTCAATACCTGCGAGCCAGGAGAGAATAAGAAATGGTAACATTAGAGAAGTAGCTGGGACCATTTGAAGCAGAAATTGGCATGCTAGAATACAAATTTAGATATTAAGTCCAATGAAAAAATACAGTACATCTTTACTCAAATAAAACCATTGCTTGATTGGATCAAAACGAAGAGTAACTGAATGTGATTTTTGTTATAATACTGCAATGGGTGTTTATTAGATACTTTAGTTAGGCATTAGAAATGATAATTTATGTATATGTAGCATTTTATATCCCATGAATATTTTCCCATATATTGACTTCCATGATCTTCACAACAGCCCTATACAGTCTGCTGAGAGATAATGTAACATTATTTGACAGTGAAGACCTTAGGGCCCAACTAGGTGAAGTTCTGCTACTTAATAGCTGTGTGACCTTGAACAAATTACTTAATTCCTCTGTGCTTCCTAGTTTTCATCCATATAGAATTCTTGGGTTTTTTTTTTTTTTTTTGGTTTGTTTGTTTGTTTGTTGTTATTATTTGATTATTCTTTGAGTTAATTTTCAAAAATTCTTAGAAATATGCCTGGTACTTTCTAATAGTATCAGTTAATATTATATTGTAGGGCAGTGGTTTTGCCAAAATTGTGGTTTTGCCCATCTATTACTGGAGGAAACTGCTATTTTGACCTCTCTTCGTTTTGGTTTCTTTCATTCTCTATGAAATGGGATAAATACCTCCACATGACATTTTGAGAGTTTACTAATGTCCTTTAAATATGTTCATGTTAAATGATTTTCATTACATCCTTTCTAATATTTAAATGGTGAAACTATATTCAAAGAGGTTTAATGAATTCCCACACTTTGTCTCACAAATGAATAAGAGTTAAATTCAACACATCGAATTAGACACTGATGGTTTTCTTACCTGATGGAGACTACTGATTATGTCAATTATTTTCAGTATGCATAGAATAGTACAGAAAGCATGGAATGGAGTACAACTTTCAAAAAATGACCAATCTAAACAAATTTGGGTACACTAGATTTGATTTCATGCTAACTTTTGTTGTTATTTAAATTTTTTTCATTTCTAAGCTGTTTTAGAGGGTGCAAGAGGAGAATATATTTTGAAAAATCTCCTGATTGCTGTTGTCTACCTTTATTAGAGGCACAAGGATATAATTATCAACAAGGCTCTAGGGTATTCAGACATAAGACTGCCTCAAACCATTAACATATCCTTAATGCATGATTACAAGTTGGTTTCTCTCACATTTAACTTTAGCTGTATTTTTGAGTGACATTTAATTTTGCTTTAAATTAAATACACAGTTGATTTTTAATAAATGCAATCAAGTTTTTTTCTAAGTTAATTATGTTATTTATTTATGGCAAGAACACTTAAAGAAAATAAAGAAACCATGGGCCAGGTAATTATGGGGCATTCATTTTAGGATGGTACAAAGAACAAGCCTCTGGGAGTACGTGAACACATGCTCCTATTTGTTCTATAACAGGTCTTCAGAAAGTCATTAGTACTTTGTAATTTGTTTCCTTATGTTCTCACTGTGTTGACCTTTGCCTGTTTTCTTTCTGATCTCTTAAGCAACTTCTTTCTTCTTCTCTCTTAACCAACTACTTTCCTGCCTACTAGGCAATGACAGTCACCAGAAGCAATTAGTAGGGTGAAGGGCTGGAAGAAACACTCATCTTTGCTCTAGTTCAGGATGCATTTCTAAATAGCTTTATCTCATCTGTGGTTCCTATTTGCACCAAAAGCCTTCAATCCAAGGCTGGGGTAGCTCCACCTCCTCCCTAACGCTGGTAACACCTTCACCATCTGCTTTTTTTTTTTTTTTTTTTTTTTTTTTTTTTTTTGAGACTGAGTCTTGCTCGGTCACCCAGACTGGAGTGCAGTGGCAAAATCTTGGCTCACTGCAACCTCCACCTCCCAAATTCAAGCAATTATCCTGCCTCAGCCTCCTGGGTAGCTGGGAATACAGGTGTGCACCTAATTTTTTATATTTTTAGTATAGACAGGATTTCACCATGTTGGCCAGGCTTGTCTTGAACTCCTGACCTCAAGTGATCTGCCCACATCAGCCTTCCAAAGTGCTGGGATTACAGGCGTGAGTACCTGGCCAACATTTTCTTTTAAACCTGCACCTTTTCATCCTTTTTACTCTTTGGTAACTATTCCATTCCATTGAAATATTCATTTTAGGTTCTAATTTTTTTGTGACTGGACTCTGCCTGATATGTTGACTTATTACTTAACATCCCTAGAGTTAACATGATATAACATCTTTGTATTTTACATGGGACAAATTAAAAGCAATGGGGGTTTAAAATTTTTATATCTCAGATTTTTTTTTTTTTCTTTTTTGAGACAGAGTTTGCTCTTGCTGCCCAGGCTGGAGTGCAATGAGGCAATCGTGGCTCACTGCAACCTCCACTTCCCAGGTTCAAGCCATTCTCATGCCTCAGCCTCCCAAGTAGCTGGGATTATAGGCATGCTCCACCACACCCAGCTAATTTTGTATTTTTAGTAGAGATGAGGTTTCACCATATTGGCCAGGCAGGTATCGAACACTTGACCTCAGGTGATCCACCCGCCCTGGTCTTCCAAAGTGTTGGGATTACAGGTGTGAGTCACTGCATCCAGTCAACTCACATTTTTAATAACCAAGCTCAAACAAGCATAAAAACTTATGGACTTTTATAAATAGCTAAGAATAGCTGAAATTAGTTTTTTTTTTTTTAAGTTGTTTTGCAAAATCTAAGTCCACTTGAGTTTTCGTTGTTTTGAAATTAAGATTATTATTTTAACTAGCTTATTTGTGGTGCTTTATCTGATATTCTTTAACAGACCAGGCTTGTTGAACTCACTGTCTTCAGGAGAGTAAAACTATGTATACTGAATATGAGGGCACAAGATTACCTTCTAGTAAATCTATGCAGTTTAAATCATTTTTCTGTCTGTCAGGCAACCTCATGGATCAATGAATCCCAGACCTGTTTATTTCAGGGCTACGCAATTGATTATCATAAGGGGGACCCCTACCTATACCTTCAGGAGAGGCTCACCTTCATTCACTTATTTTGATCAATAAAGTAAAAAGGAATGCAGAGATATTTAAATTGCAATACAAAATATATTGATGTTTTAGGTTATAACTTTACAGTTTTTTCGAAAATCATCTGATAAATATTTTTTCTTAGAAAAAATGAATATGTTGCATTTATTATATATTGGTTATGCACTGGACATTGCTTTAAGCATGAGCATACAGTATTGTATTCAAATATCCTCAAACCCCTAAAAGGTAATAACATTTAATAAACATGCTGCAAGTAAGAAATTGAAGCTCACAAAGGCTAAATGACTTGCTCAGGTTCACCTAGGTGACAGGTTGATTCCAGAGAAAATGTTTTAACCTTAGTGTCCTCCCTTTCAACATATCGGTAAGGTTATTACAGTCTAGGTGTGACTGGATAATTCTAGCTCACGCTAAATGAGAGGAAAGAATGTCTACTCAACTAATTTTGGGCAGCCTCTCCAGGCTTTTGTGCCTGGGGTTTGAGAGTAAACTATCTTAGCACGTATATTTGGCTCCATTTTAATTGGTTTCCTGTCTATCCTTATATATAGATGAGTGTTAGATTCACTGGGAGTAATTTTTTTCATGCACCTCCCTTGGCTTTATGGAATTAAAATGGCTATGCATAAGGTCAAGATATCTGCAAGGGGAGGGAGAGCATTAGGGCAAATACCTACTGCATGCGGGGCTTGAAACCTAGATGACAGGTTGACAGGTGCAGCAAACCACCATGGCACATGTATACCTATGTAACAAACCTGCATGTTCTGCACATGTATCCCGGAACTGAAAGTAAAATAAAAAAAAATTTTTTAAGAATTTAAATACAAAAAAAAGTATTACATGCTGTCAAAATTTAGAACCACTGTGGTACATTTTTGAGGTCCTTAAGAGCAGACTGTATCTAGCATGAAACCTGGTATAGAAAGATTTTAATAAATGCTTGTTGAGAACAGGAAATAAATAGGTCATCAGCGATTCAAGGATTTGGTGTCATAATAGATCGAGCAAGAGGGATGATCCTAAACCTATGGTCTTTAGGAACCCGTCTCAGTACCAGCCAAGGGGATAGAGTCAAGGGTTTCACTTAGAAACATTGATAACATCTGAGATAATTATGCAACACTTCCAAGGACCCAGAGGGGAGACTAATAAGGCAGAAGTACATTTCGTGACCTAAGGGTAAGTTAAAGTTAATAATGGAGTTCACATAGTTGGGTGAGAAAACAGGTAAATGCTATCATAGGAAGTGGGAGAATATAAAAGATGACCAAAGCAAAGGGAAGGAGGGAGCACATGTGAAACTGTGCCCCAAAGGGTTAAGGAAACTAATGATGAAATTATTGGACTTACAGGATAGTATATAAAAAAAACAAGCAACTTGCTTAAAAGCTGAAACCGAAACTGTACCCCACAGAGTAAGAAACTAGAAACTAGCATGTATTCTTGAGTTTGCAGGATAGCAGATTAGAAAAGAACAACTTGTTGAAACATTGAAACTCCCTCTGCTTATGAGATAAAGAGAAATCTGGCTGAAATCAATTGGGATCAAGATGGTTGACTGGAGTTTACACAGAATGAGCTTGCTGACATCACAGCCTAAATTTCCACACGTGTTTCATATGAACTCCCTCCAAATTTGCCCATGTGACCCATTGTTGTTCCAGACCCCTATTGACTCTAATATGGATGAAACCATATCTGAGAGGCTGAACTAGAGACTCAGTGAATTAGACATAAGATTTATTGAGGAGAATTATATATGGGGCAGTCTCGTGGTAGTGGGCTAGACAGGAGAAGCACTATTGTTTGTAAAAAGTATGCAGTTTATATAGCATTTTCAGTTAGCACCCTCCACCTAGTAACTTCCATTTAACTCAAAACACAGGACTTCGATTCCCTGAACAGTCTGCATTCTAAGGAATGGGCTGGGTGTTCAGACATCCTTCAAAGATAAGGAGTGAATAACTGAGCTGGCCACTTCTGGATTCCTTGCTCAGAACTCAGAGCAGACATTCTTCTTAGACCATGGGGTCACTCTCAAAGTAGACTTCCATAATGGCTGTTAGGTGCCTCCACCATTACTCTATTAAGTAACATGAAGAGATAACTTTGCATATGCAAAGACTTTCCAGACCTGCTTTTTCCTTCCACCAATCACCTACTAATCAAAACCTTCAACAACTAAAATGGGTAACCAACTGGACCACAATTAAGTACAGAGAGTTAATAAGGCAACCAAGGTCTTCACTTAACATTGCCTTCTTGCTTTCATGACTCTTTGATGTCACTTTTGATTAGAGTTGTGAGAGATTTTTCTTGTAAATTGTGGTCTTAAAAAAATCAATTTTCCCTTCAATCTGTAAAAGACACATTGTTGACCGTGGCATAGTTATTTCTCAATAGTTAGATGCATATTCTCATTTCTACAATATGGTCCTGAAAAGTCATTGTTTTGCTGTTCTGCAGAAAATTCAAGAAAGAAAATAGGATCCTTAGCTTATCACATTTTAAGTGTCCCAAAGAATATGATCATACTAAAGTAAAACAAAAACAAACTCACTTGCCCTCATCTGATGATCTTAAGAAATACTGCTCTGAGTGAGGAAAAAGAATAATATTAAAAGTACATAAACATGGGTTTGCAGGTTTGCATCATAAATTTATACAACTTGGTGGATAGAAAACACCTAAAAGCCAAAATTTAATTTAAAAGTGGGCTAAGTAATGCCTTTAAATGCCTGACAGAAGCAGTAGCAAACATTCTCTGCAGAAACTCAATTTCAGATCAGCCCAAAAACTATTGCCACAGTAAAGTTCAGTGAATATAAACTCATAGTCACAAATCACAAAAAACACAATAGAAAAATGAAGCACTATTTAGGACTAGAAGACGAAATATCACAGGATCCTTTGAGTGTTGCTTTGTCAGCCAGAAACCTCTGTGGCCAGTGACACCTATGCTTGAGTTTTGCTCATTTCACCCACTCTGCCAGGCAGGCTGCACTTGACTCATGCTACTGGCCCAGATTCCATGCCCATCGAGGGTGAGACAGGCATGAAGTGGCGAGAAGTGTGTGAGTAAGTGAGCACAGAGTCTGGCCACTGTGCATAGCCAGCTGTGCCATCTGCTGTGGCTTGGCAGGCACAGGTGCCAGCTCTGTGCAAGGCTGCAGCTGAACCAGGCATACTGGAAGTGGTTTCTGTTGTGGGCACCAGTGTCTGGATGAGGGGAACATGGTGGCCTCCAAAAACTCAGAGATGTCAACAATCACAGAGCACAAAGGGTTTAGGGGGCGCATGTTACAACTCTTTCATTCCCATCACTTGCAGCATGGTGAATGTTGGCCGGGTATGTTTCAGCTCATTTGTGTTATGCTCATGTAGTCCTGCCACCTCACTTCAACCCATGGCTTCTGGGCTGACCCAGCCCTGCTGCTGCTTCCTGTCACATGGTGTGTCCACCTGATGCTGGTGGAGGTTGGGAGGGCTATAGTGTTACAGCAGTGTCTCAGGGAATCCCAAGGTCTGGGCCCCCAGAAGGGTCACCATTCTTCACTTCCACAGTCTGGTGAATGGAAACATGTCACCATCCACAGCTCTGGTGAGTTGTCCAGGAAAGTGTAGAGATTATATGGACAACTGGAGGGTGAGCAAGGCAGAGAAGAGTTTTATTGAGTGACAGAACAGCTTTCAGTGGCTAGTGACCCAAAGTGGGTAGCTCCTACTGAGTCTGACTGAGTCTGGGGTCTTTATGGGCTCAGAATGGAGGAAGTGCATGCTCATTGGTCCATGTGTGAAAGAAAGTGTTTGCTGATTTGTCCATAGCTGGGCTTTTGGACCATCTGATTGGCCAAAAGGGATCAAGGAAGTACCCACTCTGTCATGGACTCCATTCAGAACTGGCATTGTGGCCCCTGGCTTCAGGCTATCCCTGGCTTGAAGATTGGGCCTCACTGGGGAACTGCCCCTTTCTGCCTAAGAATCTGTCTGACTTCTGCTGACATCAAAAGCAGAGAGGAGAGTGAGGTTCATAAAAATATCAGATATTAGAATGACCAGATGAAATATAAGTTATCTGTATTGAAATAATGTAAGTTATTAAAATATGTTCAACAAAATTGTTATATAAAAAGCAGCAGATTTTAAAGGAAACTAAATGGAAAAATAATGTAATTGAAATAAACACTAATTGGATGGGTACAATATCAGATTATGAATAGCTGAAGAAACATTAGTGAGCATAAGGATAAATCTGAAGATGTTATTCTGAATACAACACAGAGCAGTAAATAAATTTTAAAAGTTTCAAGAAAATGAAAGTGAAAATGAGAAGAAAGAGGATGTCTCTAATCAACATTACTGAAGAAATTGAGAGAAAGAGTTAAGAAGAGGAAAACTAAGCTTTAAAAAACATCTAGAGGGAAGTATAGATTACCCTCAATGGCATGAGAGAATTATCATGAAAACCCACTTCTCAACCATAGCAATTCAGTAGACATTGAAAAAAAAATTAAAGTGCTTATAAAGAAAAAATTTATATAATTCAGATTTTTATACGAACTGAAAATATTGCAACTGAGAACAGTATATGGGTATTTTTAGATAAACAAGAATTGAGGGTTAGACACTACAGACCCTCTCTAAGGCAACTAGTAAGATGTTTCCTGAAAGTGATTCTATATGTAATGTCTGAAATGAAAACAATGAAAAGATAAGCAAGTAAGGCAGCAAATATATTATTAGTAAATCTAAACGGATACACTGAAAACATACAAGGCAAATACTCATCAATGACACACCAAAAGAATGCTGATTAAACTATATTAATATGATAAAAAATGACATTTTTTGGCAGGAAGCACCCTAAGGAAGAAAAGTGCATATAAATGTTTCAACTCAGTAGACACATGTTCTGAGTTGATACCTCTAATAATATATTTAGCAAAATTTTTAATAGCAAGAAGAATTAGAAAATTTACCATTATATAGGAGGGATTTTGCCTTACCTTCTTAATAATTGGTAGAACACATAAAATAAAAGCTATAAATAGAGTCATAGGGGATCTGAAGAAACCAATAAGTAAGCTAAATCTATCGTACAAACATAAAACACAAAGTCTCCGTGAGAACTGGCAATATCCTAAGACATAAAGCTAGTTGCACATCTTTACAAAAAAAAATTCTGTGATTACAATGCATCTAATGCAATAACTTAAAAAACTAGAAAAATGCTTCTGAAATCTAGTAAGAAAGCCAATTAATAATCAGTAACTTCTGGGTCCAATCAGAAATTATAATGGAAATTAGACATTTAGACATAAATGATAAAATTCTCCTTGTCGAAACCTGTGGAATATAGGTAAAATAGTTCTCAGATGTAAATTTATAGTCTTAATCAATTAGAGAAGAAAACTGAACACTGGTGAGTAAAATTCTAACTTTAGGTGTTATAGTACAACATTAATACAATAAATCCATAGAAATTATAATTAAATAAATTATATAAAACACTTACATAGGGCTAGGGCCTGTTCTAAACACTTTACATAGTCTAACAGTCTTCCAACTGTTGCCATGAGGTAGATCTTTTTATTATCTACACTTTTTTAAAAATGAAAGCAAGTTTATTAAAGAAGTAAAGAATAAAAGCATGACTACTTCATAGGCAGAGCACCCTATCGTCTATACTTGTTAACCCAAGCAGACTAGCTTTAGAAATTATCCTGTTAACCACTATTCTGTACTCTCTGACAGTGGACATTTAAGCAAAACTATAATGAAATAGAAAGCAAGATTAAAATAGAATCAAATTTAACACTGACTATTTCAAGTGGATTAGGATTATAGTCTAATCCAAAGGGGTCAATACATAAATTTGTCTAAGATTTCCTTTGATGATTGCAAGGTTGAAGCCTTGAAGGGCTGGCTATCCTTGTAGAATTTCAGATATTCAGACCCAGGGAAAAATAAGACTAGTTGATACCCCCGTCTGTAAAGTGGGATAATAATAACAGAACCTACCATTTTTTGTTGCATTGAGGATTAAGTGAGATACACTATATAGATTTCTTAATCTATATAATGTCTCTCTATATAATCTATCTATACATAATGTATATAATATAATCTATGTAATCTGTCATGTTAATGTATTATGTGATGATGCCATTTAAATGGATGATATTGTGTTCTGCTTGCCACATATAAACTACTGGATGAACAATAGCTATTGGTGATTTGGCATTCCAATTCTAATTACATTTCTTGATCTTCTTAAAATTATTCCATTTTAATTTAAATTATTTCTTTGTTTAAGTTGTATTCAAAGTTATTAGATTTTTACCTAACAAATAAATCACTTTATAAGAGATTTGGCTGATAAATTAACTTCTTAGGGCTAATATATTAACTTTCTTCATTTTGCTCATAGTAATAATCATACCTGAATTTAAAGTCCTTTAAAGAAATCTAGTGAGCACTCCAATATCTGTGATCTAATGATGTCTATAAGACTACTGCATCTTAGAGTGCTTTTGAATTTTAAACACTTTGAATCCATTCTTTATTTTGACTGATGGAATTGCACTTTTATTTCTCATGCTATTTTGAATTTATTAAGCTTCTGTGCTTCTAAACATAATTAGCAAGGCTTAAGAATATTTTATACCTTGATTATGCATCTTTATTTTCAAAGGCTTATGCTTCTCTGATGTGTTTTGAAATCAACAAATATTATTTGTTCTGTTGCTCATGACTAGGAAATATTTCACAAGTGCTGGTAAACAAATTGTAACATATTTTTTAGTTGAAACAATATTCTTGTAGATTTCAATAGAGAATAGTAAAAGGAACTATTCATTTATTCATAAAGTGTGTTTATGAAATAAGTCAAATTAAGACACTTCATCCTTTACTTGAATAATATTAATATTTTGTGGATAGCCATGAAGGATTGTCTAACTCACCACTCTGTTATTTCCTCCTAGAAGGGTCTTGTGATTCCTCCTTTTCCTAATTTTCTTGTCTACTGCTTAGTTCTCAGCACCAATATAAAAGTGTGGTCTCGTAGGTCCCCTCACATGACCCCACAAGCAACTCTGATCCTTGGAAAGGGCGAAAGTACCTAAGTTCACATTATCAATGATTTAAGTTCATACCTTTACATTTCTCACTGACCACTTCTCTGCAAAACTACTTGATTTCAGAATTTGTATCTTCAGAATGGAATCCTACCACCCTAACCAATATCCTTGAGTGTAAACATTGGAGAAGGCATTTAACAACTGTTGACTCCTCTTTGCCTGGCTAGCTTAACTATTGAATTTATTATTTAAGCCCAGTTAGAAAATGCATACTGAGGCAAAACTCCCTGCAGAATGAACAAGATCTTATTCTAGTCCAGGGATCCCAACTTGGAACTGAAAAGCAAAATATGAAATTACTGAAACAAGATGAATGTAGATAATAACAAGTTATGATACATCTATTCTTAATGTTCAAGGACAAGCCAGAGCACCTAATTCTCCATACAAAAACAATTAACATGCTTCTTGCCATGTCCATCTTGATACATGTTTCTATTATTTTTAAATACAATGAGGTTAAAAAAAGATTGTCCACACTTAAAATGCTATTAAAATACTTAATATTCAGTTTTTAAAAATATATATATATATATTGTTTCTGAAGGCATTTAGTTTGCTGGTGTTTAAAATAGACAAAACCCAAAAGGTTCTGGGCTAAAAAGTCAAAATATAACTCCCAGAAGAAATGCTATTTATGACAATGTTCTTTTACTTTATTAATACCATTTTGGGAATATTTTAAGAGCAGGATATGAGTAGATAAATATTGACAGGTAATTTGGTGTGATTACAATGAGGTCATGTACTAGGTAGATTCTGGTCTAAGTACAGAATTTGATTCAGTGCTTAATTCTTTTTAAAGAAATTGAAGGCTCATATATGTTGATATTTGATAGTACTTATAATTTTTAATTACCTTACTGTGTAAGGTAAATAAAAGCTAAGAAAGATAATATTTTGTATAGCATAATTGGGCCAATTATTGACTTTAATATTCAAATAATGTTGGTTAGACAAGAGATAGGGAATCTAAGATGTTTTCTTGGTTGCTTGTTTTAAGCTTTATTAATTCTGAACCTGCTGAGAGCCTTGTAATCATTTTTGTGACAATTGTTAGAAAGATTGTTTTCCAGTGTACTTTTTTCCAGTTTAAGATTTTTTTCCAGTTTAAGATTAAGACCACAACAGCAACATTTTGCCTTTGCTGTAATTATAATATTGTCTTTGTCAGACAATGCAAATCAACAGGTATTAAAAAACAGTGGTGGGAAATGACTGGGTTATGAAAGCATAAAGAGGAACTCTTAAAATTTAGGTCCAAAGGACATTTTGATTTTATAATGTTATAATATTTCAGAGTTATCTGCTGATATCCTGAAAGATTCGTAAGAAAGAGACTTTTATATTTGTGATATAAAATTGTTTCTCAATTCCTAATTTCTTTTCAAAGATTTACCTAAAATTTGGCTTTTCTAGTATTTAATGAAGTTGATCTAATTACTGAACTTATCTAATAGCTTTGCTGGAAATTGGGATCATTACTTAGCTTCTTTTAGTGATTACAATTTTTTTTTCTAATCTTTAAATATAAGTGGCAACATTATATATCATCATTTTTCCACTACCAATGATAGCATATAATGTCCCTTTTACTACCTCTCCCTAAAACAACAAATAAACTAAAACAAAAATCATATTAAAAAACAGGCAAAAAATGAATGGGAAAGAAAATTAGCTTGTCTTCAAACTATACTACTAGGCTACAGTAACCAAAACAGTATGATACTGGTAACAAAACAGATATATAGACCAACAGAACAGAACAGAGGCCTCAGAAATAGCACCACACATCTATAACCATCTGATCTTCAATAAACCTAAGAAGAACAAGTAATGGGAAAAGGATTCCCTATTTCATAAATCATGCTGGGAAAACTGGCTAGCCATATGCAGAAAACAAACTGGACCCCTTCCTTACACCTTATACAAAAATTAAGATGGATTAAAGGCTTAAACATAAAACCTAAAATCATAAAAACCCCAGAAGAAAACCTAGGCAATACCATTCAGGATATAGGCATGGGCAAAGACTTCATGACTAAAACACCAACAGCAATTGCAACAAAAGCCAAAATTGACAAACAGAATCTAATTGAATCAAAGAGCTTCTCCACAGCAAAAGAAACTATCATCAGAGTGAACAGGCAACCTACAGAATGGGAGAAAATTTTGCACTATAGCCATCTGACAAAGGTCTAATATCCAGAATCTACAAGGAACTTAAACAAGTTTACAATAAAAAACCAAACAATCCCATCAAAAGTGGGCAAAGGATATGAACAGATATTTAAAGAAGACATTTNCATTCAGGATATAGGCATGGGCAAAGACTTCATGACTAAAACACCAACAGCAATTGCAACAAAAGCCAAAATTGACAAACAGAATCTAATTGAATCAAAGAGCTTCTCCACAGCAAAAGAAACTATCATCAGAGTGAACAGGCAACCTACAGAATGGGAGAAAATTTTTGCACTATAGCCATCTGACAAAGGTCTAATATCCAGAATCTACAAGGAACTTAAACAAGTTTACAATAAAAAACCAAACAATCCCATCAAAAAGTGGGCAAAGGATATGAACAGATATTTAAAAGAAGACATTTATGCAGCCAACATATGAAAAAAAAAAGCTCATCATCACTGGTCATTAGAGAAATGCAAATCAAAACCACAATGAGATACCATCTCATGCCAGTTAGAATGGCAATCATTAAAAAGTAAGGAAACAACAGATGCTGACAAGGATCTGGAGAAATAGGAACACTTTTACACTGTGTTGGTGGGAGAGTAAATTAGTTCATCCATTGTGGAAGACAGTGGGGCAATTCCTCAAGGATCTAGAACTAGAAATACCATTTGACTCAGTAATGTCATTACTGAGTATATACCCAATGGATTATAAATCATTCTACTATAAAGGCACATGCACACATATGTTTATTGCAGCACTATTTACAATAGGAAAGACTTGGGACCAACCCAAATGCCCATCAATAATAGACTGGATAAAGAATATGTGGCACATATACATCATGGAATTCTATGCAGCCATTAAAAAGAATGAGTTCATGTCTTTTGCAGGGACGTGGATTAAGCTGGAAACCATCATTCTCAGCAAAGTAACACAGGAACAGAAAACTACACACCGCATGTTCTCACTCAGAAGTGCAAGTTGAACAATGAGAACACATGGGCACAGGAAGAGGAACATCACACAGCAAGGCCTGTTGGGCCTTGGGATGGAAGAGGAGGGAAAGCCTTAGGACACATACCTAATGCATGCGAGGCTTAAAACTTAGATGATGGGTTGATAGGTGCAGCAGAACACTATGGCACATGTATACCCATGTAACAAACTGACCCATTCTGCACATGTATCCCACAACTTAAAATTTGAAAATTAAAAATATTAGCCAGTCTTGCTTTATATAAGTAGAAGTTATATCCTTCAATCACTTTAATTAATTGGATTCACTGAAAGTAACAATGGACTATAGTTTTGTACACATTTTTGTCGTTGGAAATCCTTTTCTTATTAGCAGTTCTTCTTTTCTCACATTTTCTTTCCTAAACTCTGAGAATTTTACAACCTACTAACATTTTATTCTTCTAAAAATTGATTTTTATACTTGATTTGTATCCCATAAACAAAGCATTGTTATTGACTGTTAGTGTATTATCTTCTGCGTTTTCCAAATATTAAAACATTTGAATCCAAAATAGGACAACATGTTGTGGGAAGCCAGGGACCCCGAATGGAGGGACCGGCTGGAGCCGCGGCAGAGGAACATAAATTGTGAAGATTTCATGGACACTTATCAGTTCCCAAAATTAATACTTTTATAATTTCTTACATCTGTCTTTACTGCAATCTCTGAACATAAATTGTAAGTTTTCATGGACATTTATTAGTTCCCAAAATTAATACTCATAATTTCTTATGCCTGTCTTTACTTTAATCTCTTAATCCTGTTATCTTTGTAAGCTGAGAATGGATATCACCTCAGGACCACTATTGTAGAAATCGATTGTAAAACATGTGTGTTTTAACAATATGAAATCAGTGCACCTTGAAAACAAACAGAATAACAGTGATTTTAGGGAACAAGGGAAGACAACCAAAGGTCTGACTAACTGTGGGGTCAGGCAGAATAGAGCCATATTTTTCTTCTTGCAGAGGGCCTGTAAACAGACATGCAAGTAGGAGAGATAGCACTGAATTCTTTTCCCAGCAAGTAATATTAATAATTAATACCCTGGGGAAGGAATGCATTCCTGGGGGTAGGTCTATAAACGGCTGCACTGGGAGTGTCTGTCTTATGTGGTTGAGATAAGGACTGAAATACGCCCTGGTCTCCTGCAGTACCCTCAGGCTTATTAGGGTGAGAAAAAGATCACACCCTGGTAAATTTGAGGTCAGACCGGTTCTCTGCCCTCGAACCCTGTTATCTGTTATTTAAGATGTTTTTCAAGACAATACGTGCACAAACATAGACCCTCATTAGTAACTCTAATTTTGCCCTTTGCCTTGTGATCTTTGCTTTACTCTTTGCCTTGTGATCTTTATTGCTCTTTAAAGCATTTGATCTTTGTGCCTACTCCCTGTTCGTACACCCCCTCCCCTTTTAAAGTCCTTAATAAAAACCTGCTGGTTTTGCAGCTCAGGGGACATCACAGACCTACCAATATGTGATGTCACCCCTGGAGGCCCAGCTGTAAAATTCCCCTCTTTGTACTCTTTCTCTTTATTTCTAAGACTGGTTGACACTTAGGGAAAATAAAAAGGACCTACGCTGAAATATTGGGGGCTGGTTTCCCTGATACAAAATAGTTTTCTAAAAGTAAATTTTGGTCAGGATATCATGGAAATAGAGTCACTCTAGGAACTCAGAATATAAAAGTAGCAATAGTACTTTTAATTTTTTGGTATTCTTAGTATGTGGACAATGTCTTAGAACCAATGTAAACTTTGACTCTGCTATTTGCATTACAATTAATGTACTCAGTTTCCAAAAGGGAAGAAAAGAGACTTATACATTAATTGCTTAATATTGTTGTAGGAAATATTTTTAATATATTAACCCAGAAGTCCTTAAACTTTTTGTTTTCAGGATGCCTTTATATTTAAAACTATCATAGAAGTTCTAAATAGTCTAAATTACTATTTCTCTTTCTATCTACTTACTGTATTGGTAATTACAACTAATAAATGTTTAAATATTGTTTGTTTATATTTTATTGAATGCTATTTATTGATATTGATATGATTTCGATTTCTGTCCTCACCCAAATCTCATTTTGAATTGTAACCCCCAGTGTTGAAGGAGAGGCCTAGTGGGAGGTGATTAGATCATTGGGGTGACCTTTCCCTTTGCTGTTCTCATGATAGTGGGTGAGTTCTCACGAGATCTAATTGTTTTAAAAGTTTGTAGCACCTCCCCTTCTCTTTTCCTGCTCTGGTCATGTGAAGATGTGTTTCTTTCCTCTTCACCATTCTCCATGATTGTAAATTTCTATGTACATCATGCTTCAGGTACAGCCTGCATAATTGTGAGCCAGTAAAACCTCTTTTTTTTTTTTTTAAATAAATAAGTCAGTCTCAGGTAGTTTTCTATAGAAGTGCAAGAAGTGACTTATACAGAAAGTTGGTATTGGAAGGTGGGGCATTGCTATAAAGATACCTGAAAATGTGGAAATGTTTGGAATTTCTTAGAGGCTTGTTAAATTGTTGTGATCAAAATATTGATAGTGATGTGGACAATGAAGTACAGGCTGAAGTAGTCTCAGATGGAAATGAGGAACTTATCGGGAACTGGAGTAAAGGTAACTCTTTCTCTGCTTTAGCAAGGAGATTGGAGGCATTGTGCCCATATTCTAGGGATCTGTGGAACTTTGGACTTGACAGTGATGATTTAGGGTATCTGACAAAAAGTAATTTCTAAACAGCAATGTGTTCAAGATGTGAACTTGCTGCTTCTAATAGTGTTTTGTCATATGCATAAGCAAAGAGATAATGTGAAGCTGGAACTTACATTAGAAAGGAAAACAAACATAAAAGTATAGAAAATGTGCAGCCTGACCATGTGGTAGAAAAACCAGCTTTTAAGCATTCTGCAGAAATGTGTGTAAGTAAAGAGGGGCCGAAGGTTTACAGCTAAGACAATGGGGAAAATGCCTGGAAGACATTACAGAGACCTTCATGGCAGTCGCTACCATCACAGACCTGGAGGCCTAGAAGGGAAAAATCGCTTTGTGGCCCAGGCCCATGGCTTCGCTCACCTGCACAACCTTGAGACACTGCTCTCAGCATTCCATCTACTCCAGCTGGAGCTGTGGTTAAAAGGGCCCCAGGTATGTTTCGGGCTGCTTCTCCAGAGGGTGCCAGCCATAAGCCTTGGTGACTTCCATGTAGTGTTAAACCTGCAGGTGCACAGAGGGCAAGAGTTGAGGCTTGGGAGCTTCCACCAAGATTTCAGTGTACATATAAAAATGTCTGCATGTCTAGTAGGAAGTCTGCTGCAGGGGCAGAGCCCTTAATGGAGATCCTCTACTAGTGCAATATGGAGTGGAAATGTGAGCTTAGAGCCTCCATACCATGTCCCCACTGGGGCACTGCCTAGTGGAGCTGAAAGAAGAGGGTGGCCATCCTCCAGAGCCTAGAATGGTAGATACACTGGCAACTTGCACCATACACCTGGAAAAGCTGCAGGCATTCAACAGCAGCCCTTGAGAGCAGCCATGGGAGGTGAACCTGGCAGAGCCAAAAAAGCAGAACTGTCCAAAGCCTTGGGAGACAACCCGTTGCATCAGTGTGGCCTGGATGTGAGGCATGGAGCCAAAGGAGATTATTTTGAAGCTTTAAGATGTAATGACTGCCCTTCTGTTTTTCAGACTTGCATGGGGCTTGCAGTCTCTGTTTTGGCCAGTCCTTTTGGAAAGGGGAGCATTTACTCAAAGCCTATATCCCCATTGTCTCTTGGAAGTAACTAACTTGTTTTTGATTTGACAGGCTCATAAGTAGAAGGGACTTACCTTCCCTTACATGAGACTTTGGAATGTAGGCTTCTGAGTTAATGCTAAAATGAGTTAAGACTGGGAAACTGTTGAAAAGGAATAATTGTATTTTGCAACGTAACAGGCACATGAGATTTGAGAGGGGCCGGGGTGAAATAATATGGTTTGGCTCTGTGTCCCCACTCATCTCATGGCAAATCCTCAGTGTTGGAGGATGGCACCTGTGGGAGGTGATTGGATCATAGGGGTGGATTTCCCTCTTGCTGTTTTCATAATAGTGAGTAATTTATTATGAGATCTGGTTGTTTAAAAGTGTCTAGCACTTCCTCCTTCTTTTTCTTCTTCCTGCTCTGGCCATGTGAAGATGTGCTTCCTTCCCCTTTGCCTTCTGCTATGATTGTAAGTTTCCTGAGGCCTCCCCATCCATACTTCCTGTACAGTCTGCGGAACTGTGAGCCAAGTAAACCTCTTTTCTATATAAATTACCCAATCTCAGGTAGTTTTTTTACAGCAGAGTAAGAATGGAATAATACAAATATTTTTATATACCAATAAAAAAGCACTTATCATGTCAACTTAAATAGTCTATTTCTCGTAGAAACTCTATTGTCAAAAAATAACCATGACAAGAGAACTTTTTTGTAGTTTTGCATACATATTTAATATTTGGGTTAGTACAGGGCAATTGATATTTCTTATTCATACTTCAGTCAATTTTTTCCAGATTCATTTTTTAAAAACGTATAGAGAAAACATTCTTCATTGCACAGGTATATATTTGGAAATGGGAGGAATATTTGAATTACCTTCCGTGGTAATTGTCGGTATTTGTCTTTGATACCACACCAAGATTTGGTATGTGGTAGTTACTTAAAAAAAGGTTATTTGCAATTTGTAATTTGAAATTATTTCAATGAATTTTTCATACTTTATTGTCTTAAAATAAGTTGGACTACCTTGCACTTTGGATAAATCTTTAACATATGTATGATTATCATGCATTTGCCACTTAGAAAATATCAGTTCAGTGATTATGCAAATTTTTCAATTCTTCATATATTTCCTTTAAGTGTTGGAAGCTGTCAAGCTCATGGTGGCCATCAGATTTTCCAAAATTCTAATCTTAACTGGGAGGCATAAATGTTGATATTTAAAGCAAACACTCAGTTATTTCTTTTGAAGTGACAGGTTCATTTTGCCGATTTTCTTAAATGTCTGCCAAAACCCAAGTTGAGTAACCCGAGTTTGCGTATTAGTCATTCTTTCCAATGAAATTGTTGTTCCTTGGAAAATATGGCTCTTTCAGTTCAGAACTCAGACAATCCCTTATGTGCTTTTACCCATGAACTGTCACACTTCAGTAGGCGACCAAAGTGCCTTATGTGTACTTCTCATTGCACCACACAGAATATTAAAATGTAACATTATCTGACTAGCTTTAAAAGAACATTTTTAAGCCATTCTTCTTTTTTTATTTTTTTTTTCCCTGCAAGTGTGTGGTGTTGACATACACATTAACTAGTAATATAGTAGCAATCCCAAGACAATCGGTCAAGCTACGGGTGGTAAGGGTTCTAATAGTTTTATCTGCTATTGATTTTGCATAGTTAGTTCAAATTCAAAAACAGAAGAAAGGCCAGATAACAACTTAGTATTGTTATGGAGATAGTTTAGACCTGTCAATACCACCTGCGACACCTTGTGTTTCAACAGGTTGGTTTTATTACTCATCTTAGTAAGGAACATGCCACTGTGGAGAGCTAAGGGGTGTCCCATACAGGTGTGAAAAAAGACTTATTTATTATAGGGTATGGACTTATTTGGTGGGTTTTGTTTTGTTTGAGACAGAGTCTCACTCTGTCACCCAGGCTGGAATGCAGTGGTGGGATCTCAGCTCACTGCAACCTCTGCCTCCTGAATTGAAGTGATTCTCATGTCTCAGCCTTTCAAGTAGCAGGGATTACAGGTGCACACCACCTTCCCCAGATAATTTTATATTTTTAGTAGAGATGGGGTTTGCCATGTTGGCCAGGCTGGTCTTAAACTTCTGGCCGCTAGTGACCTGCCTGCCTTGGCCTCCCAAAGTGCTGGGATTGCAAGTGTGAGTCATCATGCCCAGCTATTTGGTGGTTTTGAAGAGAGTTTAAGAAGTGGAGTTTGGCTCTGAATTGCTTTTAGGCAGCAGGGATAATCCTAAATTGAGGTACATCCGTCCATCTCATGTTTCTAGAGGGCAGATTACAGATGATGCAAAAGCTGTAATTCATATACTAAGCAGTCACTCAGCCAAAATCAGGGGATGGACATTGGCTTTGCTTTTTCTGTGTAGACATGATTACAAAACAAAATGTTGATTCAATATGGTCACAGAATGGCCTTGTCTGTTGTTGATGTGCTGTGAAAGTATGTCCAACAGAACACTATGTCTTGCCTGTGGATGTGAGGCAAACTCCTGGATATTAGAGGCTGCTTTTCTCTTTCTCAGATATCATGGGCTTCCTGAAAGTGTCAACCCTCCTGAGGTCCATGAATGATATTTATATTTTTCCTTTGTTTACTTCCCCAGATCCAGCATCTAGACTCATTGACCCTAAGGAAAAAATTCATGTAACACAACGCAGAGAAAAAATTAGCCAAAATTTTAATATTTGGTTGTTAGGGATTGCAAAAGCCATGAATTTATAAGAATTTATGAAAAGCCAAATTGTTCCATCAATAAGAATAGATGTAAGTCTCTTGGCTGGCACAGGAAATAAGAGATTCAAAAGAAAAAAAATTCCAGACTGGGTTCATTGACTCACGCTTGTAATCCCAGCACTTTGGGAGACCAAGGTAGGTAGATCACTTGAGGTCAGGAATTCACGACCAGCCTGGCCAACATGGTGAAGCCCCGTCTCTATTAAAAGTGCAAAAATTAGCTGGGTATGGTGGCATGCACCTGTAGTCCCAGCTACTGGGGAGGCTGAGGCAAGAGAATCGCTTAAACCCGGGAGGCGGAGCTTGCAGTGAGCTGAGATTGCACCACTGCACTCTCCAGCCTGGGAAAGAGAGACTCTGCCTCAAAAAAAGAAAAAAAAAGGAGAGAGAGAGAAAAGAAGTTGCAGATACTGTTGGGTCTCTGAGAAACTTCTGATCAAATCAAACCTCAGGCAGGACAGAGACGTGAGAGCAGAGCTTCCCTACCCCACCTTCCACTTGGAGCAGTCCAAAGTTTCTCACCATTAGATGAGATACTAAAGAGGAACTTTGTGCATATAACACATTTAGACTTATCACAGTTTCCCTCGGAATATCATTTTCACAAGATCGATTCACCCAATGAGTATTAAGGTATCAATACTAATGTAAAACTTCTGCCTCTAGTTTTTAAATTGTAGCATTGACTATGAACAATTGCTATGAGAATTATATATATTTCTGGGGGTTTGCATTGTTGATATTTTAATATCATGCTTAGAATGTCTATTGTATGTAAACTTACACATGTGACAAATACTTTCAATGGTGCAGCAAAATATTTCTGACTCCAATATAGTCTTTTTATTCATATTTTGGCTTTTTTCAGGATGCTTAAAATGATTAGACTGCAAGAACTCAAAAATCACATTGAAATCTTAGAAAGGGATCAAGTTATTTTGAGATACATGGTTTATAAATATGGAGATGTATAAGTTTATAAAACCCTACAGAGGTAGAGAAGCAAGAGGATAATTAATACTAAGGAAAAATAGCAGAAATTGAAGAGAACCATGCAGTGAAACATATTACAAAAAGAATTATATCTGGATACTAAATTATCTGTAATTAAAGTAAAAGACTATATCAGGAGAAATATATACTCCCATAAGAACTATAAAGGAAGCCAAAGGTGAGAAGAGTAAAACCCTTTAAGTAATCAGAACATGTGATTTGATGATCAATGTTTCACTTGATCCAACTCCTATAATTCCTGCTTTATATCAAAAGTAGAGTTAAACAAATATATAATATTTGTAAAGCTACCAAATTAATATCGTGTACTGTTTAATAACAAGTCTTGCCATTGAATGGCATTTTTGTGTCTGCTATGCTTTGTGTTATATTTTTGATGTCCCTGTTGAACTAAATGAATAATTTAATGAATAAATAAATAAAAACTATTACATTATTAATCCATTAAAATATATGTGACGATGTTAGGTAGGACACAAACAATGTAAGCACAGCAAATACATATTTTATAAAAAGTAGAGTTTCAGCTGATAATAATATAAAACAAGCTTTTAGATGTCACATTTTTAAAACTATAACTTTTGTTTAATGTCTATGAAAATGTAATAAAAATGACAGCCAAAAATTTGGGTATGTTTTGCTTTTTTTCTTTTAAGCTGTCTTTCCACACCTGTGACCAGACTGCTATGCTTGTCAGAAACAATAAAATAGAAGTCTCCTAACTACTGGGAACAGATCTATCCACAAGACCACAGGGAATCCCGCCCAGGAACCAGCTGCTCTGTTTAAATCTAGTTGGCACTACAAACCATACACAAGGAGCTCTTCTGAAAGTTGCACTTACATCATTTATTTTCAAGCATGTTTATTTTGTTAGATTATGAAAATGCAATACAATATTTTAATTCAAAGTTTTCCATCAAAGTTATAGAAGCTGTGAATTTCCAAATACACACTCCAAGCATTAAGAGAGGCTACAGTCTCAGTTGTATATGCAATCTCTTTCTAAATATGTTCCCTTATACTTAAAAATAAAGACTGTCATCAAAGTGTAAATTAAAAAGAAAATTCTATGCCCCTCAAGTAACTGATGAATACCACTTTTGGTCTTTCCAAAGTAAATTTGGCATTCCAAAGTAAATTTGAAAATCTAGTTCAGGCCATGATAGAAACGGGTTGAATATGTCTCATTATATCCTCCTCTCTTTGGAATTCTGGCACACCTGACCACCATTAACATTACAACAGATCTTAGGACTAGACGAAACAGGCTCTTTGTAGCAATAAGATACCCAGCTCCAACCTGACTCAATTGTAGCATCACATGACAGATAACAGGCCCTATAAATGGAAATATTTTACTCCAAAATATATTTATTTGACATGTTTTTGTAAAGGCCCTGCAACGCTTTTTCTTGTGGGGAAAATCTACATTCTGTGGAGAATCACTTTCATTTTCCAGATCTTTTTTTCTGATCCAGGAAAGAATTAACTAAGAGTGTGGCACCCTTTTAAGTCTGATAAAAAACATCCACAACCATTTCTCTCAGAAGCCTGCTACCTGGAGGCTTTATCTGCACAATAAGAACCTTGATCTTTCTAACTCCTTATCGTAACCCAAACATTTCCTTCTATTGACTCCAGGTCTTTAGATAATAACTCTTTCAACTAATGGCCAATCAGAAAATCTTTAAATCTACCTATGACCAGGAAGCCTCCCCACACTTTGAATTGTCCTGCCTTTCCAGACTGAACCAATGCAACTCTTACGTGTATTGATTGATGCCTTATGTCTCCCTAAAACATATAAAACCAAACTGTAGCCTGACTGCCTTGAGCACAGGTTTTTAGGATCTCCTCGACCTGTGTTAAGGGCTATTGGTCACTCATATTTGGCTCAGAATAAATCTCCTCAAATATTTCACAAATTTTGACTCTTCATCAGCAAAATATGTGGAACTCAAGGTCCTATATCTTTCAAACAGGATGTTTGATCCTGACCCAAGTATCAGTTGAGAGAAAAATAAATTCATTTTTGTGTGTGTGTGTGTGTATTCCAAATATCATTTGAAATTCAAATGCTCTTCATTCTGGGTAGAATTTAAATCTGTTCAAATTGTCATGATTGATTGAGGTTAGCATTTGAATAGAAAATGGAAAAACAGCAAAACTGGTAGATTGTTTTCCCTGATAAAGTGAGGAGGCGTGGGAAGTCCCAGGGAGGTTTCTGTCGTATCACTTTAAAATTATCATTTCATATAACTTGACTGCAAGAGAGAGGAAAACAAATTCAGAGGTGATTGCTCTTTTATGCATTTTCATTTTTAAATAATTACAAAATTGGATTTTGCATATTTTTCTACTCAGAACCCAAGAAAAATAAAAAGAATAGAAAGCTAAATGAAAATTACTTTAGTATTTGATTTAGAATTCATATCCTATTGAGTAATGAACCACAGAGAATTTTCTCTATATAAAATTTTTAAAACTTATTTTATAAAATGTTTTGTACATATGTATGTTGATAATATATGTTAATGTATTTTACTCTTAAATTATGAATTTATTTAAAATATGTAATAGAAGCATCACATTCTTTGTAAATTACAGTAGTAATGTAGAAACAAAATAGATCACTCAGAAAAATAACTAAAATTATGGCACTATTTAAGACTGTGTGATTAATAATTTTGAAATTCTCTGGCTTAAAATTTTTTCAAAACATAATAGTTGAAGTAATTAAATTGACACCTAATGAGGAAAACTTTGAAGTATATCAGGATTTTCAAATGAAATTTTGAGGAAGGGCTAATTTAAGAAAAGTTATTCTTTAAAATTCAATTCCTCTTGAAGGAAAGAAGTCTTTGATGAACCCATGAATACAGAAGTTTGACAACATTTTTGTGTTTCTTTTGCTTTGTATTATAAAACACAGGTAGATCTGTGTTTTTTGGAATGCTGTGCATACCATTTTCAGCCAAAGAAAGTTCTCTCATGTATCATCCTGGAACACAGAGGCTAGGGGAAGATTGGCAGGTGATTGGAGAAGGAGGCAGGTCACCAGGTTATGAAGACATGGTACGACATGTGAAGGATTGTGTTGTTTATCCAAAGTAACAGTTTTCTAATGTAAGCTTTTGATGATTGCTTGATCATAACTTTATTTTTAAGAGGAAAGGCAGCCTACAATCACAGGTGTCTAAGTAATATAATAAGGAAAGATGCCAGTTATCTTTCTCAGATACATGGACAAATATTCTAGTTTTTTATTTCTTTCTAATTATGAACCTTCTTTCACTAAAAGAAAAAAAAATAGTGATTGATTTGTTTTTCTAAGACCACCAGAGCGGGCACAAAAGAACCAGCGAGTAGGCAAGTGTAGGAGCAAAACTGCAAGTTTATTTTGGTCACCTAAGGTGTGGGGAAGAGGTCTGTCGGCCTCCGGCAAAGAAGGCCGACAGAGTCCCCTGGTGGGGCTCTCGGACGGAGTTCCTGCAGTCCTGACATCCCTGACATCCCGATAGGAGTGGAGGACTGAGGAAGGCCACGCATGGTGTCCCTCCGGAGCGGCTTTTCTAGGAGTGGGAGGGCAATAGGCAGGGCACGGGCCTGTCCATGGGCGTTCTGCAGGTGCGACCAGGTAAATCTTGGNTAATTATGAACCTTCTTTCACTAAAAGAAAAAAAAATAGTGATTGATTTGTTTTTCTAAGACCACCAGAGCGGGCACAAAAGAACCAGCGAGTAGGCAAGTGTAGGAGCAAAACTGCAAGTTTATTTTGGTCACCTAAGGTGTGGGGAAGAGGTCTGTCGGCCTCCGGCAAAGAAGGCCGACAGAGTCCCCTGGTGGGGCTCTCGGACGGAGTTCCTGCAGTCCTGACATCCCTGACATCCCGATAGGAGTGGAGGACTGAGGAAGGCCACGCATGGTGTCCCTCCGGAGCGGCTTTTCTAGGAGTGGGAGGGCAATAGGCAGGGCACGGGCCTGTCCATGGGCGTTCTGCAGGTGCGACCAGGTAAATCTTGGTCTCTTCGGATTGACATCACCTGGCGCATGCCTAGTTGGTCTGCACCTTCCCGGGCGCCGGCTGCATTTTCGCGCGCGCAGGAAAAGTTGGTGAAGAAGAACCCAGAAGTGCACCATCTTGCCTCCGTTTGTCCAAACAGTGATCTTTTTATGTAGCATTCAGCGTGGACCACCTTCCAAAAATTTATCAGTATTTTCCCCAGAATTAGAATTCTCCAAGTTTTTGGAAATCACAAACCTAAGACTATCTTTATTTTTTTTCTAGAAAGTACTGGGAAATTCATGCAAAATACTCACTGGAGGAAGAGCAAAAAGTTGTAAGAAAATGTGTGGGAAAAAAGAAAAGGTATTATTTATACTGCAGTTGATGAAATAATACAGGAAAAGACTCAGTAAAAGACTAACAAAATGTGTGAAAAATGATAGGATGTTAGGTGGAAGTGATTAAAGTAGAAAAGTGGAATCATTGAAGAAATATTTAAATGATAAATTGATGAGGAATTGGTGATTCTTTGGCTGTTAAGTAGGAGAGGGAGGAGTTAAGAAATACAGCATAACAGTTCGTTCAACTGGTTGAATCGAAGTCTCATTGAAGGATATGAATTTCACTGTAGTTGATCTGTCCCACACTGTGATGTACTCTGTGTGCCTCTTGGAAGGTTGTGTTGTAAAGTATGGCATTAAATTTCCAAGAATTTTAATTAAAGAATTAAAGAAAACAATTCTCCTTCGTTAACAGCACTTCTCCAATATATTTGCCTGAGAAACCTCTTTTTCCATTGACTAGTTATTAACAGCTTGAGAGAAACTCATATATATTATAAACACAGAAGAAATATGCTATTTTGCTTTTATTGTCATTTCTAAGATACCATTCTCTTTTGGCTTTCTTTATAATTTTCTAATAATTTATTCCTTTGCTGTTCTGTAGACTCATATTCCTCTGTGTACTCTTTAAACGTTCATGTTGTAAAGGCCCAAATTATTTCTTAAGAAGTCTTTCTACATCTAACATTTTTCTTTTTAATCTATCTCTTCATATACTTCAGACGGAGGGTTCTAAAGCTTAAATCTAGATGGATTAGAGATGGATTAAAGCCTTCAGTGACACATATGACTCAGTAATGTCTAAAGCCCTCTGCAAGAGAACAATGGCATTCTCAGGCCACTCATCCCTCCACTCCCTGCCTAGTAATGTGTTAATGAGTAATACAAAGTTGTTTTCAGTTACTTCTTTGTAATGTGCTTTTTCCTACCTTCTTCACTTTACTCATGATACTCCTTTTGAAAATAATGCTATATTGACTCCAACTTTGACTCATGAATCAATACTCACTTTTTATTTCTCAGCCCCAGCACCACCTCTGAAAAGCCTTTTATCTATAACATTTCCCCTGCTGAAAATGTATCGCTCTTTTCTTTCTTTATGTTCTCAAAAATGAAACTCCATTATTCATTTACTACATGACTCTAAACTTGACTGTTTACATATAGGTCTCCCACAGTGAGCTGTGAGCTGTTAGGGGTGACAAAACATGTCCATATGCATGGCGTCTAGGATCATGGCTCCTTTATACAGAATCTTAACATTTTCTCTGAATGAAAGAGTGGAGAGGAAAGCAATCTTTCATGTTCCTTTGCTATTTAATAGGTAATTCAAACTGCCTTTCTACTCTCTGCCATTTTTATGTGTAAATATTACTGCCTCTCAAATACTTCTATGTTGCACCATCTGATAGACATGTATATTTTTAATTAATGGTGCACTCGATTCCAATATGTCAGTGCTACCCAATGCTTGTTGCCATTCCTCTCTGAGTTTTCATTTTTGTTCCTTAAGTGTTGAAAGAAGTTGTATTGAGTTTCCAAATTATTATTTCTTTTTTCCCAGCTTTATTAACATGTAATTGACAAATAAAAATTTTACATACTTGTGGTGTACAATGTGATGTTTTGAAATATGTATACATTGTGAAATGCTGAAATCAAGATAGTTTACATATGGATCACCTCACATACTTATCTTTTTGTATGTGTGATGAGATCATCTGTGATGTACCTTATGAGCAATTTTCAAGCATACAATTCATTATTATTGACTATAGTTATACTATTCACTATAGTCTACAATACATCTCTCAAACTTCTGCATCCTGCTTAACCAAAACTTTGTACCCTTTGACCAACATCTCCTAATTCCCCCAGCTCCATCTCAGACCCTGCTGACCACCATTCTACTCTCTGCTTCTATAACATCAACATTTTAAGATGCCAAATATAAGTGAGATCATGAAGTATTTGTCTTTCTGTGCCTGACTTCTTTCACTTAGCATAATGTCCACCAGGTTCATTCCTTTTGTTGAAAATGAAATAATTTATTTCTTTTTAAAGACTAAATATTATTTTATTTATATGGTAATATGGTTTGGATATTTGTTTCCCTCAAATCTTATGTTGCATTTATATCCTCAATGCTGGAGGTGGGGCCTTTTGGGAGGTATTTAGGTCTTGGGGACAGATCTCTTATGACTTGGTACTGTCTTCATGATAGTGAGTGAGTTCTTTCAGGATCTGGTCATTAAAAAGTGCTACCCGGAGGTCCTTGCTCCCAGAGCTCCTAAGATGGTATCAGGCTGTTTCCAAAATGGCGACACGCCACTTCCAAGATGGTGACAAGCCTCATGTTCTCTGACCCGGGGTTCTTGGCCTCATGGATTCCAAGGAATGGAATCTTGGGCCATGTGGTGAGTGTTATAGCACTATCAGACCCATAGCTGTGGGTCATGGAAAGGAACGGTGGAGCCCAGTGACTAGTGTTCAGCTCCATTAGGATGAACCCAGGCACTTAGCTGTGCAGGAACAACAGCAAGCCTTTAGCCCAATTGGGAGTGGCAGTGGGCGCCTTGCTGGATCAGGAGGAGCACAGTGGACACCCTGCTGTATCCGGAGGAATGTAAGTCAGCTGCGGGTCTGCAATGACGGCAAACAGCAGTGGTGGACTGCGAGCGAAAGCTCAGCTTGAGCGCTAGCAAACACGGACCGGAAGAGTGCAGTTGCAAGATATAATAGAGTGAAAACAGAGCTCCCATACAAAGGGAGGGGATCCAAAGAGGGTAGCCATTGCCGACTCGAATGCCTGGGTTTATATCCTGATCCTTGTCGCTCGCACTGTGCTCTCAGGCAATTAGATAACTGGCTATTTCTTTACCTCTTGTTTTTGCCTAATTAGCATTTTAGTGAGCTCTCTGATTGGTCGTGTGTGAGCTAAGTTGCAAGCCCCTTGTTTAAAGGTGGATGCAATCACCTTCCCAGCTAGGCTTAGGGATTCTTAGTTGGCCTAGGAAATCCAGCTAGTCCTGTCTCTCAAAAGTATGTGGCACCTTCCCCCACAACTTACTCTTGCTCCTGCTCTTCTAGCTGTGTCTGCTTCCGCTTCACCTTGTCTCACCATGGCAAGCTTCCTGAAGCGTCCCCAAGATCTGATAAGATGCCAGCACCATGCTTCCTGTAATTCCCGCAGAACTGTAAGTCAATTAAACCTCTTTTCTTTACAAATTACTCAGTCTTTGGTATTCTTTATAGCAATGCAAGAATGGTCTCACATGCACAAATAAAATGGCACTGAGGAGTGGGATATTTCTATAACAATAGCTGAAAATGTGGAAGCTTTTATGGAACTGGGTAACAGGTAGACATTGGAAGAGTTTGGAGGGCTCAAAATAAAACAAAAAGATGAAGGAAAATTTGAAACTTCTTAGAGACTAGTTAAATGGTTGTGGCCAAAATGTTGATAGTGATACGGACCGTGAAGTTCAGGTCAATGAAGATGTAAATGAGGAACTTAGTGGGAACTGAAGCAAACGTCATTCATGTTACACCTTAGCAAAGAGCTTGGCTGCATTCTATTTATGCCCTAGGGATCTGTGGAAATTTAAACTTCAGAGTAACAACCTAGGGTATCTGGTGGAGGAAATTTCTAAGCAGCAATGTGCTCAAAATGTAGCCTGGCTGCTTCTAACAGCCTACTCTCAGATGTAGAAGTGAAAAAAAAAAAAAAAAAAGGCTTAAAGTTGGAATTTATATTTGAAAGGGAAGCAGAGCATAAAAGTTTGAGAAATTTGCAGCTTGACCAGGTGGCAGAAAAAGAAAAAGGTTTTTTAGGATAGAATTCAAGCAGGCTGTGGAGCAACCACTTAACTAGAAATATTTGCATAACTAAAAGGGAGCCAAATGCTAATAGCCAAGATGGTAGAAAATGTCCTCAAAGTCATTTCAGAGACCCTTGGGGCAGCCCCTCCTATCAAAGGCCTGGAGTCCTACGAGGAAGAAACAGTTTTATGGGTCAGGCCCATGGGCCTGATGGTCTGCACAGCCTCGGGCCAATGCTTCCAGCATCCTGGCTGCTCTGGCTCCAGCCTTGGCTCAAAGGGCTCCAGTTACAATTGTGGTTGCTTCTTCAGAGGGTGCAAGCAGTAAGCCATGGTGGCTTTCAGGTATTGCTAAGCTTGTAAGAGCACAGAATGCAAAAGTGAAGAAGCAGTTTCTACCTAGATTTCAGAGGGTATGTGGAAAAGTCTGGGTCTCCGGATGGAATCCTGCTGCAATGGGGGAGCCTCCACAGAGAACTTCTATTCAGGCAGTGCAGATGAAAAATGTGGGGTTGGGAGGCCCCACATAGAGTCCCCATTGAGACACTGTCTAGTGAAACAGTAAAAAGGGGGCCACCATCATTGTTCTCCAGGTCCTAGAATGATAGATCCACTTTGTAGTTTGTTCCTGAAAAAGCCACAGGCACTCAAGAAACTGTGAGAGCAGCTGCAGGGGCTGAGCTCTGCAAAGCCACAGGAGTGGAGCTGCCCAAGGTCTTAGGACCCCATGTCTTGCACCAGTGTGTCCTGAATATGTTACATGTAGTCACAGGAGATTATTTTGGAGATTTAAGATGTAGTAACTACCCTGATGGGTTTCAAACTTTCATGAGGCCTGTAGCCACTTTCCTTTGGTTGATTTCCCTCTTATGGAATGGCAATGTTACCCAATGCTTACACCACCATTGTGTCTTGGAATTAAATAACTTGTTTTTGACTTTATAGACTCATAGGTGAAAGAGACTTACTTTGTCTCAGATGAAACTTTGGACTTTGGACTTCTGAGTTAATGCTGGAATGAGTTAAGAATTTGGGAGATTGTTGAGAAGACATGATTTTATATTGTTGAGAAGACTATGAGATATCACAGGGGCCACGGACAGAATGATATAGTTTGGATATTTTTCCCTGCCCAAATCTCATGTTGAATTGTAGTCCCTAATGCTGTAGGTGGGCCTGGTGAGAGGTGTTTGGATCATGGGGGTGGATCCCTTATGCCTTGGTGCTGTCTTCACAATAGTGAGTGATTTCTCATGAGATCTCGTCAGTTAAAAGTGTGTAGCACCTCCCTCCCCAACTCTCTTTTGCTTCTGCTCTGATCATGTTACATACCTGCCCCCCTTCACCTTTCGCTATGATTATAAGCTTCCAGAGGTCCCTCTAGAAGCTGAGCACCTGCCAGCACCATGCTTCCTATAAAGCCTGCAAACTGTGAGCCAAGTAAACTACTTTTCTTTATAAACTTTCTAGTCTCAGGTATTTCTTTATAGCAATGCAATAATGGCTTCACATGTAAGAACTATATATTTTATTTTTCAAATCCATGCACCTCTATGAATACTTAGGTTGACTCCATATCTTGGCTGTTGTGAATTGTAGTGAGTATGGGAGTACAGATAACTTCTTAACATGTGGACTTCATTTCCTGTGGTTATATACACAGAAGTGGGATTGCTGAGTAATATGGTATGTCTATTTTTAATTTTTTGAGGAATCTCCATAATGACTGTACTATTTACATTTTGACCAATAGTGTACAAGGATCTTCTTTACATCCTTGCTAACACTGATTATCTTTTGTCTTTTTGATAATGGACATCAAGTCATTATTTCTAAAAGTTTATTCATTTGCATCCCTTTGGGTTTATTTGCTATTGCTATAGAATGAATTGTAGAGCTTCAAAATTCATTGGTTGAAGTTCTAATCCCAAAAGTGACTGTACCTGGAGATTGGGTCTTGGGAGGTAATTAAGATTAAATGACATCATAAAAATGAGGTCCAAATACCATGGAACTGTGTCCTTATAAGAAAATAAAGAAAAATCTTCTCTTTCTCTCTCTCCCTCCCTCCCTCCCCCCATATGAGGAAGGTGACTATCTGCACGCCAGAAAGAGGATACACATGTCAGGCATCAAATTAGCTAACACTTTGGTCTTGAACATCCCAGACTCCAGGACTCTGAGACATAAATTTGTATTGTTAAGCTACCCAGTCTGTGGTATAGCAGCCCCAGAGGGCTAAAATCAATTACTCTTATATGTCAGTTCATTTTTCAGGCTTGACAGAACTCTACTACATATACCTTAACTTACGTGAATTAGATATATAACTCTTAGATTTATTTTAAAAAACCAATATCCTAAATAAATTAATAAATCAATCAAGGTTTTAAGGTTGAATTTATTTGGATTTTTTTTTTTGAGACAGTCTCACTTTGTCACCCAGGCTAGAGGGCAGTGGTGCAATTGCAACTCACTGCAATCTCTGCCTCCTGGGCTCAAGTAATCCTCCTGCCCGAGCCTCCTGACTAGCTGGGACTACACGTGCACACCACTACTCCTGGCCAATTTTTGTATTTTTTTTTTTTTTTTTTTAGTGATAGGGATTTGCTCTGAGGCTTGTCTCAAACTCCTGGGCTCAAGGGATCGTCCTGCCTCAGTTCCCAAAGTGCTGGGATTACAGGTGTTACATTTTCCAACTGGCTGAAACAGTTATTTCAAAATAAAGCTAAATTTACTAAATTAAAAGTAAGTCTTGGTTAGGCTCAGTGACACACCTGTAATCCCAGTACTTGGGGAACCTGAGGTGGGAAGATCCCTTGAGCTCATGAGTTAAATACTAGCCTAGGACAAAAAGCAAGATCCTGCCTCTACAAGAAATTAAAAAAAAAAAAAAAAAATAGCTGGGTAGAGTGGCTCATGCCTGTAATCTCAGCACTTTGGGAATCTAAGGTGGGACGATCACTTGAGTTTGTCCAAGAGTCAGACCAACCTGGACAACATAGCAAGACCTTAGGACTAAAAAAAAAATGAAAAAATAAAAAAATCAAGCATGGTGGCATATACTTGTGGTCTCAGATACTTGGAAGGCTGAGACAGGAGGATCACTTGAGCCCAGGTCAAGGGTCCAGTGAGCCATAATCATGTTACTACACTCCAGCATGGGAGATGGAATAAGATTTTTATCTAAAAAATATAAAGAAATCATTTAAAAACTAAAATACCTAAACCACTTGTTTTAAAATATATACACACAAAATGCAATAAAGCTAAAAGTTACTATTATTTTTTAAAATTTACACTGGGCAGTATGGCCCATTCCTATAATCCCAGCACTTTCAGAGGCAGAGACAGGTAGATTGCTTGAGCCCAAGAGTTCGAGGCCAGTCTGGGCAACATGGCAAAATCCTGACTTTACTAAAAAATATTTAAAAGCTAGCCATGCATGGTGGCATGCACCTGTGGTCCCAGCTGCTTTGGAGGATGAGGTGGGAGGATCACTTGAGCCCAGGAAGCAGAGTCTGCAGTGAGCCATGATTGGACCACTGCACTTAGACTGGGCAACAGCGCAAGACCATGTCTCAGAAAAACGTTAAATATAGGTTTATTCTCTAATGGACATCATACTAGAATTTGATTTGTGAACCATGTTAAATTTGTGATAATATAAATGGTAGCTAATATGCATTCAATGATTTCTACATTCTGTAGGCATGTTACAATTTTTTTCCTTTTTCTTCACAACAGTTCCAAGAGATGTGTACTATTTTAAATCTGTTTTATAGATGAGGAACTGAATCAGGGATAGTTAAATAAATTGGGGAAAGTTATACAGTAGTATGTGGGAGATCCACTTAATTCTACATATTATTATTCTGTAAAAAATGTGTATCTAAGTTAAGCATTGTATTTTAACTTAAATCATATTCATTTATCAACATAACGAAAGTTCAAGGCCCTTCCTCTGGGTATGTCTTTTTATTAGTTTCTGTAGACTCTTACTTTTTGTAAAACTTGCCAAAACAACTATAATTCACCTAGTATCACTACCTGCTTTTAAAAAAAAATAATTTAATAAAAAGTTAAAATCACTGGCAAGGCATTCTTTTAGATTGTTGCAGCCCTTTTCCTGTTTCCTTTTGTTTCTTTACATAAATCTTACTGACACCTAATGTGTCAGTATGTGTTTGTTTAATCAACTAGACTTTACCAAGATTTTTTGAAGTAGTCATTTTCTTATTGCTGTGTCTCAAATTTTCAGTCTATTTAATACGTTTATTTATTTAAGTTGGATTAAATTACACAAATGTAGGAGAAACATTTAATGCTCCCTGAATGTCTGTATATGCCCCTGTATTTTCCAGCTTTCCCTGCAGTTGTACTGGTACCAGGAGTCTAACTATGGATAATGGGTTATAGGTGAAAGTGTGTAAATTCCTGTAAGAAGCAGAGAATATCTATGTTCTCAATTTTCTCTCTTCCCTTTCCCCAGCAACCTTAAAGTCACATGTTAAAACCAAACAAATGACATGATGGCCACTGGTGATATCATGATGGAAGTAGTCAAGATTTTTGGGAGAGGAGAGTTGAATAAAGTGTTGCCCAACATGCAGCAGACTTTGAATAAGTCAAAAGTAAATTTTTGTTTTGTTAAACCACTGAGGTTTTGAGGTTGATTTGCTTCAACCACATTACCTGGTCTATACTGATTAATGTAAGCGGATTCGGAGCTGTAATAGTTCATTCTCACACTGCAACAAATACATACTTGAGAGTGGGTAATTAATAAAGAAAGAGGTTTAATTGACTCCTAGTTTAGGATGTCGGGGGAGACCTCAGGAAATTTATGGTCATGGTGGAAATATGTCCTTCTTCACAGGGCAGCAGGCAGGAGAAGAATGTGAGCAAAAGAGGGGAAACCCCTTATAAAAACCATCAGATCTTGTGAGAACTCACTCACTATCATGAGAACAGCATGGTGGAAACTAGCCCCATGATCCAATCACCTCCTACCAGGTCTCTCCCTTGACACGTGGGGATTACGATTCAGATGAGATCTGGGTAAGGACACAAAGCCAAACATTATCAGGAGCTAATGCAGTTAACTCTTGGTAACCATAATAATTCACTTGATGGGAACAGACATAGCACATTTGCAAAAAGTTTCCAGCCTACTCTAGGCATTAGTCAGCACGTTTTGTAGAAACATAAACTGGAGTTTACCTTTCTAAACAGAGTTCTATTGTGTGCCTAAGTGCATATGCCATTAATTTAAATGACTTCACCAATCATTGCAAATTTATGATTTTATCTCTTTTATCACAGAATATTTCAAATATCTTTAATTGAATTTCTTAGGATAAACCATACACATATTTTGAAAACACATATCCTTTATTCTTTTGACATAATACATTTTAAATTATGAATTACTAGATATCAAAACATAATTATTTTAAGCAGCAGTGAGTGAATGAAAATTCCTACTATTTAAAATTTAATTCAGCTGTGCAAGGTTTTAATGACTGTTCAGAAAGCCCTAATGGTTTTACTATATCCCCATAGTTCATTATATATAATAAACTATGTATTAAGAATGAATAAAAAGCAACAATAACACATTTTAATAAAGAACCTTAATTAACATATGTTGAATGTTAACTAGTCTCTTATTCATGGCAGCAAGTGTTATCAGCCAGAGGGCAGTAGACTATAAAGTGAGCACTTTATTTCCACCATACTAGTTGATTTGGAGAAGACAGTGACACATAGGTTATATTAACACATTAATTTCTAAATTGAAATTATTCAAACAGAGTAAGTCTTCATTTATTTATTTAAGAGTTATTTCTCACCTTAATACAATTTAATGTATGATCAATAAAAATGAAATTACAACTACTGTATATCAACAGTCTCTGGATTCTACTTTATTAATGTGCATCAGAATTTATTTATTTAAGCAGTATTTCTCATTTATTTATTTAAGAGGTATTTCTCACCTTAATATAATTTAATATATGATCAATAAAAGTGAAATTACAACTACTGTATATCAACAATCTCTGGAGGGTTCTACTTTATTAATGTGCATCATAATTCATTGCAATTTAGCACATAGTGTTCTGGCACAATAGTAGAATACCTGCTGATTAATATTTGCTATGGAAATAGTAATGTGCTCGTTATGACTTGGGTAAGAAATGAGCATCGCTGATTGACTGCACAAATGAAGTAAATAACAATCCCATCTAGTAACTCATCAAAATGATGAGGGATTCCATAGAGACTCTGCCAGTGAAAAATCAATCATTGTTGGATGGAGAATATTTATAAAATTCTGAGGACAAAGATGTTAAAAGTATGTGATGATTTCTCTGTTTTCATATTTTATTATCCTTGAGAAATGTTTATTTATATGTTTTGAATTTGCTCCTTCTGTGTTCTTAGACTGTAGCTATGTTATGCAGTAATTAGCAATTTAAAAAACTAATTGCTTAATGTAAATAAAAATTGTATAGATTGCCTTCCATTTTCCTAGGTACTGTGTTAAAAGTGGCAAAAGAAAGATAAATAAATCTTAGTATTTTCTTTTAATATTTCATAATGATGTGGATTTGTAAAAATATATTAACATACCAAAATGTTTGCTAAATGCATGTTTTGGTATGTGTGGATGCTGACACAACTATGGGGACGAGGGCATTTTCAAATATACATTTTGGGGTTCACAGCTATACTAATAAAATGTACCAGCAAACAATAAGCAATTCTTGGTACAATTCAAGTTGCTGAGTGAAAAAAATATATAAGTATCTTTTGATCTCCTAATATATAAATTTTACACTGTGAAATTACATCAGTTATGATCAATCTCTTATTTTATATATATTATATATATACACACACACACACACACACACACACGCACACATATGCATAGACTGCTCCAGCTCTTGTATTAAAACATGAACAAGAAATTAACATGGCTAAAGATAATAGAGATAGATCATAGTTGATGTAATTTCACAGTGTAAAATTTATATATTAGGAGATTAAAAGATATTTATAATAGTGTGTGTATATATGAAATCAATTTCTCCTTTGTATCTTATTCATTAAAATTAGTGATTCTGAGACATCAGTTTGCCATGTAAATAACCAATGCATGCTAAGGCCTAGACATTTTGTTAATAAGACATCAAAAATGTCTTTCATCTCTTCTTGCCTTTCTCAGTTGCAGGNCTACTGTACCCACGTTCTAGAAAACAGTCTGGGACAAAGCTTACCTGTTTATCATGTGTTGCAATCTCAGAGCAGAGAGCGAGGAAAGATTGGTAGAAAAGGATAGGAGGGAAAGGAAATCAAGGCTATATGCATCAACAAACTGGCTACAGCTTAACATGAAAACACAGACAACTGTTACAGGTTACAGGATGGGTTACAGGTTACAAGATGGGTTGTATGGAACTACTAATATTGTGTGTGTGTGTGTGTGTGTGTGTTTAAGGGGATGTGTTATTTTAAATGCAGAGCTTCGCTTTTAAAGCAGGCATAAATAAAAAACATTGTTCACCTTGTGCAGATATGTGACAACTAAGAACTCATTGTTTGGGTTGAGACCCCAGGCATGCTGCATGTTTATAACCTGTTCCCTGGGCTTGAATCTAAGTCTAGAAAATACTAAACTATACTTTAGCTATAATGGCTTGGGTAGGGACTTTGGTAGTTGATTTGGATCAACTAAATCAGGGGACTGTGCAGAAATCAACAATACTAAGTGCTGAGAGAAACATAAATCAACAGCATTGAAGCCACCTTGCACTTAGGCAAATCTGATTAAGTTTGTTCTCCGGCAGTAAGTTGGATAGAAGCATGAGACTTTGAGTAGAGCAGAGTAGTAACAGCATCTGGAATAATAATAAGGTTTCCTGTAACAAATGACCCAACAGAATAACTGGCATAATGTGGCAGATCTGTCTTGTTACATTAAAAACAGAAAATGTATATTAGGTTTTTCTAAAATTTTGTTCCAAAGGGAGGGGGGCTCCAAGCAAAGAGAGAAAAACCCTGTATGTGGTGCAAACGTAGTCAGTTATATTGGGAGGCTGGAGGAGGCAGTGTCTTATTTGCATAGGGCCCAGGGGATTGGTTTGACCAGTTGTGACATTCTTGTAGCCCACAAAAAACCTGGCCCTCCCACCTTAGCTTTTAATATGCAAATATGGGCCGCCATGATGTCCCACACTGGCGGTATTATCTGGAGGCAGCCATGACACCTGGCACACATGGTGGCAAGGAGAAGAGGGTGGGAATCACTATGTTGGATGGACCTAGTTTCTAATCGTTGGTATTTGTGTATCAATACTTGCTGGCCTGGTTTCTCAGGCTGCCTTGCTGTTAGAAAAGAAATGTTTCCAGAGCTGTTTTTATATTTTAAAAAATTCCCCAAGAACCTTTACCCTTTCTAGTTGACTAAAAATTATTTCTTAATAACTCCTGTATTACTCCTGTGTAGAGTCAACTTCATTCCAAAAATCACTTGAAAATCACTTGAATTAGTTTACAATGTGCCATATTGTGTGGGTAGAACAAAATAAACACTTGTGTAGGTGGAGCAAATAAATGTAGGAAACTGAAGCACGTGAAAAATAAACGTTGGATAAAGTCTGGAATAAGATTACCTTGGGAGACAAGTTATTCCTTAAGGTTTTCTACAGTTCTCAGAAGTCAGTTGCAAATTTATCAATCAAGATTTCTAGGCAGCATATTAAAAACAATAAAAAAGTAAAGTAAGGCTTATAGTATTTAGATAGAATATAAACAAGTTCTGACACACACGTTTTTAATTTTTCCCTGTGAACATTCAATAAGAGTAATTCAATATGAGGTATTGGAAGAGATGTTTGAGCTGGTGGATCATTACTGCAATCCCAACACTTTGGGAGGCCGGGGCGGGAGAGTTGCTGGGACCCAGGAGTTTGAGACAAGCCTGAGCAACATGGTAAGATCCCATCTCTACAAAAAATTAAAAATTAGCTGAGTATGGTGGTGTGCACCTGTGGCCCTAGGTACTCAAGCGGCTGAGGCAGAGGATCACTTGAGCTTGGGCGGTTGAGGGTGCAGTGATCACACCAATGCACTAAAGCCTAGGCAACAGAGTGAAACCATGTCTAAAAAAAAAAAAAGAAAAAAGAAAAAAATGTTTAAGCCATACATATAATTACCATAAATACTGAAATATGTTTTCTTATGGCATTTCTTAGGTTATATACCAATGCTGAGGTAGTATAGTAACAAATTACAATACAATAAAGACAAATCTGTCAAGGATGGAAACAAAATCCAAGTATGATATGGAATAAAGTAAGGAACACATATCAACTACGTAGAAACAATGGTGGTTTTTGCTAACTTTTAGGCATATGTTGCATGCATTTTGGATTGTATGCCAAAAGGCAGCCTAAATAGCCTTGGGGAAGCTTGAGGAAAGTGTTAAGTGAAATTTAGAAGGGGCCCAAGCAAAATATTAAATGTATAAAGGTATGGAGGAGGCTCGCAGTGAGGGATTGAACAAAGATGAGAATGTACACTGGAAACTGGGGAATGAAGACCCTTATTAGAGAGTGGTGATAATTTGGCAATGCTGTGACCCACATTGTGAAAAATAGGATATATATATTTAATGAACTTTAAAACTTAGCAAAGAAGATTTCCAGGAAGAATTGACTACTTCTTGCTGTGCAGGAAATATAAGACAGAAAGAAATGAGCTAAATATAAAGAAGCCAGGGCTTGCTGAATTGGAAAATAAAGCTCTTCCTCATCCCCACCCTCTCCAGATGGCTGGCAATTCTCAAGTTAAATAATGACTTCTAAGACAGATATGATCCAGAGTTCTAGCAGGAAAACATGGTAAAGATAAATGCAAGGGGGTGATGTAAAGCCCTTGGTTAACACCTCAGAAAGATCTTTGCTACTTTTCTGAAAATAAGAGCTAAGTTCAGTGGAAGAGGAAGGCTGACCCAGAGTGCAAAGCCAAGAACCACAGAGAACCAGGAAGAAGGGCTGAGCCTTAGTGAACTGAAACTGGCATCATACACTCGGCTTGATTTAAGGCTGTTGGTAAATGAAGGCAAAGAAATAAATGAAAAATGTCAATTCTTCTTAACTCTTATGCAAAGATTTGGCTGTGCTTGGAATTCTGTGTTGATGTCCATTTTCTTTCTTTGTCTTCAAGTATTTGCAGTTGTTTATGAAATCTATATTTGGAATTTTGGGTCTCTCTACACTGTGAGTAGTGTGAATCTCATGACTTCAATGCCATCAAATCCTTTTCTACACAATTTCCCTGCCTCACGCCTATAAGCTTGGCTCTCTCTACTGCTTTCCTTGACTGTGCCAAGCTTTTCTTTACCTATACTGTACAAGAGAAAATCTTACTGAACAACCTGAACAAACCTTTACATACTGAACAAATTTTTGGGTTTTGAATCTCAGTTGTAACATTTACTAAGAAGGTGGACTTGGACAACTTACTTAAATTCTCTATGCCTCTTTTATCTGTAAAATTGTGAGTTTTACAGTTTAAATGAATAAGCATTTAGAAAAACGAATAGAATTGATGTCACTGACACTTTCGTTATTTATTATATTACCAGTATTATTATTACTATTGGAGGTGACCTGCTAAATTGCTTAAACTTATTAACCTGACCTGTGACTTTGGAGTGGATTGGTCACTTACAAGGTGCTGTAATGATATAATAAAACAATTCCTAATAGCAATGATTCTAGAGGCCAGGGCACTGGCTGATGAAATTAGTTTTCTTAAACTTTCTCTGTCTTTACTGAAGGCTTCAACTCTCCTCGACATTATCTTATTAAGAACATTATGATGGGGAACTTTAACAAATTTTATTGATTTTATCTTTTAATACAGTAAGGCACTTATTCTGTTATTTATAATCTAAATGTCTACATGAAAATTAATTTTAACCAAAATGTCTTAAAGTTTGAAAATTCTTCTGTTATTATTCATTGGCATATTTTAGTCTTCTGGGGACTTATTTTCTTTAAAAGAGAAAAGGCTGAAAAGGAAATGGATCTTTGATGTGTTTTCATGCTTTCTACCCAAGTAGTAGCCTCTTAGGTGGTGTGACAATCTCCTCTGGTGGCACTGCATGGCTCACTTTTGTAGAACTTAACTTCTAAAGCAAAATTATAAAGTTAAGTTTTAAAAAATAACCTGGAAATACTAGATATCCCCCCCCAAAAAAAAAAAATTGGTATGACAGTAAAATATGTTTTTGGTTGTGTTACTGGTGGCAGGCATCTGAGTTACCAGCAGCGAATCCATGTGTGTCTGCAGCAACCTCAATTCTTGCCTCCTCAGAAGAAAAAATTTGACTGAGGGGCATCAGGCAGAAAATGAGACCAAGTCAAGTTTCAAAACACGAGTGGAAGTTCATTAAAAAGCTTTAGATCAGGAGAGAAAGTGCACTTAGAAGAGATTCAAGTGGGTGACTTGAAGAACAAGTGCCCCATTTAACCGTGATCCTAGGACTTTATAGGCTGGCATCTTGCACCCCTTTCCCATGATTCTTTCCTGAGGGTGGGCTGCTGGCATGCGGAGTGCTTTTCTTATGCTTGGACATTGAGCACACGCCTGTGTTTAGGCAGTTGTATGCTTGCCCATTTGAGGGTTTCTTCCTTTTTCCAGTGGCGTGCCCCTGGAAGGTGAGCATACCACCTTCCCTGTCATTGTGGCTCTTAATGACCATATGCCTGGGCTCACTCACCCAATACCTGAGATTTTATTGGAATCCCTTTTGCTTCTTCCAGGTGAGGTGCCTGCATTCAATGAACACTTTAATGTTAACAGCTGTGGATCAGCAGGAGCTTGTCTCTCCGTGGTGCTGGTAATGTGATAGTGGTCAGACCATCACCTGACATTCCTAGTGGGTGGAGAGAATAGTCTTCTCTTGGTCTGCTATGCCTGTCTAACTACCCATAGCAGTTATATCCCGTTACTACTGGAATTTTTAACTGCTGCCCAATCAGTGGAATAAAGAAGTAAGTGATAGATAGAATACCTTGATGCAATCTTTCTTTAATCAGAAAGAGAGCAGAGAGTTTAAAATTCTTTTGAAAGTTTTCACCATGCTGAGATTGCCGTGAAGTGTGTGATATGGTTTGGCTCCTAAATCTCGTCTTGAATTGTACTCCCATAATTCCCACGTCTTCTGGGAAGGACCCGGTGGGAGATAATTGAATCACATGGTTGCTTTCGCCAGTACTGTTCTTGTGATTGTGAGTAAATCTCACAAGATTTGATGGTTTTCCTGGGGGTTTCTGCTTTTGCATCATCCTCATTATCTTTTTGCCTGCTGCCATCAATATAAGATGTGACTATTCTTCCTTGCCTTCCAGCGTGATTGTGAGGCTTTTCCAGCCACGTGGAACTGTAAGTCCAGTTAAACCTCTTTATTTTGTAAATTTCCCAGTCTCAGGTATTTCTTTTGCAGCAGCATGAAAACAAACTAATATAGTAAATTCGTACCAGTAGAGTGGGGCATTGCTGAAAAGATACCTGAAAATGTGGAAGTGACTTTGCAACTGGGTAAGAGACAGAGGTTGGAACAGTTTGGAGGGCTCAGAAGAAGAAAGGAAAGGCCGGGCGCGGTGGCTCAAGCCTGTAATCCCAGCACTTTGGGAGGCCGAGATGGGCAGATCACGAGGTCAGGAGATCGAGACCATCCTGGCTAACACGGTGAAACCCCGTCTGTACTAAAAAAATACAAAAAAATTAGCCGGGCGAGATGGCGGCCGCCTGTAGTCCCAGCTACTTGGGAGGCTGAGGCGAGAGAATGGCGTAAACCTGGGAGGCGGAGCTTGCAGTGAGCTGAGATCCGGCCACTGCACTCCAGCCTGGGCGACAGAGCGAGACTCCGTCTCAAAAAAAAATAAAATAAAAAAATAAAAAAGAAGAAGAAAGGAAAATGTGGAAAAGTTTGGAACTCTCTAGAGACTTGTTGAATGGCTTTGCCCAGAATGTTGATAGTGATATGGACAATGAGGTCCAAGCTGAGGTGGTCTCAGATGAAGATGAGGAACTTGTTGGAAACTGTAGTAAAGATGACTGTTGTTATGTTTTAGCAAGCAGACTGGCAGCATTTTACCCCTGCCCTAGAGATTTGCGGAACTTTGAGCTTGAGAGAGATGATTTAGGGTATCTGGCAGAAGAAATTTCTAAGCAGCAAAGCATTCAAGAAGTGACTTGGGTGCTGTTAAAGGCATTCGGTTTTAAAAGGCAAACAGCATAAAAGTTGGGAAAATTCGTAGCCTGACAATGTGATAAAAAAAAAAAATGCCATTTTCTGAGGAGAAATCCAAGCAGGCTGTAGACATTTGCATAAGTATCGAGAAGCTGAATACTAATCCCCAAGACAATGAGAAAAATGTATCTAGGGCATGTCAGATGTTTTCATGGTAGCCCCTCCCATTACAGGCACAGAGGCTTAGAATTAAAAAGAGGTTTCCTGGGCTGGGCCCAGGGTCCCCATGCTGTGTGCAGCCTAGGGACTTGGTGCCCTGTGTTCTAGCCACTCCAGCGATGGCTGAAAGGGGCCAACATACAACTCAAGCAGTGGCTTTGGATGGTGCAAGCCCCAAGCCTTGACAACTTCCATGTGATGTTGAGTCTGTGGGTACACAGAAGTCAAAATTGAGGTTTGGGAACTTCCGCCTAGATTTCAGAAGATATATGGAAATGCCTGGATACCCAGGCAGAAGTTTGCTGCAGGAGCAGTGTTCTCATGGAAAACCTCTGCTAAGGCAGTACAGAAGGAAAATGTGGGGTCAGAACCCCCACACTGAGTCCCTACTGGGGCACTGCCTAGTGGAGCTATGAGAAAAAGACCACTATCCTCCAGAACCCAGAATGGTAGACCTTCCAACAGCTTGCACCACGTGCCTGGAAAACCCACAAACATTCCATACAAGTCCATGAAAGCAACTGGGAGAGAGTCTGTACCCTGCAAAGCCACAGAGGCAGAACTTCCCAAGACCATGGGAACTCACCTCTTGCATCAGCATGACCTGGATGTGAGATATGAAGTGAAAGGAAATCATTTTGGAGCTTTAAGATTTGACTGCCCTGTTGGGTTTCAGACTTGCATGGGCCCTGTAGCCCGCTTTTTTTTGGCCAATTTCTCCCATTTGAAATGGTTGTATTTACCAAATGTCTGTACCCCTATTGTGTCTAGGAAATAACTAGCTTGCCTTGATTTTACAGGCTCGTAGGTGGATGAGACTTACCTTGTCTCAGATGAGACTTTGGACTGTGGACTTCTGAGTCAATCCTGAAATGAGTTAAGACTTTAAGGGACTACTGGGAAGGCATGATTGGTTTTGAAATGTGAGGACATAAGATTTGGTAGGGGCCAGGGGTGGAATGGTATTGTTTGGCTCTGTGTCTTCACCCAAATCTCATCTTGAATTATACTCCCATAGTTCCCACCTGTTATGGGAGGGCCAGCTGAGAGATAAATGAATCATGGGGATGGTTGCCCCCATACTGTTCTCATGGTAGTGAATAAGTGGGGTTTTTTCAGGGGTTCCCACTTTTGCATCTTCCTCATTCTCCCTTTGCTTGCTGCCATCTGGGTAAGATGTACTTGGTCCTCCTTGCCTTCCACCATGACTGTGAGGCTTCCCCAGTCACGTAGAACTCTAAGTCCAAGTAAACCTCTTTATTTTTTAAAATTGCCCAGCCTCAGGTATGTCTTTATCAGCAGTGTGTAAACAAAGTAATCCAGTGTGTGAGTGTGAGTGCCTGTGTATGTGTGTGTGGAAGTGTGCATTTGGAAACAAGAATTCATCTTATGGATTCTTGCCTGTGCTTTACTCTTGCTTTTGCACAGCTTTACAGATAATATGCCAGTATTTTAAAAGGTAGGACATGGTCTGAATGGCTTACTATAAATTTTAAATAAGGTAGAAGTTTCACACTATGAAATTGTGTGACACTCCTTCCACAGTCCCTAAAATAAATGTTATTAAAATATCCAAATTGTCAGGAATGTCATATTGGAAATACAGAAAAGCACATATAGGCACTGGAAACTCATAGAATATTGGGAGAATATCATTTGTTGATAAGGGATTAAATGAATAAACACTACAAGACCTGGGAAAGATTAGAAGATGACTTTAGGACAAAGTTCTCTGAAATTCTGCCTTGAGAGGTTTCAGTATGTCCTCTAGAATGTATGCTTGAAGTGAGAAAGAAAAGTATGATNAAAAAAGAAGAAGAAAGGAAAATGTGGAAAAGTTTGGAACTCTCTAGAGACTTGTTGAATGGCTTTGCCCAGAATGTTGATAGTGATATGGACAATGAGGTCCAAGCTGAGGTGGTCTCAGATGAAGATGAGGAACTTGTTGGAAACTGTAGTAAAGATGACTGTTGTTATGTTTTAGCAAGCAGACTGGCAGCATTTTACCCCTGCCCTAGAGATTTGCGGAACTTTGAGCTTGAGAGAGATGATTTAGGGTATCTGGCAGAAGAAATTTCTAAGCAGCAAAGCATTCAAGAAGTGACTTGGGTGCTGTTAAAGGCATTCGGTTTTAAAAGGCAAACAGCATAAAAGTTGGGAAAATTCGTAGCCTGACAATGTGATAAAAAAAAAAATGCCATTTTCTGAGGAGAAATCCAAGCAGGCTGTAGACATTTGCATAAGTATCGAGAAGCTGAATACTAATCCCCAAGACAATGAGAAAATGTATCTAGGGCATGTCAGATGTTTTCATGGTAGCCCCTCCCATTACAGGCACAGAGGCTTAGAATTAAAAGAGGTTTCCTGGGCTGGGCCCAGGGTCCCCATGCTGTGTGCAGCCTAGGGACTTGGTGCCCTGTGTTCTAGCCACTCCAGCGATGGCTGAAAGGGGCCAACATACAACTCAAGCAGTGGCTTTGGATGGTGCAAGCCCCAAGCCTTGACAACTTCCATGTGATGTTGAGTCTGTGGGTACACAGAAGTCAAAATTGAGGTTTGGGAACTTCCGCCTAGATTTCAGAAGATATATGGAAATGCCTGGATACCCAGGCAGAAGTTTGCTGCAGGAGCAGTGTTCTCATGGAAAACCTCTGCTAAGGCAGTACAGAAGGAAAATGTGGGGTCAGAACCCCACACTGAGTCCCTACTGGGGCACTGCCTAGTGGAGCTATGAGGAAAAGACCACTATCCTCCAGAACCCAGAATGGTAGACCTTCCAACAGCTTGCACCACGTGCCTGGAAAACCCACAAACATTCCATACAAGTCCATGAAAGCAACTGGGAGAGAGTCTGTACCCTGCAAAGCCACAGAGGCAGAACTTCCCAAGACCATGGGAACTCACCTCTTGCATCAGCATGACCTGGATGTGAGATATGAAGTGAAAGGAAATCATTTTGGAGCTTTAAGATTTGACTGCCCTGTTGGGTTTCAGACTTGCATGGGCCCTGTAGCCCGCTTTTTTTTGGCCAATTTCTCCCATTTGAAATGGTTGTATTTACCAAATGTCTGTACCCCTATTGTGTCTAGGAAATAACTAGCTTGCCTTGATTTTACAGGCTCGTAGGTGGATGAGACTTACCTTGTCTCAGATGAGACTTTGGACTGTGGACTTCTGAGTCAATCCTGAAATGAGTTAAGACTTTAAGGGACTACTGGGAAGGCATGATTGGTTTTGAAATGTGAGGACATAAGATTTGGTAGGGGCCAGGGGTGGAATGGTATTGTTTGGCTCTGTGTCTTCACCCAAATCTCATCTTGAATTATACTCCCATAGTTCCCACCTGTTATGGGAGGGCCAGCTGAGAGATAAATGAATCATGGGGATGGTTGCCCCATACTGTTCTCATGGTAGTGAATAAGTGGGGTTTTTTCAGGGATTCCCACTTTTGCATCTTCCTCATTCTGCCTTTGCTTGCTGCCATCTGGGTAAGATGTACTTGGTCCTCCTTGCCTTCCACCATGACTGTGAGGCTTCCCCAGTCACGTAGAACTCTAAGTCCAAGTAAACCTCTTTATTTTTTAAAATTGCCCAGCCTCAGGTATGTCTTTATCAGCAGTGTGTAAACAAAATAATCCAGTGTGTGAGTGTGAGTGCCTGTGTATGTGTGTGTGGAAGTGTGCATTTGGAAACAAGAACATTCATCTTATGGATTCTTGCCTATGCTTTACTCTTGCTTTTGCACAGCTTTACAGATAATATGCCAGTATTTTAAAAGGTAGGACATGGTCTGAATGGCTTACTATAAATTTTAAATAAGGTAGAAGTTTCACACTATGAAATTGTGTGACACTCCTTCCACAGTCCCTAAAATAAATGTTATTAAAATATCCAAATTGTCAGGAATGTCATATTGGAAATACAGAAAAGCACATATAGGCACTGGAAACTCATAGAATATTGGGAGAATGTCATTTGTTGATAAGGGATTAAATGAATAAACACTACAAGACCTGGGAAAGATTAGAAGATGACTTTAGGACAAAGTTCTCTGAAATTCTGCCTTGAGAGGTTTCAGTATGTCCTCTAGAATGTATGCTTGAAGTGAGAAAGAAAAGTATGATCATTGTTTTTGTATTGCTCCTGGATGAGGATGCTCTTGGTTTCCTTGTAGATTATGCTAACCCCTAACCAGCCCATGACCTGTTTACAGTTGCTGTGAGTGATGGCTGCCTCTTTAAAGAGGTGCCCTGTCCAAACAGGATCTTCCTCAACAGCCAGTAAGGCTCTGTCATCTCCAGTACTCAACCTCCACCCTCCACCCTCCACAAGGGGGAAAAGGACAGGTCCCTGATGCATGGAAAAAAATATGTTTTGACACAATTTAGCTTTAAATTTGTCTGTGGTATCAGGCTGGTTCTTGCTTTGATGTTTTTTTCCTTCTCTGTCTGAGAAATCTCACTTCCCTTCTAAGAACACTCTTGTACTTAATCAGCAAGCGTTTCTGTCTCAGTCTCTGTTTCAGGGGAAACAACCAGAAGAACCTACGAAAGAAAGTACCTTAAAATTTTTCCAATTATTACCAGATGTTTGTGACAATTAACACATCATTGCTTTCTTAGAAATAAAGTTGGGGAAGAATGCTTTTCCAATGAGCAAAGTTCAGACATGTAATTGTTATGCCCAGACCGTTTATTCCCCGAAGAAGACCACCAGAGTCCAGAGTCAAAGCCAAGCGGCAAGGATCTTTAATGCAAGTTCGAACTTGGTCCCTCCGTTCTACAACATACAAGAGGGCCCCGAATGATGCATGTGCCCGCTTTTTATAGCCCGATGCATACAGGATATGTAAGGTTACAGAGGTACAAAGGAATTCTTTTGGTTGCAGCATTACAACTGGTAATTGGTTAATACAATTAACAGTTTTCTATTTGTTCCCACGCATTTAGTAAAACTACAAACGGTTGTGACCTTATCAGGGGCTCTCTAGGTGGTGTTTCTGAGATGTGTGAGTGGGGGGATGTGTTTGTGTTGGGCTCAGGAAGTTGGGACAAAATAGAGGATTGTGTTTGTACTGGGCCCAGAACTAAGATATGTGGCAGACACCGGTAATTAGAGCAGGACAGAGACTTTTACAACGTTTGTCCTTACAATGTCTGGAGTCTATAGATAACCTAATCGGTTAGGTCCGGGGTCGATCTTTAACTAGGCTCAGGGCGCCGCCCGGGCTGTCAGGGCGCCACCCAGGCTGTTTGCCTGTGGACTTCATTTCTGCCTTTTAGTTTTTTTTCATTTGATCTCTTTCATAATAATGAAAAGAAAGAAGGGACACAAAGTATGTTATTATTTAAATAAAGAAATAACCATAACTTTGACAATACAGTTTGCTGCTTCTCTCTGCTGAAGAAAGTTAACTAGGACTATCTGTTTTCTTTTGAGATTTATTTTGGTAGTATAGCATTAATAATCTCCCTAGAAAGAGGATTATTTAAATGAATGCTAAGAATTTTGCCATTTTTGTTTATTTTTTATGGGCACACAATTATTCATTAGATCACTTTTAATGCTTTCTATTGTCTGAATAATCTGTAGTTATCTTTCATGTTTGTCATTAGTTTGTCCAATTTTTCTTATTTCTTCCTGATTCATATCACCAGACATCAAGCAACTTCCTGTTTTATTAAAATGTCACTAATATTATTTTTTTGCCTTTGTTGATTCTCTCTAGTCTGTTTTCCCTATTTCATTAATTTTTGTATTTACATTCATTTCCTGCTTTTCTTTTTTTTTTTGTCTATTTATTTTTCTCTCTTTAATCCCATGGGCTTATGCTTAGTTATTGATTTCGTGATTCTTGCCTTTTAAACACAAGTAGTTTATTACATTTCTTATGCAAAAGGAAAATATCTTGGGCCCACAAAATCACTAAGCTAAGAGGAAAATTCAAGCTGGAAACTGCTCAGGGCAAACCTGCCTCCTATTGTATTCAAAATTATTCCCCTGCTCACTGAATGCATATTCTGATTGCCTCCTTTGGAAAGGCTAATCAGAAACTCAGAAGAGTACAACCATTTTTCTCTTCCCTTCCCTGGAGTTGTCCATGCGTTTCTGGGTGGAACCAATGTACTTCTTACATATATTGATTGATGTCTTATGTCTCCCTGAAATGGATGAAACCAAGCTGTGCCCCAACCACCTTGGGCACATGTAGTCAGGACTTCCTGAGGCTGTGTCATGGGCGTGCATCCTCAATCTTGGCAAAATCAACTTTCTAAATTAACTGAGACCTGCCTCAAATTTTTGGGGTTCACACTTATTACACACAGGATTATTTGCTTGTGTCTAATATGTGTTCATATTTCATAATTTCATTATTAATCAACTATAATTTAACTCTGGTATACTTACAGGTACTGTGAAGGTTAATTTTAAGGGTCAATTTGACTGCTAAGGGATGCCTACATAGCTGGTCAAACATTATTTCAAACACCTACATCTGGTAGGTGTTTCCAGAAGACCTTAATGTTTGAATCTGTAGACTGAGATAAGAACCATCCTTCCCAGTGTGGGTGGGTATCATTCAACCAGTTGAGGGCTTGAATAGAACAAAAAGGTAGAGGAAGTGCATGTTTGCTTTTTTTTCTTGAGCAAGGACTTCCATCTTCCAGTTCTCAGGCCCTTGAACTCAAACTGAATTACACCACTGGCTCTCCTGGTTCTCTAGCTTGTAGGCTGCAAATCACAGGACTTCTCAGCCTTTCTAATAAGAGAAGATACTTACATAAGTCTTCTCTTTGATGAGGAAAGGAGCAAGAAGAGTTTAAAACTTTGCTGGAAATATTCCCCATGGTGAAATGGACACACAAAGACACAAGTACATATCTTTAGGTTTGGTTTATCTGGAGAACCCTGAGTAACACAGGTACAATCCTTAAATACTAAAAATATGATACTCTGTTTATTATCTTTATTTCTGATTGAAATGTAGATTTTCATGATTTAAAATTTGTCAAGCTTGTTTTTTGTCATGAAAATGTAATGATTTTGCATGTAATACATACTACATTTGAGCTTGAAGATTATTCTGAAGTTTTGGGTGTGATGTTGGTGAACCCAAAAAATCTGAGACAGTTCTCATTAATTTAGAAATTTTATTTTGCCAAGGTTGAGGATGTGCCCATGGCACAGCCTTAGGAAGTCCTGACAACATGTGCCCAAGGTGGTCAGGGAATAGCTTGGTTTTATACATTTTAGGGAGACATGAGACATCAATCAACATACGTAAGAAGTTCATTGGTTCGGTCTGGAAAGGTGGGACAGCTTGAAACAAGGGAAGGAAGACTTGAAGTGGTAAGGGAGCTTCTGGGTCACAGATAGATGAGACACAATGCTTTCATTCTTTAGAGTTTCTGATTAGCTTTTCCAAAGGAGGGGAAAAGATACTCATCTATCTCAGTGAGCAGAGGGGTAACTTTGAATAGAATGGGAGACATGTTTGCCCTAAGAAGTTTCCAGCTAGAGTTTTCCTGAGTGATTTTGGGGCCCCAAGATATTTTCCTTTCACATGTTTGGTACATGTTTCTTGTGTTATATTTGTCGATGCTTTTACTTTTTACTGTTCATTTTTCTTTTAATGATAATATATGGAATTTTAAGTTCCTCCTTTCAGTTCTATTTATTTTACATATTTGGAGACTGTGTTATGAGATAAATACACATGTCATTTGTACTAATTTACGTTCCCACCAACAGTGTACAGTGGTTCCTTTTTCTCAATATCCTCTTCAACATTCATTATTGCCTGTCTTTTGGATAAAAGCCATTTGAACTAGGTTAAGATGATATATATTGGAGTATGCATTTGCATGTCTCTGATGATCAATGATATTGATCACCTTTTCATATACCTGTTTTCCATTTGTATGCATTGTTTTGAGAAATATCTATTCATATATTTTGCCCATTTAAAAATTGAATTATTGTATTTTTTCTTATTATTGATTTGTTTGAGGTCCTCATATATTTTGGTTATTGATCTCTTGTCAGATAGATAGCTTTCAAACGTTATCTCCGATTCTGTGGGTTGTCTTGTGACTTTGTTGATTGTTTCCTTTTCTGTGCAGAAGCTTTTTCACTTGATGTAATCTCGTTTGTCCATGTTTGTTTTGATTACCTGTGCTTGTGGGGTATTACTCAAGAAATCTTTGCCCAGACCAATGTCCTGTGGAGTCTCCCCAGTGTTTTGTTTTAGTAGATTTATGGGTTGAGATACTAGATTTACATCTGTACTCTTTTTTGATTTGATTTTTGTGTGTGGCAAGATTTAGGGGTTTAGCTTCATTCTTCTGCATTTGGATATCCAGGTTTCCCAGCACCATTTATTAAAGAGACTATTCTACTCCAATTTATGTTTTTGGCACTGTATTAAAAATGAGTTTACTCTAGGTGTATGGGTTTATTTCTAGGTTCTCTATTCGATTCCATTGGCCTATGTGTCTGTTTTTATGTCAGTATCATACAGTTTTAGTTAGTATAGCTCTGTAGTATAATTTGAAATCAAGTAATGTGATTCCTCTAGTTTTGTTCTTTTTGCTCAGGATCACTTTGGCTATTCTGGGTCTTTTGTGATTCCATACAAATTTTAGGATTGTTTTTCATATGTCTGTGAAGAATGTCATTGATATTTTGATAGGGATTCATGGAACCTGTGGATTTCTTTGGATATTAAGAACATCTTAACAATATAAATTATTCTACTCCATTAACATAGAATATCTGTTTTTTTTTTTTTTTGAGTGCTCTTCAAATTTTTGAATCAATGTTATATAGTTTACATGGTAGAGATCTTTGACTTCTTAAGTTTATTCTTAGGTATTTCATTTTGTTTGTTGCTATTATAAATAGCTTTACCTTCTTAATTTCTTTTTTCATATTGTTCACTGTTGGCATGTAGACATACTATTGATTTTTTTGCATGTTGGTTTTGTATTCTGCAGCTTTACAAACTTTGTTTATCAGATCTTGTAATTTTTTTGATGTAGTCTTTAGGTTTTTGCAAATGTAAGATCATATAATCTGCAAGCTAGAATAATTTGACTTTCCAATTTGGGTGCCCCTTATTTCTTTCTTTTGTCTGATTGTTGTAGCTAGGACTTCCACTACTATATTGAATAACAGTGATGAAAGTTGGCATCCTTGCCTTTTTTCAGGTCCTAGAGAAAAGGAATTCAATTTTTTCTTATTCAGTATAATACTAGCTGTAAGTCTGTGGTACGAGACTTTTTATTATGTGGTTTGTTCCTTCTATATGCAGTTTTTTAAGGGTTTTTAACATGAAAGGATGCTGATTTTTAATCAAATGTTTTTTCTTCATTAATTGAAATGATTCTATATTCTTTTCTTCATTATGTTGATAGGATGTTTCACATTGATTGATTTGCATATGTTGAACCATCCTGGGTATAAATCAAATGTGTTCATGACAAAGAATCTTTTTAATGTGTTGTTGGTTTCAGTTTCCTAGTATTTTACTGCAGATTTTTATATCAATGATCATCAGGGATATAGGTCTTTGTTTGATGTGTCTTTCTTTGGTTTTGGCACCAGGGTAAACTGGCTTCACAGAATGATTTGGATAATATTCCCTCTTCCAATTTTTGGAATAGTTTGAATAAAATTTGTATTAGTTCTTCTTTAAATCTTTGTTATAATTCAGCAGTGAAACCACTGGGTCCCAGGCTTTTCTCCACTGGGAGACTTTTCATTATAACTTTGATCTCTTGGTAGGTTGTATATTTTTAGGAATTGATTCATTTCTTCTAGGTTTTATATTTAGTAGACATATAGTTCCTTATAGTAGTCTCTAATTATCCCTTGAATTTCTGTGGTATTAATTACACTGTCCCCATTTTCATCTCTGATTTTATTTGCCTGTTACCTCTTTTTTTCTTGGTTACTCTGGCTAAGTTATTTTACTTTTCTGTCAATTATTTTACTTTTCAAAAGCCAACTTTGTATTTTATTTATATTTCTGTTGCTTTTCTCATTTCAAATTCATTTATTTCTGCTGTGATCTTTTTTCCTACTAATTTAGGCTTTGATTTACTCTTATTTTTCTAGTTTTTTAAGATACAGCATTAGGTTTTTTGAAGTTTCTCTACTTTTTTGATGCAGGCAGTTATTGCTATATTACTGCTTTTACTGTATCTCACAGGTTTTGTATGTCATGTTTTCATTTTCATTTGTTTCAGGGAATTTTAAAATTTTCTACTTAATTTCTTCATTGATGCAGTAGTCATTCAACAGCTTATTGTTTAAGTTTCATGTATATGTATAGTTTCCACATTTCTTCTTGTTATTGATTCCTGATTTTATTCCATTGTGTTCAGAGAAGATATTTAGTATAATTTGGGGGTTTTTGAATTAAGTATCTTTTGCAGACTAATATGTGGTCTATCCTTTAGAATGGTAGATGTGTTGAGGGGAAAGAAGAATGTGTATTCTGCAGCCTCTGGATAACATAAACTGTAAAGATTTCTTAGGTCCATTTTGTCTGTAGTGCAGATTAAGTCTGATTTTTTGTTTTTGTTGTTGACTTTCTGCCTGATCAGTCCAGTGCTGAAACTGGGGTGTTGAAGCCTCCAGGTGTTATTGTATTGGGATCAATCTTCCTCTTTAATAATATTAACTTTGTGTATTTGTGTTCTCCAGTGTTGGATGCATATGTATTTACAAGGGTTATAACCTCTTGCTGAATTGACTTCTTCATTATTATATAATAAACTTTTTTGTCTTTCATAGTTTTGTGTTGAAATCTATTTTCCCAAAATTAGTGTAGTTACTCCAGCCCTTTTTTGGTTTCTACTAATATGGGATATATTTTCTGTCTTTATTTTCATTCTGTATTTGTCTGTATGGGTGATATGAGGTTCTTGTAGGCAACAGATCATTGTGTCATTTGTTCTATTTTATATTCAGCCACTCTGTGTCTTTTCATTGGAGAGTTTAGTTTGTTTACATTAAATAAGTATGTATGTATACTTTCATGTATTCAAGTATGTATGTATACTTATCGAGTGTTAGCAAACTAAACTCTCCAATGAAAGAATAAGTATGAACTCACTTCTATGTTATTTTTTTCTGGTTGTTTTGTGGTCTTTGTATACTTCTTTTCTTCCCTTCTGTCTTTCTTTCAGTGAAGGTTATTTTCTCATGTTGTGTATTTTAATTTCTTGCTTTCTATTTCATGTGTATCTGTTGTATGTATTTTGATTTGAGGTTATTGTGAGACTTGCAAATAACATCTTACAACCCATTGTTTTAAATTATGACAACTTAACACTGATTGACTAAGCAAACAAACTAGCAAACAAGCAAAGAGAAAACTAATAAAATATTAAACTCACACTTTAACTTCATCCCCAGTAGGTTCATCTTTCTACTCAAGATATGAGTAGTTTACACACCACAATTATATTGTTATAATGGTCAGTTTTGTTTGTGTACTTACTATTACTAGTGAGTTTTGAACCCTAAGATGACTTATTTTCACTAACATCCTTTTATTTCTGATTGAAGAACTTCCATTAAGTAATACTTTTGATTTTAAACCTTTTGTGTCCACATATTTTAGATCCGAATCTTGATGTAGTGTTGTTTATTTTTACATTTTGTAGTCTGGTGTAAGAATATTTTGATTTTATTCAGAGCATTTAGGCCATAATGGCTTAATATAATTACTACTGTATTTGTTTTTACGTATCTTATTAATGTTCTTTTTATTATCTTATTTATCTTTTGGTTATGATCTTATTTATTTATTATCTTATTATAGTATCTTATTCATGGTCTTTCTTTGACCTGACTACTTCTTTCTCTCTCTCCTATTTTAACTTTAATTAAACTGGACATTTTTCACTATTTCCTTTTCTTAGTAGAGAATAGAGCGTGGATATTTTATCTTATCATCATTCCAAAAATACAAGGTTTCTAGTATCCTTTTTTTTTTTCCTTTTTTTTTTTTTTTTTTT
>NW_016810977.1:427576-431398 GCF_001698545.2 Rhinopithecus bieti | reverse complement strand
GTTACCTTGAGCTGCTGTGAGCTCCACCCAGTTCGAGCTTCCCAGCAGGTTTGTTTAGCTACTTAATCCTCAGCAATGGCAGGCGCCCCTCTCCCAGCCTTGCTGCTGCCGTTTCGGTTAGATCGCAGACTGCTGTGTTAGCAATGAGGGAGGCTCCGTGGGCGTGGGACCCTCCTGGCCAGGTGTGGGATATATTCTCCTGGTGTGCCCGTTTGCTTAAAGCGCAATATTGGGGTGGGGTTACCCGATTCTCCAGGTGTTGTGTGTCTCAGTTCCCCTGGCTAGGAAAAGGGATTCCCTTCCCCTTGCGCTTCCCAGGTGAGGCGATGCCTCGCCCTGCTTCAGTTCTCACTGGTCAGGCTGCAGCAGGTGACCAGCACCGATTGTCTGGCACTCCCTAGTGAGATGACCCCAGTACCTCAGTTGAAAATACAGAAATCACCGGTCTTCTGTGTCGCTCGCGCTCGGTGTTGGAGACTGGAGCTGTTCCTATTCGGCCATCTTGCCAAGACTATATCCCTAGTATCCTTTTAAGTTTATTCATTTTCTTCTATATTTGGGCTATTTTGCTATGAGTTTCTCTATATTTTAATACTGCTTGAAATTATAATTATTGTTTCATGTGTTCAATATTAATTTAGATTGAATACTTATATATAGCTATTTTTTGTGCTCTCTTTGTTTCTGTTTTGTCTTACAGAAAATCAATTTCCATTCTTTGACTTTTATGTCTTGGAATTTTGTTTTGATAAGATTTATATTTTTTAGTTATCTATCGACATTCTTATTTTTCTTTTTATATCTTTAACCAAAGGAAATATAGTGGTTTTAAAGCACATAATACAAATATCTGAAGCCCCATTAATTTTGTGTATATTTACATATATGCATATGCATACATAAATTGATTCGTGGGCTTTTCACTCTCATGATTTAATAACCTCTCAAAGTGTCCACCTCATAATACCCTCACATCCGGAGTTAGGATTTCAACTTACAAATTTTGTGACTGCACAGACCTTCAATCTGTTGTGAAGGTATATAGAATTCTTGTGTACCCTAGCCCCAGTTTCCCCTATTAGCATCTTAGAACTGAATATAGTACAGTTGGTGCCCCCATTATCTATAGTTTTGCTTTCCCCAGTTTCAGTTTCCCATGTGAACTGTGGTTCAAAATATCACTGTATTTTGAAAGAGAGGGAGGGAGAGGGAGAAAGACAGAGAGGAGAGAGAGAGAGACCACATTCACGTAACTTTTTTTACAGTATATTATGGTTTGATCTTTTATTATTACTTATTGTTGTTATTTCTTATGGTGCCTAATTTGTAAATTAAACTTTATCATAGTTGTGAGTGCATAGGGAAAAAAAGCATAGTATATGCATAGTGTATATAGGGTTTGGTACTATTTATGGTGTCTGGCATGCACTGTGGTCTTGGAATACATTCCCCAGGCATGAGGAGGATGACTGTGTATATCTGTTTACATTAATGAACCAATACTGATAGATTATTATCAACAAGTCATATTTTTCATATTTTCTCAGTTTTTTTTAACTTAACATCATTTTTCTCTTTCAAGATGTCATCTAGAATACTACGTTATATTTAGTAGTCATAGTTTCCTTGGGTTACTGTTGGGTATGGCATTTTCTCAGACTTCTGGTTTTTGAAATCCTTGAGAATTTTGAGGAGTACTGGTTAAGTATTCATAGAAAGACCCTCAATTAGAATTTTTTCAATGTTTTACTCATGATTAGACTGAGATTATGTTTTCAGAAGGAATTCCTGTGAGGTAAGGTGACATTTTTATCATATATTAAATGTATGTACAATCAATATGACAGATCAGTGTTAACATTGACTGTGATCATCTGGTTGAGCTAGTGTTCATCACGTTTCTAGACAGTAGTTTCACTTTTTCCACCTTTTCATACTGTATTCTTTGGAAGGAATTCACTATTCAAAGCCCACACTTAAAAGTGAAGACTTCCAGTCCAGCTCTTTGAGAGCAGAGTATCCATGTACGTTATTTTAAATTCTTCTGCATGGGACATTTGCCTTTCTCATTTATTTGTTCATTTATTAAATATTTTATTTATATCAGAGTAAAATCATGAATTTTTATTTTATGCTTCGGGTTATTATCCAATAGTACTTTATTTACTTTGTTGCTTAAATCATTCCAACTTTTGCCATTGAAAGCACTTTGTTTTGCCTCTTAGGGCCTTTTGATATGCTCTGATAATTTTGAGTGTGTGTGTATATGTGATTAACAATTCCTTGCTTTCTGGCACAAGATTCTTTAGGCTCAGCTTTTAAAATCAGACATTTATTAAAAGAGCCCTAGTTCCTTTTATTGGAGAATGGAATGAAAACCAAATTCTGTGAGTTTCATGTACTCAATGCCACAAAATTGTCCTTACTTTTAGGTCTTCTCAGTTGACAGAACAGGGAAAAAAATGTGCGTATACTCACCCATGTATTATCTATAATTATTTCTATATGCAACACTCTGTATCTATACTAAAACAAAAGTTCATACTAACTCTAACTCCAATTCAGTACCACGTGGATCACTCTAGCTTCCTTCTCTTGCTTACCTGTACTCTCTCACTCCAACAGTGAGAAATCTGGCTTTCAACATCGGGCATCCTTTTAATTAGTTGCTCAATTTCAAGTTACACCTATACTATACTCATTTTCCTACTTACTCGGTTAGCACATTTTTTCCCAACTCACTTCAGTGAGATTGTTTTATCCATTTGTAATACAATTTGTTTGTCATCTTGTGCATTATATTCTGGGATAGAATAGAATCTTACCTCCTAAATGATAAATGATAATTTAAAAATTTGTGTACATAAATTTGAGTTGTAAAGTTCTATGGATTTTGACAAATGTTAATGTTGTATACCCAAATTATAATATTATACAGAATAGTTGCAAATCTCTGACACATGTTCTGTGCCTCACACATTCAAAGCTTCACTTCTCCAGAATGCCTAGTAATTACCGATTTACTATTGTCTCTGTAAGTTTTCCTTTGCCAGAATGCTATATGATTGGAGTTGTATGTATCATTTTCAGATTGGCTTCTTACACACACACACACACACACACACACACACATGCGCACACGATTCATCTCTGTTTTTTCGTGGCTTGATAACTAATTTCTTTTTGCTACTGAGTGATACTATATTGTATGGATGTATCACAGTTTGTTCATCCATTCTTCTATCCAAAGACATCTGATTGCTTCCAGTTTTCAGTGATTATGGATTGAGTTTCTATAAACATTGGCAGGTAGGCTTTTGTGGAGGCATAAATTTGATATTAAGTAAGTAAATACTTAGTATATTTACTGGATTGTATGTTTAGATTTGCAAAAAACTGCCAAACTGCCTTGCAACATGTCTGTGCCATTGTGTGTTCCCACCAGCAATGAATGAGAGTTCCAGTTGCTCTATCGGCAAGTAGCACTTTAGTTTTGGAATTGTACCTGTTCTGATAGACGTGTAGTGTGTATCTCTTCTTACTTTAATTTAAACATCTTTTCATTTACTTTAGTTCATCTGTGTCTCTTCTTTGGTTAGGTTTCTCTGTTTAGATCTTTTGCCCACTTTTAAAATTGGGCTGTTTGGTTTCTTGCTGTTAAATGTTAAGAATTCCTTGTATACTTTGAATTCAATTGTTTAAATCACATTTGTGTTTTGTAAATATTATCTCCAGTCTGTGACTTGCCTTTCCATTCTGCTAACAGTGTCTTACTCTGGAAAGAGGCTTTTAGTTTTCTTTCTTTTTTTTTTTTTTTATANT
>NW_016810977.1:398078-426237 GCF_001698545.2 Rhinopithecus bieti | reverse complement strand
ATAAAATATTCAATAATATGTATAATATTATTGAATTGGTTTAAAAGCTTATACCAATATAATGGTTATAAATTCTACTTAATCTGTCTTTAACTTATATTATCTTTAGGTGATTATTTATTAGGACTATGTCTTTAAAGTAATTTCTAATAAAAAAAGAAATGTTCTAAAGCATCAGTGATTTTTAAATTTTGATTTAGAGAGAAAGAAAAAATATCTTTTCTGCCAGATGACTTTTTAATTATTTTTTATTTCACTTGTATCAACACATCAATTATGTTACTAATTGGTATATTTTAATACTTTTTCATAATCATATTAAGTAGAATTATGTAGACTAATCGTGAGTCACCCTCTCAGTGTTTACTGTTCGTCTTATACCACTAACAATGATTGATTAAATTTTGACTCTCTGGAGTTAAAAAAATTAACCTTTCTTCTGTTTTCATAAGTATCAGCTTGCAAAGTTTTATTATTCATGTTCTGTTCTCAAAAGCTGCTGTATGAGATATTGCATACCTGCCAGAATTTGAAGAGACAAAATGTAAAGGAACAATGCCAAGATCAGAGAAGCTATTCTACAAGCAGGAACTTTTAAATAGCAGCCTTTCTTGAATCTTGTCTTTATGCTTTATGACAATTTATAAAAGATGGAAGCTTATGAGAATTTACTTAATTTGCTTGTCCTATTCTTTGTCTAAAGAGTTCCTTGATAATTTGACACATCAGATGCAAATAAAGAGATAAAGAGATTGAAACAGGAATACAGGTGGCACACATTTTCCATTTAAGTCCAATGTCTGCTTTGCGAAATGACATGCTGTATTTTTATCCAGATAGAGAATTGACACCTCTAGGAAGAAAGAAATACAAGAATTATGTTTCTTGGATTTTTTTTTCTAGTCCCTTAATCCTGATAAGAAAAAAAAATCATGACTACATTATAATGTAATAATACAGTATCAATAACTAAAAACCATTATACAAATATAATATTAATATAAAACTGTAACTTTATTATACAGTATATTATTACTAATAGTATTCATGACAAAATTAGACCGGGCACAGTGACTCACGCCTGTAATCCCAGCACTTTGGGAGGCAGAGGTGGGTGCATCACCTGAGGTCGGGAGTTCAAGACCAGCCTGATCAACATGGAGAAACCCTGTCTCTACTCAAAATACAAAATTAGCCAGGTGTGGTGGTGCATGCCTCTAATCCCAGCTACTCAGGAGGCTGAGGCAAGAGAATCACTTGAACCTGGGAGGCGGAGGTTGCAGTGAACCATGATCTTTCTATTGCACTCTAGCCTGAAGAGCAAAACTCTGTCTCAAAAACAAACAAATGAACAAAAATTAATAGTAGCTATTAACTACTTATACTCCAAATACAATATTTTATGAATAATGCCATTAATGCTTTGTTGCATTCTTGTACTCTAAGAAAATTGAAATAAGACATGAGAAGAGTGCTTTTATTTTCAACCTAACTCTTCTGAGCTGGTATACAAGAGGAGTTCACCCATTTCCCCACAATTCTTATGGACTCAACTTATGGTATAACCAAAGAGGGTGGATTTTGCACCACAGATCCTACTCGTCCACACCTGGAGTTCTCATGGGAGCCTTCAATGTCAGAATTTTGCTATTACTGTTCTCACTTTTCCTCCCTAGCAGTGATCTAGAATCCTGTATGATTCTTATTCTCTTGGAGTTTTGGGACATCAGAAATTCATGATCTTTCTTTTAAGAGCTACATGGATTTAGAGTCTTATTCTCACTGGAAGAGAGGAGAGCAACCAAAGTCTAAGCTAAGAGCATAGTTGCACATGAGTGGATGTGGTGTGTGTGTGTGTATGTGTGTGGTATTTATGGGCCCTACAGTTCTAGCATTATACACTAAATAGCCATTTGTATGTATCACAGGCAATCAAATTGTGGTTCATTAACTTCTCCATGAAACCTAATTTGAAATTAGCAACTGCTAGGTTATAAAAGTAATTGTTCAAATCCTTTTATGGTACAGATGCTGGGGTTGGTCACTTTGAATACCCATGGCAGTTCATTTTCTGAGAATATAGACATAACCTTTCCCCCAGTTGAGGAAGGGGGAAGAGCTCTGGCTGTGTTTGACAAGTTATAAACATGTTATCATATTTCCTAACACAGAATCAATAGTTTTATAATTATATAAGTAGAATGACAAGTATTGCATTTTTGAAAATAAGACAAATGCAACATGAAATATAAAATCATAAATTTGTAAACACGTAGTTTACACAAAATTTTAGAATAAAATATAGAAAAATCCCTGCTCACAATGGTACATTTTCTTACACTTTTATTTTCCCTTTTTTTGTAATTACTAACAGCTGAACCTTGTTCATTTGCTTCTGCATCTTTTATTTACACATAACTAGAAAAGTGCTATCATTTAATCTCAGAATTTTATGTTATAATGACCTAAAACTATCCCATGAATTCTATGAACTCTTTAACACTTTCTCTCTTCCATGACTCCCTTTCTGAAAGTGTTTCTTCTGACATTCATAGTTGTTGTGGACACACCTGATATCTGAAAAAAAAAAAAAAATCTGAGTTTACTCATTAATTACTCAGAGTCCTCACCATTCCCAATGTTTTCCTTCTGTCTCCCATGCAAGACCTTACGTAGCTGTACTGTTTGTCTCCTTCCTCTCAGTACCTACTCTTTTGCCTCTTCCAACATGCAATCTGTTCAACATGTTTGATGCAGGTCCTTGTGTGTCTATATGTGAACATGCACATGTGTTCAAGTTTTTGTTTTTTTAATTTTATAAATTGAATCAATGTTTTCTGTCTTGTTTAATGCTGTTTTTAAAAACATATCTCTTTACAAAAAATGCTTGCCACATTTATCAATGTTACTCTATTCCCTTAAAATTTATTTTTTTCTAACTGCATGACGCATTTCACAGTATGCATTAACTATAATTCTTTTATATATCGTCTTAGGAAAATCTAGGCTGTAACCAGCTCCCTGTTACCCTCAATGATATCATGGTGAATGTCTTAGTGCATGATGCTTCATGGATTTACATGAAAACTTCTCTGGGTTCAGGTAGGCTAGTAAATTAGAGACAAAAACATACTTAATTTTGTCAGAAAGTCTAGATTGTTTTTGTTCTGAAGAGTCCCTTTTCCTATTCCTATGTTCATTTTTTATGCAGTTTTGGTACTTTGAAAAATTGTTTTATAGCTTCTTGCATGTATGTTTCTCAAATTGTGTTTATGCTTAAATATTGAAGACATTAAATAAACAGTAGATATATAATGTGGAGAAATTAAATTTTGGAGAAAGATCACAGTTTAAAACAGGTCTGTGTTTTACAGAAGTGCCATTGCAGCTTGGAGTGAGTATTACCAGCTCCCCTGAGCGTGCATAAGCCATGGGCATGCATAGGCCCCCTTTCAAAGAGGCTGCAAGTGCAGAAGATTCCATTGAAGTCTGATGTTTCATAATGCACAAATAACTATTTTATCCAAACTTTTTCATGTGCTAGTCTTATATTAACTCTCACCTCAGATGTGGCATTTTTTATTTCTCAGCTTGGTGATTTTCTTCTTTATTATTTAAGACATAGCATTTTATTCTTTTAAAAATGAGAAGGCATCTAGCTTTAAGTGCAACACTTATTTACAATCAGAATACACACCATGAATCATTTATGCATTTTCTCACTGCTGCACCTCTTCCTATTCCAAAACTGCCTTGACAAAATTATGAGGTGTGCTAGATGGCTTCAGTCATCTTTAATCCTACGATCCTGACTACTTCTCTATTCTCTTGTTATCACTTTTACTTCCTGTCTTTATCCCTAGTACTGGCTGCTTCCTGATAACTTGTTGCCCATGCTGAGACTCTCCAGTGCTGATCACCAGTTTCAGGGGCCTATGGCCACTGCCACCAACTTCGTATCTCCCGAAGGGTCTCTCTCAGAGACTATGTCCTTGATGACAACATTGTTTTCACTTCAATACTGTCTTTATTCTTCCCACTAAGAAAATAAGGTACAGACAGCAACGTATTTGGGGTTCAACTGGTGACTGAGCCAAAGGTATACATTTCGAAATCGGTAAAAAAAAGAAAATTGTTCAGGAAGTAAATATGTTTCATGTGATAAGAAATAATTACAATAAAATATTTCAAATAAAATGATATGTAAATGTGATCAACTGCAGTTTTCTTCCCAATGTTAGAATAGTAAGACACTTTTTGCATATATTTTTGAGTTTCTAATGTGGGTGTGGTTGAGAATTGTGACGAAGATTTTGCAGTCTTGGTGAGGTCCCAAAGGCAGGAAAGTATAGAGTCATATGTTGTGTTTGAAATAGATTTCTTGCAATGGGAACCTGATCTCGTGTAGAATGGTCCCCCATTGAGCTGCCGATGGGCCACCATCACTGCACGTGGCCAAAGGATGACAAGCAGAGCTCCAAGATTATCTGCTTCAAGTTCTTCATACACATAATCATGTTAAAACTCACTTACACGTCTTTTCTACAATGACTTGGAAAGCAAAATATATGTTGTCTTACCCTGAATTGATCTATATATTGTACATTGATTATATAAGAGCAGAAACCATTCTTTGATTGTCCAAATTGTTCAATTTGAGGTGATTTATAGGTAGTCAGTGTTGACATATAGGGACTAGATATATAGATTAATTACATCAGATCCATTTGCATGGTCGGAGGGGTGGTCTGTTTTTATTTTTAGTAACAGATGCTTTTGAGGAAAAAAGCGAACAGTGTGTTAAGTAGAAGAATGATCAAATAGAAAAAATGCATTGTTTAAGTGAGATACAATATAATACTTACTCTTTATATATTGTCAGTCTAGGCTTCTCCCACATAGGAATAGTGGACATCTGAAAATAGGGCAAAGGAAGAAGACCAACTGGTATAAATAAAAGAGCATGTGCATATCTGGACTAAGTATTTAGACATCAGGGAAATTATATATAGAGACACCATTGCAGACGGTAGTGGTTAGCTTTTTCAAGGCCAAAGTTAAATATCTGCCTCCACACCTAAGCTCATTTCAGTTACCATTCTTGCAGTGTGCTCAACTCACTCTATTTTATCCAATTTCTACCCACTGTTAGGAAAATTTTCAAACATATTGCCCCAAAGTGATTTCTACTTCCTCCAAGTCTTAGAGGACTTACTATAGATGCTTCTTTTATTATTTCTTTCTTTCTTTTTTAGTTTTTGAGATGAAATCTCACTCTGTCACCCAGGCTGGAGTGCAGTTGTGTGATCTCGGCTCACTGCAACCTCTGCCTCCTGGGAGGTTGTTTAAGCGATTCTCCTGCCTCACCCTCCTGAGTAGCTAGGACTACAGGCGCCGCATGCCCAGCTAATTTTTGGGTTTTTAGTAGAGACAGGGTTCACCAAGTTGCCCAGGCTGGTGTCAAACTCCTGACCTCAGGTGATCCACCGGCCTCAACCTCCCAAATTGCTGGGATTACAGGGGTGAGCCACCGCACCTGACCTATATATGTTTTTTGAAAATATTATGCTTAGCCCATGCTGGCTTATTATTTATATTTTCATGAATTTATTTTAGACTTCCAAATAACTAATTTCGTGAAGAGTGCTTTTTGCCGCTTTGTATACCTAGAGCTTATCCAGGGACTGGTTGATAATAGGAACTACAACAAATTATTAGAGCCAGAAATTACTTGGTGGGGGAGGGGGGCAAATCTTCTATTTTAAAAATAATAAAACTCTAATCCAGGTAGGTAAAATGGGTTGCCTAAAGTCAGATATAATAATTACATTTTTTATGGCATAGTTTAGAAAACACAGTGTTCCCCAGAAAGTGATTTAAAATAACTTGTGCAGTCTTAGGTATAAAATGGGATGAAATGTAGTTCAATAAATCCATCCATAGAATGAACAGGAGATACCAGGATTTATTGTCAGCAAGACATTTGGAGTTAGCCATACTTCTTTTTCCAACAGTCCATCTCTTCTATCTATTATATTTCATTTTGGAAGCTGCTCATTAAGACAGTTTAGCTGTCCGCGGTGGCAAACATTGCTGAACTGGGCAATGCCCTTTCTGCAGTACCTCAACACAATACCGTTGTTTTTACATGTCTGTGGACAATATTTTAAGAACCCGCCACTGGAGTTTATCTTATCCCTTTACAGCTTATACCAGCTGCTGACCTCGGTTTGATTAGTTGTGCTAAATGTGCTAGATCCCACAGCTGCTCCCTTACTCTTTGATTTCATGGTTATTCCACTGACTTGAAATCATGTTGCCATGGGTACTCATCCAGTCTTTTGACCTCTAGAGAGACCACTTAAGCCCTCTCCAATCTGACTGTGCATTAGAGTTTCTGTCAATGTAAGTTTATTATTTAAAAACTGCTCTGTTATTGGGGATGAATCTATAATTAAGGCTGTTTGTGAAGGCTGTAAAAATGACAACAAAATCTAGAATTCCAAATATTTCTCCAGTATAGCTACATCAAGAAAAATCATCATACTGCTAAAGGTGGTTCTATTTGATGGATAATATAAGATATATTTTAAATATGGGCCATGACTAAGATAAGAAATAGGTAACTTTCTGGATCATAGTTACTGCATTCATTTTTCCCCCCAACAATTGAGTGAGATTATTTCTAAATTTGACTCTGATGATCCACAGGGGATATCCGGAAGACTTTAAGAAGATCTGGCTCAATAATCTAAGATTATAAATCAAGTTTTCAATTTTGCTAGTATTGCTCAGATTTTATGTTCCTTTTCTCATACTTTTTTTTTTTTTTTTCCTTTCTATCTAAGACTAAATAAAGTGTCTCATTTCTTAGCATCCATTCTAGGTAGTGAAAACCTTATATCGAATTCTAAATTGATATTTGGGAAGCCACTATCCAGATGAATATTTCTGTGATACTGCACATATAGCTCTTTAGATCACTGTGCTAGACTTTGACTCTATGACTTTGGTGGTCGCCAGTGAATCACATCTCCCAATATACACGTCCCTGGGTTGTGCCCTCCCACATCGACTGTAGGCTCGACCAGTAAGACATTTGCAAGCATGATGCAAACAACACTTGATAAAAGCTTACACATTGAATATTTTTGCTTTGGAATGGTCCTTTTCAGAAGCTCACTGCCATGTTGTGAAGAAGTCAAGCTAGCCACTTTGAGTCCCAGAACCCTGTCAAGAAGCCAGTGTGAATCATATATAGTTAGGAATAAATATATGTATAATAAAAATATAAAGATGAACAAGATGATTATCAAAAATACGTAGTAATGGTTCAATTTTGTGATTTTGGAGTATGTAGGAGAGTTATCAGGTGGTCAGAAGGAGATGTCAATCATAGTGGTAACATTATTAAACTGCGTGTCTTTGAATTATTATCATCCTTTGAAATACACATCTATTTATCTCATAGATTTTTGCTTGCATGCTACATTTCACAATGAAGAATATATTCAAAGGCCTACTGTCACACACTAACATAGTAAATTAGTGTTAGAAACAGACCTAATACAGGCATACCTCAGAGATATTGTGGGTTCAGTTCCAGACACTGCAGTAAAGTGAATATTGCAATAAAGTTATATAATTTATTATAAAGTGAATATTGCAATATTTTTAAATAATATAATTTAATATTTAATTTATAATTATATAATTTATGTAAATTTAATAATAAAAAATATTTTTAATAATATTGCAATAAAATAAACTTTTATATGCATTGGGTTTATATAACCCTATACATAGAAAAGTTATGTTTACACTCCACTGTAGTTATTAAGTGTGCAATAGCATTATGGCTCGAAAACAATGTACATACCTTAATTTAAAATGTTTTATTGATTCAAAATGCTGATGATCATCTGAACCTTCAATGAGTCATAATTTTTTTGCTGATAGAGTCTTACCTTAATGTTGGCGACTGCTTACTGATTAGGTGGTGGAGGCTGAAGGTCAGGGTAGCTGTGGCAATTTCTTAAAATAAGACAACAATAAGATTTGCCACACTGATGGACTTTTCTTTTTATGAAATATTTCTCTGTAGCATGCAGCGTTGTTTGATGACATTTTACCTACAGTAGAACTTTTTTCAAAATTGGAGTCAGTTCTCTCAAGCTCTGCCACTGCTTTATCAACTAAGCTTGTGTAATGTTCTAAATTCTTTGTTATAATTTCAATAATGTTCCTGGCATCTTTACCCGGAGTAGATTTCATCTCGGTAAAGCATTTTATTTGCTCATACCTAAGAAGACTTATCATGAGACTGGAACAATTCAAGTCCATCTTCAGCCTCCACTTCTAATTCTAATTATCTTGCTGTTTCCATCATCTCTGTAGATACTTCCTCCATGAGAGTGTTAATACCCTTAATTTCACCTATGAGTGTTGGAATCAGCTTCTTCCAGACTCTTGCTAATGTGGCTATTTTGACCTGCTTCTGTAAATCGCAAATATTCTTTTTTTTTTTTGAGAAAGAATCTCAATTTGTCACCAAGGCTGGAGTGCAGTGGTGTGATCTCGGCTCACTGCAACCTCCCCATCCCAGGTTCAAGCGATTCTCCTGACTCAGCCTCCCGAATAGCTGGGACTACAGGCATGTGCCACCACACCCAGCTAATTTTGTATTTTTAGTAGAGATAGGGTTTCTCCATGTAGGCCAGGCTGGTCTTGAACTCCTTACTTCAGGTGATCCACCCGCCTTGGTCTCCCAAAGTGCTGGGATTACAGGCCTGAGCCACCACACCTGGCCCCGGATATTCATAATGTCATCTAGGATGGCGAATACTTTACAGAAAGTTTGCAATTTATTTGTTTATATCTACCCAAGGAATGGGTAGTTATACCCCTAAGAAATGGTAGTCATAGCCATAAGAAATGTATTTCTTACATAATAAGACTTGAAAGTCAAAATTACTTCTTGCCCATGGACTGCAGAGTTGAGGTTGTGTTAGTAGGCATAAAAACAACATCAGTCTCCTTGTACCTCTTCATCAGAACTGTTGTGTGTTCAGGTGTCTAGTCAATGAGCAATAATATTTTGAAAGGAGTATTTTTTTCTAAGCAGTAGGAATCAATAGTAGGCTTAAAATGTTCAGTTAACCATGCTGTAACCAGATGTGCTGTCATTTGGGCTTTGCTGATTCATTTATAGAACACGGGTAAGATGGATTAGCATAATTCTTAAGGGCCCTAGAATTTTTAGAATGGTAAATGAGCACTGGTTTCACTTAAAGTCACTTGCTAAAATAGCTCCTAACAAGATTTAGCCTATCCTTTGAGGCTTTGACGCCAGGGATGACTTATCTCTTAGCTGTGACTGTCCTAAGTGGCATCTTCTTTCAATGCAAAGCTTTCATCCACATTGAAAAATCTGTTGTTTAGCCATCTTTGTCAGTTGTCTTAGCGGGATCTTCTGGACAACATGCTGCAGCTTCTACATCACCACTGCTGTATCACCTTACACTTTTCTTTTATGGAGATGACTTCTTTTCTTAACCTCACAATCCAGTCTCTGCTACTTTCAAACTTTTCTTCTGCTGCTTCCTCACCTCTATCAGTCTTCACAGAAATGGAGAGAGTAAGGGCCTTACTCTGGATTAGGCTTTGTTTTAAGGGAATGTTGTGGCTAGTTTGATCTTTAATCATGACCACTAACTTTCTCCATATCAGAAATAAAACTGTTGCATTTTCTTATCATTCATGTATTCATTGGAATAGCAGTTTTAAGTTTTTCTTCAAGAATGTTTTCTATGCATTCACAACTTGGATGTTTGGTGAAAGAAGCCTAGCTTCCAGCCTGTCTCTCCTTGGGGCGTGCCTTTTCCACCAAGCTTAACCATTTCTAGCTTTAGATTTAAAGTGAGAGTCTTGTGAGTCTTTCTGTCACTTGAACACTTAGAGGCCATGGTAGGGTTATTAACTGGCCTCATTTTAATATTACTATATTTTAGAGAAAGGGGGGCCCCAAGGAGAGGGAGAGAGAGAGAGGAATGCGACAGTTACTGATTCAGTTCTCCATCTTATATGGGTGCAGTTTGTGGCCCATATAATTTTAATGGTTTTGTGGCCCAGAGCAATTATAATAGCAATGACAAAGATCAGTGTAACAAATAATGAAAAATTTTGAAATATTGCAATAATGTGACTCAGGGCCTCAAAGTGAGCACATACTATTGGAAAAATGATGCTGATAGACTTGCTGTTCACAGTGTTGCCACAAACCTTCAATTTTAGAAAAGGTGGTATTTGTAACACAATAAAGCAAATGACAATAAAATGAGATATGCTTGTATAACTGAATTTTGCTTAAGCTTATTGCAGCTTCCCTAGATTTTTTCCCCCAAACATAATCTCTCTTTTTTCTCAGGTCAAGAAATGATGAAGGTTTTATTCTTGTTATTACTTATACAAAATTGTATACATTTATATAGATTGATTAGATAAATTGCTCAAGGTGGAAAGTTATTAATGAAGGAGATGGGACCAAATCCTGATATTTTTATAGAAGTCAGAAATGTTCTTTCATGATACAAGGTTTATTCTTAAATTTTTCTGACCCTGATATTTCTAATACTTTCAGTAGGTCATCTTTCTGATTGTAAGAAGTATAATTCTATTTTTTTTTATTAAACATTACAAGTGTGGTAAGATATTTTTATAACAAAATTAAGTGTAAATCCAATAAGAAATATTGCATTTCCCTTAGTCATCACTAAGGAACTCTCAATTTGTTTGATCCTTTATTAGAAGGACTTTTTGACACAGAGTGTGTTTTCAAGGATGGATGAATTTTTACCGTTTCATCAGTGAGTAGAAGTTATGTATCTCATTTACATCATTTTGTTATCTCCAAACATCATTTTGTTGTCTCCAACAAAAACTTATTAATCGAATAATGCTCTTAACCTTACTGCTTTCTAAGAGCTTTAGAAACATTTTGAAACTACAAAGTGCATTTACTAATATTAAAATCTTGGAATGTCTCAAGCTGCAGCCTGTTTGTGGAAAATATGGCTTCTCACTCTTCAGTCACTTCATTCAATTTTCCACTCATATTTTTTTCCTGAATCAGACCAACTCTGTGGCATGTAAAGGAGTGTGGTGATGATGTGAGTTATTGTAGATACTGTTGACATTTTGTCTATTTTGCTGCCTGGAGTTGGCTAATGCCAGTAACAGATCATACTTTCTTGATAAAAAATGGTGGAAAAATGCATTAACACCAAGAATGGTATGGTTGCTGTCACTGATGAAGCATAGCACTTCAGTTCAAAATGTGAAGGTTATTTTTTTTCTGGGTTTTATTTTCTAAATGAATGTTTATAGCCATCTGTGTTGTTTCTAACACAATGAGAAAAAGTACATTTCCCTTAATTTATTTTGTCTTTTCCTTTTCTCCACCCACATTCTTCTGAAATCTCACTTTCTATAATTATGTATTTTCACAATACTCCAAAAATCACTCACACCTCTCTTACCTGAATGTCTATGGTCTCTGCACCACTCAAGTTTGCTTTGATCCCATCCAAACTGATATTTCCTTGGAATAATTTTGATAGTAAAGATAAAAAAGGGTAAAACTGAAAAACATTTAAAGGGAAAATTATTTTGGATAAGTTGATAAAGGATTTTAGAAAATGAAAATAAGAGGGAATTGAAGGTGATTTCACAATGCAACCTGTATGATGGACTAGTAGAGATGCCAGTTATAATCCCTGGGAAATTGAAATGAGATTAATCTGTAGATGTAAGACAACACTTTAATTTCAAAGTAGACTAAGTTTAAGGATTTGTTGGATTATATATGTGAGATTTCTAGTTACAAAGATAGGCAAGAATGAAAAAAAATAATTTCAGATGCAGCCTGTAGATACAAAAGCAGATATATAATTAAAATAGCATTATTGCTTATATAATTAAATAAATCATTTTGGAGTAATCAATATCCAGCCTGGAATAAACAGTATAAATTAGTATTAATATTAAACTTTTAAGAAAATATAATCTATTTAAAGTAACCTGTGCAATGTTAACCAAAAATATAAAATATATGATATATAATTAAATATATGTATGTGTGTGTGTTTGTATACACACTGTATTGGACATTTATAGACTTCATAGATATTACAGGACATTTATGTTAAGATGCTGAATAGCTTTTCTGATATACCATTGGGGGACATCTTCTTATTCTGTGTAAAAACTCATCTTTTGGGAATTTGATCTATCATTTGTTCACTTTGGTTTATAAATCTTCTTCCATCATGAAAATGAACTGTAAGGCACTGATCACCATCAATTTTTATTATCTATTAAGGTAGGTTAGGTCAATATGAATTGATTGATGGAAAATTAAAATAACTAATGACTAATAGACTTAATACCTGGGTGATGAAATAATCTGTACAACAAAACCTCATGACACAAATTTACCTATGTAACAAACCTGCACTTGTAGCCCTGAGCTTAAAGTTAAAAAAAAAACCACAATATATCTCTACTTTGAGATAAATGAAAGCACTTTTGTTTGCTGCTGCAAATGCTGTATAGTGTTTTTGTCTGTGTATTTCTAAAATGTGTATGTAAACTGTAGTATATATTTCCATTATAAAAAGAAAAATGCTAGCTATTATATAAAATAATGTATATGGCAATTAGAGTGAAAACTGTACAATTTTTTAAACAAGTGTAATGATCTCATCTACCAACTCTATGCATGTCTGTAATTTTTACCTAAATCATTAAACTACCTGTTTCGTGCTATGCCTGAAGAATGTATATTTTAATTCCATTATAAAAGCAGTAATGAATGGAAATCGCTGTGACTGCAGAGAAAGAAATATTTATTTACCCTCTAATGTGAAATAAAGTATTGGAATTTGGTTACTGTCATTTAAAAGTTAGGTTATTGTTATTTAAATATAATTAATTGCCATCCTCTTAACACAAGTGTTATCAGAGCTAGCTGGAGTCTGTCTGTAATTACTAATGAGAATTCAAGATTCATGAGGCAGAAGAATATGGAAACACAGTATGTAGGTAATAATTTTTTTAAAGTTAAAGAAAAAAAACTTTTCTTCAATGATTACAACATTTATTTTTTTTCTACTGAAAGGCTTAAGGAAGAAATCAGGATTTTACATTTATTCTTCCCTCTTCCTCCCGGACATCAAATGACAGGCTGATAGAATAAATTAATAAATACAGAAGAGTGTTTCTCTTCTTCACTTATGGTATATACGTGAATTTAGATGATTCTAGAAAATATTTTAAAATACAGCTCATGATAATTGATAACTAGAGCTGTGCAGTCTCTGATAAATTCTATCTGTTTGCTCTTTTTGTCTCTAAGCAGTGAGGACTGAGAAGCTGCCAGTTCTGGCTCAATGCTTTTTGTCTATTTGTTCTCTTTGGGGATAAATTATTAAAGGATATAATGAACAACACAAAGTTAGCACTTTCAGAAAGAGAGGACATTTCCCCATTTTAAAATGTTTCAAAAGATAGAAGATGACAAGACCACATTTAGTTTGGACATGATGATTCCCATCTTATCACATTTGAAATGATGACATGTCACAAATTCTACAACACAAATATTAGGAATTTCTGATTTATTTAGATGAGGTCAGAAGTTTTACTAATCGTGTGTGTTTTTATTCATCTCCAAACCCAAAATAATTGCTGTGTGCTGACTGGTACATAGTAGTGGTGACTTATTGAATTGTTTCAATCACCCTGATTAAAATCTCTTTATAAATCTTCAATAATCTGATATTAGTAGAAGCAAACATTTTACGCCTAAATCAATACAATTTAGTAAATAAATCTTGGCACACTTGGACACTTGGTGTAGTTTTTAAAGATAGTTTGTAGTTTTAATTAATTTGGACTGGCTTCTGAGCCAAAATGGGTGGTCTTTGAACTTGTTAGCACTCTCACAATCCTTTAAAGTAACAATGATACCAAACAACAGCACATGTTATGACTTTTTCCAGTAGCAAAATTCAACCATTTTCTATACACCAATAAGGACTTCCTATTTAATAAAGTCACCTGCTTAAGTAATTTTATAAGGGTATACCCTCTTATTCTATAATTGCACAGAAGAATTGAAATAGAAATGCTTAAAGGGGAAGTAACCCACAATCAAATAACTAAGTTCCACATATGGTGCAAATGGCTTCCATCAAGTTATTTCCAGAGTGGGAGGACATTATACTAGCAGAGGCCGTAGAGTTAGAAAGGAGGCAAAAATTTGTTAATATACAAAAGAGAGCTGGGCCAATTGTCAGTGTTAAAAAGATAAGAAACAGGAATCAAAACCAAACTTAGAATGTGCATTTGAGAACAGGTATAATAAAAACAAGAACAACAGGTAGAGTTTAAGCTGGCAGCAGTTAGTGACAGTCCACAGAGCTGATGCTCATTTTCTAAGGCTTCCTCTGCTGCATGGGTCTTGTTGTGGGGACACACCAGCTGAGTATAACTTCTAAGGATAGGAGAGGCATGTCCAGAGTTAAATTTGCTTATGTTGAGAGTTGGAAACAATATTAACTTTTCAGTGTGCTTAACGGATTCACCTTATTCCAAAATCAGGGGTGGAACTAGTCACAGTGAATGTATTGTCTTAAGGAAATGGGCCTCTTTTTACCTTGCCTGAGGTTCTGAACTGTTGTGCATACAATGAGCCCACATTAGGGACATTTTTTGAGAACACCTGACCCTTCAGGTGGTATGTTCCAACATATAAACAAACAGAAGAAACCCTCAAATCAATAAAATAATAGTTCACAATAGTGTTTTAATTGAATACTGATTTTTACAAGGTAATTTAAAATTTTAAATAATGTATAATTTCCTTTTTTAAAAAATGAAATAAATGAAAAGATAAAAAAGGAAAGTTTGTGGAGAAGCACTTCATGTCCAAAGTATCTGATGACTCAATCACCAGTTTTCATCTTGTTCCCAATTGTTTTCATCTCAACAGTAAACAGTTTTCATCTTGTTCCCAGTTGTTTTCATCTCAACAGTAAACATCCTCTTCTATATTAAATATTACTTTTGCTGTGCTTGACCTGTAGACTATGCTCATTTAGGTGAAATCCTTCTGTAAAAAATCGCTATAGTAAGGTAGAAACTCATTTTTTACATAGGAAACTATATTCGGTTATTCTTCAAACACCTACATTTGAGCTGTTAGATAATTACCACTTCAGTCAGTATCAGCTCCTAGCTCTTGAGAGACACAACTGCCTTTCTGTAGGTCCTTCCTGTGTCATACTAGTTAACCTGACAATGGGCTTTATTGAGATCTTCACTCAATTTGTCATGTTCTCCTTCTATTGCTCTGACAACAGATGGCTACCTAATATCTTGTCTGTGTCTTCGTAGCCTCTTGTCTACATGGAGGCTGGATTTAGCTCTTGATCAGTTGAGGGAGGTCTATGCTATGTATTCCTACAATCCCAAGTGCATGTTCCCAGGCTTTGAAAAGAATTCCCAATAGGAAATTGTATTTTGCCAAAATTCTGCCCATTGATTGTCTGGACCTCAGTATTATACACTTTCCTCCATCATGGCAACAATTTTGAGCTCATTAGGTTCTGCAGCATGCCTTGTGTGTCATAATTAAATACAGCTGTTGACAAATGCTTCAATAGAATAAGGATCATTTTATTGTAATGCAAAATATCACCAACTGTGACCTAAATTAAATTATTTCACTATGCTTATTCCTTTACTGAAAGACATAGATGCTACTAATTTTATGTTGGCCACAGAAATAAAAAGACTTGAAAAAAAATGAATGACACAGAGAAGAATAAATAATATTGGGGTTAAAATAATGCTTTATAAAAAGATAATTTAATCAGCACAGAGAAATATATGCACAACAATTAAGCTGATAATATTCTTCCACCATTCCTGGCAAATAATTATATATGAAGTGAATCCACAAAAATGTTGAATAAAAGTTAATGATTGACTCTGGTCAAAGCAGCAGCATATAAATATTTGGAAGAAAATGTGAAAGTATTTCCCTTGCACTGGTTTCATAAGGTTGCAGAAAATGATTGTTGATACTTTATAATCATGTGTCAGATCTCAAATGTCAGGGTGATAATTGCTAAAGACTACAACTGTTATTATAATCAGCATGCATTTTTAGGACCTCATGCTTATGACAGAAGCTTTTCATGTGTTGTTTATTCTGGCTCAAGCCTGGAACTAAAGCTAATACAGGCTTCACTTATTTGTATCTTAATTAACTTTAGAATAAAAGTTGTTTGGTGACATTTATATTATTAAGTTAAAATTAGACTACCAAGCATGACTATGTATCTATATAATATATGAATGTAAATATTGAATTTTATAATGGTAATAGTTATAGAACCAATAACGTAATAACTGTAATATATTGCTTATATTTGAGAGTCAAATTATTAAGAGTATAAACATGAATTAAATATATATGTATTTGCATTTAAATTTATTCCTGTGAATCGAATCTTTGAGGTCATACCTTGATTTAACTCCCCAAATATTTGTTAGTCATTTTTTATGTCAGTGTTTGTGCTTTATTATAAAGGCAGTGCTATGTAAAAACTTTACAAATATACATTCACTTTCTTATATCCTAAATTAGAATAGAAATATCACGTCTGAATGCTTTATGTTGTATATGAAAGTCAGGTTTTGCCAAATTATTTATAAATTCTTATTGGGCTGTATAGCTGTGCTTGTGTTCACAGGTCTTGGGGAAAAAGATTTTCTAGTATTAATTTGAGAACACTGGAGTTCTACATATACTATGTTTTCTTAAATGTTTAACACTGCAAGGCAAAACTTTGTGTCTTGTCTCCTTAGTAGAGTATTTCTGACATCTGGTAGTTCATACTGTGATGTCCATAATTTATGAAAAAAAAATCTGTAAGTAGAGGGTTTCCTCACTCCAGCAGCAACCAAAAGAAGGATCACTTTAAGCAAATAAGAATCTCTTGCTAGGGTTGTAATCTATTTAGGTATAGTTTCCTAAGATGGTTATCAGTGTAGAGAAATGTGACAGGATGTACCAACGAGGAGGTGTAGTAAATGAGATTGCTCGTGGGTTGAAAACATGTGGGTTTAAATCGTAACTCAATTAATTTCTCCTTATGAAATATTATGAAAATGAGCTCTTTCAGCCATCATTGTTCTCATCTGTGACATGATGTTTTTGATATGAAGACATTTATAAGTAATCTGAATATTGCAAATATAGATATACAAGACATGATGGTATTCTCATAGTTTTATTAACATATTGCTAGGGTCTGAATGTTTGTGTCCCCCCTAAATTCATATGATGAAGTCTTAACCCCCAAAGTGATGGTATTAATAGGTGGGTCTTTGGCAAATGATTAGGTCATGAGGCTCATGAGTGGGGTTAGTGCTCTTATAGAAGAAGTTTAAGGGAGCTCGTTCTTCCCTTCCACCATGTGAGGATACAGTGAGATGGAGCTATCTGTGCACCAGAAAGCAGCCCACCACAGACACCAAGTCTGCCAGTGCCTTTGTACTGGACTTCCCAGCTTAGAATTGTTAAAAAATAAAATGTTTATAAGGTAAAATGAAATAAGGAAAATGAGGTATTTATAAGTTACCTGGTTTATGATATTTTATTATGCCAGTCTAAATAAATTAAGACACATACAATGTTTTAAAAGCATGTGATCAAAATTGTGAAAGCATATATAAAAAGTGAAGCTAGATTTTGAAAGATGAGTGATGAAAGGGATGATAAAATAAATGGAAAATAGTGAAAACATTAAAAATATTATCATCTGTGAAAACAAAGAAACAAAGAAGACAAAATAACAACAACAAAAGAATGTAGAGCAGATGGAAGGTTAAAAAAAAAAAGAAAAATAGAAAGAATGAATAAGAGCTACTACCTGATAGCACAACGAGGTGACCATAGTCCGTAATAACTTATTTGTGTGTTTTAAAATAACGAGTGTAATTAGATTTTTTTGTAACTCAAAGATAAGTGCTTGAGGGAGTGGATGCCCCATTCTCCATGATGTGCTTATTTCACATTGTAGGACTGTATCAAAACATCTCATGTACCTCATAAATATAGACCCCACTATATACGCACAAAAATTAAAAATTAAAAAAAAGAAATAGAAGGAAATGGAAGAAGAGAAAGAAAGAGAACTGAAGAGAGAACAGAAGGAAAAAGTAAGAAAATGAAATGTTCAATTGCTTAGACACCCCTCTACAAAAATCCTCCAGTCTCACCTAGAACTGACATACACTCTCTTTACTGATGGCTCCCTACTGGTAGTCGATCCAGGGTATGGAATGTTACCTTTTTGGATACTTGTATTTCTTAGGTTTTTATGTTCACTATTTTTTTAATAGGCAAAGAAATGAGAGCATTGGCTGGGCACGGTGGCTCATGCCTGTAATCCCAGCACTTTGGGAGGCCGAGGTGGGCAGATAACAAGGTCAGGAGTTCAAGACCAGCCTGGCCAATATCGTGAAACCCCGTCTCTACTAAAAATACAAAAATTAGCTGGGCATGGTGGTGCGTGCCTGTAATCCCAGCTACTTGGGAGGCTGAGGCAGGAGAATCGCTTGAACCCAGGAGGTGGAGGTTGCAGTGAACTGAGATCACACCACTGCACTCCAGCCTGGGCGACAGAGCAGGACTCTGTATCAAACAAACAAGCAAACAAAAAAAGGAGAGCATTGCATCATGTTCAGTTTGAAGCCTTATCTCTAATTTCATTCCAATTGGTTGCTCAAGATTAGTTCAAGATTAAAAATAAATAATTTAACACATGAAAATATGTTTGGAAATAGTTCTCACCAATTTATAGAGTTATAATTGATGTATAATAAATTGCATATACTTAATGTTTCCTATTTGTTGAGATTTGACATATGATTATAACTGCGAAATCATCATTATGGTCAAAATAAGGCATATTTCCCTTAGCCCAAAAGCATCCTTGTGTAATATTTCCCTTTACCTATATTGCCAGGAAACCACTCATCTGCTTTCTTTTACTATGTATACAATTTTGTTTTATACAATTTTATCTAAACAAGTTAATACAGACTGTACTCAGTTTAGTCTGCCTTCTTGCACCCAACATAATTGAGACTGATTAGTACTGCCACATGTGGTAATAGTTCTTTTTTTTTTTTTTTTTTTTTTTTTTTCCTGCTTAACAGTATTGTATTTTATGGATGTAGCAGAAATTGTTTATCCATTATTCATTACTTTTTATCATTTGATAATGTTCTATTTACTTGTTATTACAAAAAATGACTATAAACATTTTCATAAAGATCTTTATGTGGATGTTTTCATTTAACTAAAATAACATACCTAGGAGTTGAATTGTTGGGTTTTATGGTAGATGTGCATGTAAGGTTTGTAAGAAACTGATTTTCAAAATAGTTGTATGGTTTTACATTTTCACCAGCAGTATAGGAGGCCTCCAGTTGCCCACACACTTGTCACCACTATGTATTGCCAGCATTTTAAATTGTAACCATTCTAGTGGTTCTAATGGATGTGAAGGAGCCTTGCATATAATTTTAATGTTTATTTACCTTAATATGCAGAACACTGTGATGGATTTATTGGCAATGCAAATGTCTTATGGGTCATGTCCATTTAGATCTTTTTGCCCATTTATATGGAGCTATTTAAATCCTCATTACTGAGTTGTAAGAGTTATTTATGTTTCTATAAATTTGTTTCCTTTCCGTGGTTTTCCTTTTCATTTCTTGAATTTTAATTTTCATGCAGTCCAATTTATCTGTTTTTAAAAATTTTGTAGTTTTCACATCTTCGTTCTAAGAATTGTTTCCATGCATGAATGTGGTAACGATTTTCATCTCTGTATTTTATAGTTTTATATTCTTAGGTTTTACATTTAGGTATATTATTTATGTCAGGTGTGAGTGTGAGTGTGTGTGTGTTGAAAGTTAACGTTTGATGATTACTTTCCATAAAAATATACAGTTGAAGTTACACAATTAAAAAATGACATTCATGTCCTGAAAGATACTCACACTTTTGTTGAAATTTAAATAACCCATGAATGTGAATTCTATATTATATTTTATTGGTCTGTGTTTACATGTTTGGTCTTAGTTGTTTAGTCTTGAGACCCTGAATTTCAGTCTTTTGAAGTTTAGGAACTCTTGCCATTTCTACCAAAAATCCTGCTGAAATTTGATTTAGATTGATTTTTTTAATCTATAGATCAACTTATGGAGAACTGGCATTTAAAAAATATTGATTCTTTCAAAAAATACCTAAGAATACAGCTAAGCAGGGAAACAAAAGATCTGTACAATGAGAACTATAAAACACTGCTCAAAGAAATCTGACATGACACACGCACATGGAAAACTGTTCAATAAAGAAAAATAATCAATATTGTTAAAATGGCCATACTGCTCAAAACAATTTATAGATTCAATGTTATTACTATCATATTACCAATGACATTTTTCACATAAATTAAAAAAAAAACTATTTTAAAATGTATATTGAATCGAAAAAGAGCCCTAATAGCAAAGGCAATCTTAAGCAAAAAGAACAAAACTGGAGGTATCACCATACCAGACTTCAAACTATACTACAGGGCTATAGTCAACTAAAACAGCATGGGACTAGTACAAAAACAGGCACATAGATCAATGGAACAGAATACAAAGCCCAGAAATAAGGCCACACAGCTACAACCATCTGATCTTCAACAAAGGTGATAAAAACAATCAGTGGGGAAAGGACTCCTTATTCAATAAATGGTGCTGGAGTAACTGGCTTGCCATATGCAGAAGATTGAAACATAACCTCTTCCTTATGCCATATACAAAAATCAACTCAAGATGGATTAAAGACTTAAACATAAAATCCAAAACTGTAAAAACTCTGGTAGACAAGTTAGGCAATATCATTCTGGACATAGAGAAGGGCAAAGATTTCATGAGGAAGACGCCAAAAACAATTGCAACAAAAGCAAACTTGACAAATTGGATCTAATCAAACTAAAGAATTTCTGCACAGCAAATGAAACTATCAGCAGAGAGAACAGACAACCTATTGAATGGGAGAAAACTTTTGCAAACTATGTGTCTGACAAAGGTCTAATATCCAGCATCTATAAGGAACTTAAGAAAATTTACAAGAAAAAAACCCAACCTCATTAAAAAGTGGGCAAAGGACATGAACAGACACCTCTCAAAAGAAGACATTTATTTGGCCAACAAGCATGTGATAAGATGCTCAACATCACTGATCATTAGAGAAATGCAAATCAAAGCTACAGTGAGATCTAACACCAGTCAGCATGGCTGTTTTAAAAAAAGAAAGATGCTGGTGAGGTTGCACAAAAATGGGAACATTTATGCGCTGTTAGTAGAGGTGTAAATTAGTTCAACCATTGTGTAACACAGTGTGGTGATTCCTCAAAGACCTAAAAACAGAACTCACATTTGACCTAGTAATCCTATTACTGTGTGTATACCCAGTGGAATATAAACTGTTCTATCATAAATACACATGTACACATATGTTCATTGCAGCACTATCCACAATAGCAAAGACATGGAATCAACCTAAATGTCGATCAGTGGTCTACTGGATAAAGAAAATGTACAGATACACCATGGGATACTATGCAGTCATAAAAAAAAATAGACATCATGTCCTTTACAGGAAAATGGACGAGCCTGGGGGTCATCATTCTTAGCAAACTAACCCACGAACAGGAAACCAAATACCGCATGTTCTCACTTATAAGTGGGAGTTAAGTGATGAGAACACATGGACGCATAGAAGGGAACAACATACACTGGGGCCTTTCATAGGGTGGAGGCTGGGAGGAGGTCTAGGATCAGGAAAAGTAACCAGTTGCTACTAGGCCTAATATCTGGATGATGAAATAATCTATACAACAATTCCTCCATGACAGGCGTTTACTTATGTAACAAATCTGTCCATGCATCCCTGAACATAAAGTTTAAAAAAATCAATTTTTATGATATTTAAACATTGTATATTTCTTTGTTTATTTATATCTTGTTTCATTTATCCTAGTATTGATTTATAAATTTCAGCGCAGAGGTCTTAGATACGTTACTGTATTTTTTATAGCCATCTTGTAAGTGGTCATTTTTAATATTTAAATTGTCTGCTGCTGGTATATAAGAACAATTGTTTTTCATTGATCATTTCTGTATCCTTGCTAAATTTATTACCTTTTGAACTAATTTCTAGATTTCTGGAATTTTCTATGTAAAAAAATATATATATATAAACAAAGTTTTATTTCAGAATTTATGGATTTTATAGATTTTACCTTAATTTCTTACTTGATTATAATAGCTAGAACAACCAGTAAAATTCTGAGTGGAAACTGTGAAAGCTAGCATAGTTTTCTAGATATTAGAAGTAAACAACATTTTTTTATCATTGTACATTATGTTAGCTATTGAATTTTTTATAATGTTCTTTGTCAGTTGAGTATGTTTCTTACTATTAGTAGTGTATTCAGCATTTAAAATCATGAATGGGTACTGAATTAATATTTTGTGCATTTTTACATATTGTAAATGTATTGATCAATTTTGAACATTAAATTATCTGGCATTCTCGAGGATAAAAAACTACTGTCATTACAGCACAAGGAACTTCACTGACTCACTTTCTAGTGAATCATAAGGCTCTGGACCCTAAGGGCAAATGGCAATGAAGAAACATGTGCTCAAGGAAATCTGTGAAAATTCAGTAAGAAAAGTAAGGGAATAGCAAAGAGGATAGCTGAAGGGGACCCTTGTGGAGTCAGAACAAATATCAAACATAGATGTCAGAAACTGTTTCTTCAAAGCAGCCAGAATTGAATTGGGTTAGATTGTGGAGCAATTTATGCCCCAGGTCATTGGTGAGACTATTAGAACAAGGAGGGGAAGCAATTAATGGAGTTTAGCAGCCATGTCTAGTCAGGAATAGAGAATAAGAGATCTGCACTACTGTCTTCCCAGAGTGCCTGTGAGTATCTCCAAAGAGATGCCTCCCTGTGTATTAACATTACTGGTTTAACACTGTGTAGGTGAGGGGGGGTGTACTTCACAAAAATGATACGCCAAATCCAGTCATTAGGAAATAAACAACAAAACCAAACCCTGGAAGAAAGAGTATCAGTACCCGGAGTATCAGTACCCAGAGTTGCTAGAAAGTGTACCTGAAATGTCAGGTTTCCAACAAAGAATTTTGAGGCATGCAAAGAAACAGGAAAGTATGGACTCTACACTGGAAAAAATATTGCAGGCCACACAACTGCCTGTGAGAACATCCAGATGCCAGATTTGAAAGAAACAGACTTCGAAATTGCCATTATAAATATGTTCACAGAACTGAAGGTAAGTATGTTCGGAGAAGGAAAGGAAGGGGTGATGACAATGTTGCGTTAAGGAACTAATAATAATACAGAGATAGAAATTATGAAACAAACCCCACAAGTATTATAGTAATTTCATATTCATGAGAAGGGCTTGAACGTAGACTTAGAATGGATGATGAAAAGATAAGCAAATTTGAGAGTAGATTGATAGAGATTATGCAAGCTGAACAAGGAGAGAAAAATAGAATGAAGAAAATAAACATTGCCTCAAAGGCATATGGGGTATTAGGAATGTCGTGTATATTTTTATCTTTTTCTTTCTTTCTGTCCTCTTTGCTTTCCTTTTATATTGCCTTCCTTCCTTACTCTCTTCCCTTTTCTTTCCTTCCTCTCTTCTCCCTTTCTTATTCTTATTGTGTAATGTCTTATTCGATTTTGGATTAGCCATGAACTACCTTCATAAAACAATTTGGTAAATGATTTTTCTCTAAAAAACCCAACATTTACATATATACATACAGTAATGGTGTAATCTCTCCCTTGAATGTTAGACTTACCTTTCCTAGTTGATTTCCTAGAGATTTCCTAGTTGGAGTGTTTTGTTGAAATTATTTTGATGTTTTGATATAGAACTGGATATTCTATATCTTCTTAGATCAATTTCATTTGTTGTATTTTTCAAGAAATGTCTCCAGTTAATTCCCATTGAATTTATAGAATATGTATGATAGAACCATTCTTTTTTAAATTTTTAAAAATAATTTCAACTTTTATTTTAGATCTATGGGTACATGTGCTGGTTTTTTACATGAATATACGGTGTGATGGTGATATTTGCGGTATGCTTGATCCTACCACCCAGATAGTGAGTATAGCACCCAATAGGTAGTTTCCCCCTTTGCCCTTTCTAGTAGTCCCCAGTATCTGTTGCTATCATCTTTATGTCCATGAGTATCAGATGTTTAGCTTCCACTTACAAGTGAAAACTTGTGATATTTGTTTTTCTGTTCCTATATTAATTCGCTTAGGATAATGGCCTCCAGCTTCATCTGTATTGGTGCAGAGGACAAGATTTTTTTTTTTTTTTTTTATGGTCATGTAGTATTCCATGGTATGTATGTACCACACTTTCTTTATTTAATCTACCACTGATGAGCACCTAGGTTGATTCTATGTTTTTGCTACTGTGAAGAGTACATGTGTTTTTTTGGTACAATGATTTATTTTCTTTTGGATATATACCCAGTAATGGGATTGCTGGGTTGAATGGTGGTTCTGTTTTAAGTTCTTTGAGAATTATCCCAACTGCTTTCCACTGTGGCTGAAATAATTTATATTCCCAACCACAGTGTATAATCATTCCTTTTTCTCTAAAGCCTTCAGCTTCTCTGTTTTTTGACTTTTAAATACTAGCCTTTCTAATGGGTGTGAGATGGTATCTTTTTGAGGTTTTGATTTGCATTTCTCTGATGATTAGTGATGTTGAGCATTTTTTCCTATGTTCATTGCCACTTGTGCATCTTCTTTCGAGAAGATTCTATTCATATGTTTTGCCCAGTTTTTAATGAAGTTATGTGCTTTTTACTTGTTGAATTAAGTTCCCTGTAGATTCTGCATATTAGACCTTTGTCAGATGTGTAGTTTGCAAATACTTTCTCCCATCCTGCAGATTGTTTTTTTTTACTCTCTCTTCAGTTTCTTTTGTTGTGCAGAAGCTCTTTAGTTTCACCAGGTCCCACTTGTCAATTTTGTTAACATTGCAGTTGCTTTTGAGGACTTAGTCATAAATGTATTCCCAAGGTCAGTGTCCAGAGTGGTGTTTTCTATGTTTTGTTTTAGGAATCTTAGAGCTTCAGGTGTTACATTTAAATATTTAATCCACTTTAAGTTAACTTTTCTATACGGGAAAAGGTAGGAGTCTAGCTTGATGATTGTGCATATGGCTAGCCAGCTATCCCAGCACTATTTATTGAATAGGGAGTGCTTTCCATATTGCTTATTTTTGTTGACTTTGACAAAAATCAGATAGCTGTATGTGTGTGGCTTTATTTCTGTTTTATTGGTCTGTGTATCTGTTTTTGTACCAGTACCATGCTATTTTGGTTACTGTAGCCTTATAGTATGGTTTGAAGTCAGGTAATGTGATGCCTCTGGCTTCGCTCTGTTTGTTTAGGATTACAATGGTTATTCAGGCTCTTTTTTGGTTTCACATGAATCATAAAATATTTTTTTCTAATTCTGTGAAAATGACGTTGGTATTTTAATAAGAATAGTGTTGAATCTGTAGATTGCTTTGGGTAGCATGACCTTTTTAATGATATTGATTCTTCCATTCCATCAGCATGGAATGTTTGTCTCTTTATTTGTGTCATCCATAATATTTTTTCTGAAGTGTTTTGTAGTTCTTGTAGAGGTCTTTAACCTCCTTGGTTAGATTTATTCCTAGGTATTTTATTTTTTGTGTGTTGTGATTGTAAATGGGATTGTATCCAGGATTTGGCTTTCAACTTGAATGCTATTAGAGTCTAGAAATGCTACTGGTTTTTTGTACAATGATTTTGCATCCTGAAATTTACTAAAGTTGTTTATCAATTCTAGGAGCCTTTTGGCAGAGGGTTTTCAATTTTCTAGGTATAGATTCATATTGTGAGTGAAGAGAGATAGTTTGACTTCTTTTTCTATTTAGATGCCTTCTAGCTCTGGCTAGAAATTTCAGAAATATATTGAATAGGAGTGTTGGGAATGGACATTTTTGTTTTGTTGCCATTCTCAAAGAAAATGGTTTGAGCTTTTGTCAATTCAGTATGATGTTGGCTCTGGATGTGTCATGGATGGCTATTTTTATTTTTAGGTATGTTTCTTTGATGCCTAGTCTGTTCAGAGTTTGTATCATAAATGGATGCTGGTTTTTATCAAACGCTTTTTCTTCATCTATTAAGATGAGCATATGGTTTTTGCTTTTGATTCTCTTTATGTGTTGAATTACATTTATTGATTTGCATATGTTGGCCCATCTTTGCATCCCATGAATAAAGCCTACTTTATTATGGTGTATTGACTTGTTGATGTAGTGCTGGATATGATTTGCTAGTAGTTTGTTGAGAATTTTTGTCTCTACATTTATCAGCGATACTGGCCTGAAGTTTTCTTTTTTGGTTGTGTCTTTGCCAGGTTTTAGTATTAGGGTGATCCTGACTTTTTAGGATTAATTAGGGAGGAGTTTCTTCTCCTTGATATTTTGAAATAGTTTCAGTAGAATTGTCACCAGTTCTAGTCTGTAAATCTAGCAGAATTTGACTTTGAAAAAATCTGGTCCAGAGCTTTTTTTGGTTGGTAGGTTGTTTTTTACTGATTCAGTTTTGGAACCCATTTTTGGTCTGCTCAGGGTTTCAATTTCTTCATGCTGTGGGGATAAGCTGTAAAGGCTAATGATACCAAAGCAGAAAGAGAACTGATGAGTTTTGATATTAAAATGCAACTTTGAGTTTATTTAGAGATAAAATTAGTTTAATCTCCCCATATTCTAAACTGTAGATGAGTTTTGCAATCAATTTTTTGTTACTGGATTTTGAATGTAAACATAGAATTGCCACAATATTCTAGGAAAATTTAAATTGATGTTACTATTCCTTTTTGCTGTGGTTAGTTTAATTCATAGTCATGCCACATTGAGGGTATATTCAGTATTAATACATCTGAAGCCAAATATAGAACATAGTAAGTATATCGTAATGCAACAATAAAGTATGATATTTATGATGGTAATTTCTTATAAAATCCCAATTGCTCAGTGCAATTTCTATATTATAGAGCTGGTGATCTCTGGCGAAACTTAGCAAGAAACAACATGTTCCAGAATCAAAATGACTTTATCAAAGTTTTCCAGAGAGACTCAGGCTTGAAATAACTTGCCTTTCAGAATGATAAAGTTGTTTTTAATATTAGTGACATTGCTTTCACCTTCAAATTCCTGCTCTTAGCAGAATGATCTGAAGAAAAGTCAATCATTAAATTGTCAATAAAATGCTTCCAGGTGACACTAATTTTGCAAAAATCGTCTAAGTTAAAATCCCAAGACAAGCACTCCCCGCTTCCCACCAAATTTTAAATATGACAGCACATTAAGCTTTGTTTTATAAAATGGTACATGATTTACATATGACAACTTTTGAGAACCATGACTTTATCATAACTGGAGGATGAAAATTTTCTTAGCTTTTATCTCTAAGACTCTAGTCACTTTTGACAAGATGGTAATTCAGACTTCAGCGATAAGGTGTAGATCAATTAAGTCTACTTTTGGTTTTCACTGAATGCGCTTCAGCCCTTTAAAATATTTTCTTCTTCTTCTTTTTTTTTTTTTGAGACGGAGTCTCGCTCTGTAAAATATTTTCAATGATAAGAACGAGGTTCACAAGAGTTCGGTGACGAAGGCTACCTTAAATATGCTGGCCTGTTCCCTGTTATGACACTTTTGAGACACAGTTCACACTGATACAAGACATTCAGGAAAAAAGAAGTCTGAAGTCTATAATTATCTGAAGTTCAAATTAATGATTTCTCAAAAACAAAGTGTGTGATTATCTGAAGTTCAAATGAATGATTTCTCAAATTTTACATGCCATAGATTTTAATTGTAAAATTCTCAGATTTTTTTTTTTTTTTTTTTTTTTTTTTTT